>NW_012267278.1:1255597-1372390 GCF_000151885.1 Dipodomys ordii | reverse complement strand
CCCCACCCGCCCCGGCCCCCCACGACTCCCCCCCCCAAAAGTGCGACTCGTCGGAGCGGGCGAGCGCAGGAAGCCCGCTGGGCCGGCGCCCACCTGGTGCTGGGGCGGTGGTGGGCTGCGAGGGCGTCGGCACCCGGGTGGTGACAGGCTTGGTGGGCGCTGGAGTCGCGGGTTCAGTCACGTTGGAAGTCACGGTGGAGTTCGCCTCCACAGAGAGCGCGCAGAACGCAGCCAGGCAGGTGGCGGCCCAGAAGAGCAGGCGAGCGAGCCCCGACATCGTGTCCTCCGCACTGGCGTCCCGGACAAAGATGCGGCGCACAACAGCTCCGACGGTTCTTCCGTCGGCCCCACCGTCCCCCGCGGCGCCACTGCCAAGACTCCGCTCCCCTGCGGGAGCGCGTAAAGGTCACGTGACGGGTTCCCGACCGCGGCAAGGGGGCGGGGCGCGGCGCAGAAGGGGCGGGGATAGGGAGAGACCAATTGGAATCCTCCGGGGGGGGGTAAGCGTGACGGCCAGAGGAAACGTTACGGTGACAGTACAGCAAGAAAGACTCCATTCGCTATAGAGTGTCGTCACTGATCTCACAGTACTTACGCGCGGTGCAGCTGAGGTGTTCTCACGATTGGGATAGGGAAGCCCCTCACTCCGGTTTGACTGGTACGTCCCACATGACGTGGCAAGCGACGTCCGCCGAGCTCCCGGCACACCCAGCTCTCCTTCCACGGCCTCACGTGACCTGGGGGACCTGAGTGGGCCGGGCGGAAGTTGTTCCCAGGGCCATGAGTAAAGTTTGGTCTGTGTTTCCCACCGTGCTCCGTCGGCCCCGCGCGGGACCCTTGATCGAGTCGGAGACCTTTGGTTGTGTTGGAAGCAACTCTAGTGTGGGTCACCCCCGGGGTAACGAGGAGTTCCTGCTCGCCCGGCCCCGAAAGCAGCCTCCTGCCCGCACAGTCTGAGCCGCCCCGTCCACGTTACCAGCCTGACCCTCCCGAATTTCGTTTTCAGTCAACGGCAGCGGACGGCGTGCCAACTCCACTACTAGAAGTCAGAGTCAAAAGCGGCCCGGCGCCCACACGGACACCGACAGACAGACAGACACACACACACACACACACACCACGGGCGAGGAAGAAGTCAGAGTCAAAAGCGGCCCGACGCCCACACAGACACCGACAGACAGACAGACACACACACACACACACCACGGGCGAGGAAGAAGTCAGAGTCAAAAGCGGCCCGAAGCCCACACAGACACCGACAGACAGACAGACAGACACACACACACACACACACACACACACCACGGGCGAGGAAGAAGTCAGTCAAAAGCGGCCCGAAGCCCACACAGACACAGACAGACACACACACACACACCACGGGCGCGAGGAAGCTGACCCTGGACTGTAACCTGACCGAGCCCCCCGATTGCCTGGTTTCAGAGTTGGATTTTTCAGTGCTTGGTAAGGCTTCTGCTCTGGCTTTCGGTGTAAGTGAGCGCCCTCTGATGCTCACTCTCACGAAATATTCGCCGGCTTCTGCCGAGTGGTAAAAATCAGACTTTAAAGTCGTTTGTGGCCATCTGTTTCCGCTATTTTGTCATGAAAATTTGATGACACATTTATCCTAATAAAATGACACGGATTTAATGGCTTTTGTGAGGTCTATGTTGCTGGGCCCAAAACAAACCACCAAAAAAGGGCAGCAGAAAGACGTTATTTTTTGGCTTAAGGGAGAAAACCTTTATGGAGGTAAGTGATCTAGACTTAACCCAACACTTGGCCAATAGATGTGAGTTTTAGGACTCCTTTTTGCCCGAGAGACCCTGTAAATTTCTCTCTGTATCCACTGTTTGCAGCTTCTTAACATTGCAAAGAAGGTAGGTGCACACTCTTTATTTATGTCCCTGTAATTTAACACCTAACCCTGGAAGGTGAAGGGAGAGGAGCTTAACGACTTTGATTGTTTTTACTTCCTGGTTTGTTTTCAATATACGAGTCTGGCCCTTTAAAATACTTATAAAAATAAGTATTCCTTTCCCTATTGCCTCATTTATTTATCCTACCTCATAATCTCTAGAACTAGATCAAGAAAGAGATCCTAAGCATTCTCACCAGTCCACAAGGAAACTTTATTTTCAGTTTTCAAAGGAGCAGTGTTCTGTTTATTACCATATTTGTCAGACTTGGCACTATTGAGATTTTTAAGCTAGCTAACTCTTTAGTGCTTTTTGGGCTGTTTAGTGGCAACCCTGGTCTTTACCCATTTGTAGCCAGAAGCCCCCTCCTTGGGACAACCAAAAATTCCTGACATTTCAAGAGTCCTTTAATGGTAAAAGAACCATTTGTCCTAGAAGGTTATGTTTGTATGGCCAGCCCTCACTCAGCTTATTTCCTCTTACTTTGCCTGCAATTAACATTATTGATTGATTAATTGTTGGAGCCACTTTCTTATCTATTTCTTCTCTTGAAAGCAGCAAGTCACAGTGCATGGCTCTTGTGAATCTGTTAGTCATATAAGCTTCCTCTAAATTTTTAAACAGAAAAAAACCAATTGCTTTCCATAAACCCCTTCCCCTAAACAGAACAGCTCTCCAAACAGGAGACTGCCTTCTTATCAATTCAGTGTAATGTCACTAGTATCCAGTGGACATTTAGGAATCAAAACTTTGGCTCTCTTACTAGATGGCAAAGAATGGAAATCCTCTTAACCTAGCTGATATTAAAAGGGATTCATTATTAAGAATATGTAAGTAGCTCTCTCTGTTTTTCTAGCTCTTTCTCAGCTCTTTCCTTTTCTTTCCCAGCTCCCTTCTCTCTCTGCTGTCTCTGGTCTTTTCTAGCTCTTCTCTTTTCTAGTTACTTTCTCTCTTTTCTAGCTCTCTCTCAGCTCTTTTCCCCACCTCTCTCTCTTTTTTTCTTTCCCAGCTCTCTCTTTCCCAGGCCTTTTGCCAGCCGCGTAGAGTGCCAACCTTGCCTGGTCCCAGCAGGTCTACTGAATAAACCTACCCCTTACCTGAATACCACGTGCCTGCTACTGTTCTTACTCAGCCTACCTCTTTTTAAAAACCTAACATAAATAAAAAACTTAAAAAAAAAGAATATGTAAGTAAATTTTACATTCAGAGATGGGAAACTAAGTGTGTGTGCACAAAAGGGAATCTAGAACTTAGGAGGAATTCCTGGCATATGGTCCTGGCTTGCGACGACATTGTATCAGGCCAGCTCTAACACCCACAGCTAACTATTGCATTGCCCATGATTCCTGTACCTGGACCTACCCGCTACTTACCTCTGTCCTTAGCCCATCTCAGGAAATCTGCACAAGAGCTCTTTGAACTTTTAATTCCAACTGCATAGATTTTCTTTTGCATCAGGATCTTGATTATGTGGTTTCACCTGCCTCAGCCACTCTTTCTGGCACCTGACCAACTCCTACTTCTCCCTGCAGGTCTCTCAGTGAAGATGTCACTGCCTCTAGAAAGCCATCCTTAAAATCCCAAACAGCCCTCATTTCCACTCCTGGCCCCCAGGTGCTCTTGATGTGCTCTTCTGCACCCTTCACTTGCCTGTAATGAACTACATAGCCCATTATATTGCAATTGTCTTTTCCACTGCAAAAATAGGGACACTCTCCAAATTATTCTTTGCACCAGACATGATATCTGACTCATAATAGCTACTTAAATTGACTTTATAAAAAAATGAGTAGCCAGATGCTACTTACTCAGTCTATATAACTTTAGGTACTCAAGAGGTTTGGATCAAGAGGATCCTGGGTTCAAGGCCTGCTTGGGCAGAAAAGTTTATAAAACTCTGTCTCCCAAATAATCAAAAAAGGCTGTGCTGAGGATGTGAATCAAGTGATAAGAGCACCAGTCAAGCAAGCAAACCACAAGAATTTAAAGCCCTGAGTTCAATCCTCAGTATTGGATTGGGCGGGGGGGGGGGGGGGAGGGGGAGGGAGCACTACAGAAGGGGGAAGAGAGTAAAAGTCAGTTGTCCACTCTTACTGAAAATAGCTGTAGGTAAGAACCACAAAAGGCAACTACAAATAGTTCCCTCAATTCTGCCCCTTCTTGGGTTTGGAACAGGGAGATTACTTAGAATGGGATATGGGTGGGAGGGAAGGACCTGCATTTATAATGCCACCTCAATAATACATATTTATCCTTCTATAGAAAGTGTAGCTCAGCGGTAGAATGCTTGCCTAAAGCGTACTTGGGGTTCAATCCTCATCACGGAAAAAAAGATTGCAACCAAGTATAAAACTGAACTAAATCTATTTTAGATTTTCAGCATTAAAAATGTAATTAAGACTGACTCAAAGTATTAAAGATTCCTTCAAATTAGATTAGTAGATTGGAAGTTCCTATGGTGTTAGTGAAATTTACATAACAGGATAACAGGTTAGTGAGTTGAAATGGTGGCATTCTGCTTGTCGGTGGACTAGTTTTGAAGGAAACTGTTTTGTTTTGTTTTGTTTTTGATTTGTTACAAAATACTTTAATTTCATATGTGACAAAAAAAAAACCCAGAACATTTTTAGGTTATAGACAACAGTGAATCTTTAAAAATCAGGCCATTTATTTGCTATGGCACTCATATACACTATTTTGAGTGTTATTCCTATTTCTGTACACATATGATAAAGGTTTGAGGTTTTTTTTAATTTAATTTTATTTTATTTGTGAACATACTGTACAGAGGAGTTACAATTACATGGGCAGGATAATGCATACATTTCTTACCAAGCATTGCAGCCTCCTCCTTTGTTTACCCTTCACATCCCTTCCCAGCCTCCCCCCTCCCCCTTGAAGGAAACATTTTTGAAGGGAAACCTTTATTGGCTGTCTCACTCTTCAGTATACTACAAGGTTAAACTGAGCCACTGTGAATCATGCCTATAATCCTACTATTCAAGAGGCTGAGATCTGAAGAGCACTGTTCAAAATCAGGCCAGGCAGACAAATCTAAAAGAGACTTATCTCCAATTAGCCAGCCAAAAGCCAGAAGTACAGGTGTGGCTCAAGTGGTAGGGAGCCAGTCTTGAGGAATAAAGCCAAGTGAGACTGCTAGTCCCTGAGTTGAAGC
The DNA here is from genome assembly GCF_000151885.1 of Dipodomys ordii. Taxonomy (NCBI): domain Eukaryota; kingdom Metazoa; phylum Chordata; class Mammalia; order Rodentia; family Heteromyidae; genus Dipodomys; species Dipodomys ordii. The sequence goes on along the minus strand of NW_012267278.1, from coordinate 1,367,299 downwards.
TTCAGTACTGGCACACACACCACTATAAGATTAGACATATTATTTTGCAAATACAAATGAAACCCTATAGTAAATGATTATGTTGCTATTGATTTTATAAAATTTGCTGAAAGAGTGAGAATAGCTTATTTCTATTTATAAATCAAAACAAAAATTTAAAAAAAGGTTAAGTGATTTGACCACTACAGGAAAGGTGATTCTAAAATAAATGTTTAGCTTTAAAATGTACAGAAAATATAAACACTTGTAGTCTACAATCCTGAGGTCGCTAGACAATCCAAACACTGACAACTGGCACTGTTGGCAGTGGAGGCTAATTTTTTTTTTTTTTTTTTTTGTCAGTCATGGGTTCTGAACTCGGCCTGCGCACTGTGCCTTAGCTCTTCAGCTCAAGGCTAACGTTCTACCACTTGAGCCACAGCGCCACTTCTGGCTTTTTCTGCTTATGTGGTGCTGAAGAATCAAACCCAGGGCTTCATGCATGCAAGCCAAGCACACTACCACTGAGCCACCTTCCCAGCCCCTTGTTTTGATTTCCTTTTTGAAACAGAGGCTCCCAAATAGTCTAGACTCCTAGAATTTTCTGTGTAGCTGAGGCTGGACTTGAACATGCTTCCCAAATGCTGGGATTACACATGTGCACCAAAGTACCCATATTTGATACAAATCTTGCTTATTTGCATGACCTACTGTAGCAACAGCACATGAACTTAACTTCGGCATGTCAGTGATCAGGGCAAGTTTCTCACATAATTAACATTTTATATACATTATTAACATGTATTTATTTTCCCTATTTCTAGACTAAGAAAAATCTTAATCCTTTCTGTTTATATTGTCAGCCTTCTTATGTATTTTTTTTACATTTGTTTTTGGGATAAGGTTTTGAATGCCTTATCACAATGTTTCTTCAAACTACATGGTTAACCATACAGTTTTAACAGAAGTACTGCTGTTTACCCTTCTAAATGATGTGCATAAGAACCAAGGTGCCTATAGACTTTTTCACTAAAATATCTATAGCCCAGTAATGGAAGGGTGAATATGATCAAAGTACATTGTATATGATAAAAATGTCTTGATGACACCATTAAGATTTATGAAAAATCTACAAATATATAAGCAAATATGTGTTTAAATTTAAAACCTAAATTTAAAAAACTAATAAGTAGCATTGCACTTTCAAATGTGATATACACCTAATTTTAACCCATTTGAATATATGTAGCCTACTAACTGTCTAGGATCATGACCATCGTTTATTTTTAAGGAAACAAACTGCATGACACATGGTAAATGTTGGTTTGTGGGGGAAGAAATTCTGTCCTCTGAAAGTGGAAAGTTACCACAAAGGGACCATGGACTTTTATCCTTAAGAAGAGAAACTGAATGTTACCTTTACATTATTAGATTGTTACATAGTTAGATAAAGTGATATGGACTCAGTTTCTTACACACATGCAAATATCTCAGTTCTTTGACAGTATCAGACAAAATGCTTAAGGCCATTCCCATAGATTCATCAACAGTAAGAACTGCTCAAACTGTTCCTCTGCTTGTTAAATGTGACCAATGCTAGTAACATGCTTTAACCATGATCCCTGCAAAGCATCGGTTTGATTTGATTGCTTCATTAGTTGATGAGTCTTGGTGACCAGCCCCATTCCCTCTTATTTCAGATGTCCCCAATATGACCTAAGGAGTGGCCAAAGGCCTAGAAAGAGGGTCTAGAAGCTGCATAGAAGAGACAGAGTTCAGCTGGGTGTGATGGTAAGTCCAGCACACAAGAAGTTAAGTCAGAAGGACTATAAGATTAAAGCTAGCCTGGCCTACATAGTGAGATCCTTGTCTCAAAAAAAAATCCTAAATTATTGCCTAGAACTCTGAATATAAAAAGAGGAGTTGGCTCTGCTCTGTTTGACATATATACATAGACACATATGTATGTATATACATATATTTATATACATGATTCTAACTATGGCAGTATTTAGGGGAATAAGGGTGAGACTCGAAAGAGGGGAAAAGAAAGATGGAGTGTGAATGATTTCTAAATACATTGCAACTGTGTATAAAGATGGCATAAAGAGCCTCAACGAAACTGTTGATCAGGAGGGAGTTGAGAGGGTAGAGATAGCCGGAGGGTGAGTTATTCTGAGCAAAATGAAATACACATATGAAATACCATAGTGAAACCTCCTCAGTGCAATTAATGCACATTAAAAAGAAGAAAATGACAAGAAAGCAAAAAAAAAACCCACGCTGTTAGGGGGAGTGGGGTGCCAGTGTGAGAGGGGAGAGCCTCTGATGAGCGGAAATGAATGAACACAACTATATTTGAAGTTGTTTGCATATATAAAAATTGAACAATGAAACCGGTTGAAATGGCTTTGATAGGGAGTGTGACAGGGTGAGGTTGATCAGAATACATTGTATACATGTGTGGAAATGTCACAGTGAATCCCCACTTGTATAACTAATACATGCTAATAAAGTGTCGTATGTAGCAATAAAGAGGTCAAAGTAAAAACTGAAGCACATGCCAGGTGAGTAGGATTAAAGATGGTGAGGAAGAGTGGTTGAGAATTACTAGCGTGAAGGAAAACATCTGTATTCATGGTGTGCTGATTACACAAATCTTTACATTATAAAAGGGCATCCGGTACACACTGGTACCCAGGTAAGCTGCCTGGTTTTGGTACAGTTGTGTAAGATGCAAGCAATAGCGAAACTAGGTGAGGAGTACATAGGACAGCTTGATGCTGGTTTTTTGCAATTTCCCATGCATCTATAATTATTTTTTTAAACCCATATCCTTATCTTCGGCAAGCCCCAAATCAACTCACAACCTGTGCCCTTTAAGACTGGCTTAAAGGATAGATGATCCGTGGAAAACAAACTGCTTTCAGTGTAGGGCCAGAAGAGCAGAGGGCTCTAGATAGGGCTGGGCACAAGGGTAATGGTACGAGCAGGAGCTGAGCAGGACCACCAAAAGCAGCACTTGGCTGCCATCACCAAGGAAGCTGAAACTAGATACTTCTGTCTGCAGTGATTCCCAAACAACTACTTCCTAGCTGTCCCATCCCCACCTACAGATTCTGACTGGGGAGATCCAGGACAAGCTCTCAGATGATGTCTGTGTGGGAACCTTCTATTAAGGACCAGCCAATCAAGCAACGCTCTAGTAATGTCACATGGGTTCACTGTCATGGAGACTATAATCTGAGTTCCTGATTATTATATGGCTGTTATGGCTCAGAGAACCATGGACTGAACTCAAACATCCAGAGGACATATGGTGCTGAATGCCATGTATAAGCAATGAAACATGACATCAAATTGGTTTTTCTATTACATTGTATCTTTTTGGTTATTTATCTAGTTTCTCATGGTTGAAATGTGCTGACAAACAATACAATTCTATTACAGTATTTTAGATTTAAAGACCACCAGAGACATGGTTAAATTAAGAATATTTTGGGGTCTGGGGATGTAGCGCTCAGTGGTAGAATGATTGCCTAGCATATGTAAACCCTGAGTTCAGCCCCAGCATGCAAAGAAACAAACAAAAAACCTGGGTATAATTAGTGTCCAATGCTTGTGATCCCAGCACCTAAGAGACTGAGGCAGGAGGCTTTCAAGTTTGAGGCCTGTCTGGCTATGTTGTGAGACCTTGATTAAAAATAATAATAATGTTCAACAAGCAGTGTACTCATTACCTTCCATATGAAACTGTAACTGCTCTGTACATCACCTTGACAATAAAATAAAAATTTAAAAATACCATAACAGTGATGATGGTGACACTAGTTTGGGCAACAAAATAACAGAATAACCATCAGTAACATAACACAAGGGGCTATGTCTCACGTAATAAGAAGTCCAGAAGTAAGGAAAAGGTGACGTATTAGTCCCATATCTTAAAAGGTTGGGACTGATTTCCTAGTTGTTCTGATCTTTCCTCTATTGCCAAAAGGTGACAGCTGCAGTTCTGATATACCTTACATTCTGCCCAGAATGAAGGGAAGGGGTCAGGATCTTGGGTATTCCACTCTTGTCTCATGGCCATTTCCTGATGCAAAGGACCCTGGGATACTGAGTATTTTGCTTTTGCAAGTCTCTACAAATAGAAGCAAGGAAAGGAAAAGGGGGAGGGGCTGGATGTCAAATGAATCAACCTACAGCGTCTGCCACAGCTTTTAAATTAGAGGTTATCAAGCATGGTTTAATTCGATGTATAAACAATTGATCAGATGCAAAGTAATAAACCATTGTAGAAAATATTCACATAAAAAAATCAAACATTTCCGCTGTCAGTTATTCTACATGTAGATATTGGTCTTTCGTTCTCTGTTGGAACTACTTCTAGTTTTTTAAGAACTTCTGTTCCTTCAACCAATTGCCTAAATAGGAGGGAAAAAAAAAAAACTTGTGGTCAGTCATAAATTCTTACATTTAGCTTATTTCCCAAATAGATTTGGAGCCAGCTGTAGCCAGCTGTTTATAAATTAACATTAGTTGTAAGTATCTGAAATGGCTCCACATCCACCCACTTTGTCACATCTACACCCAGCACCAACATCCAGGCTGCAGTTCCCTCCTGCCTGGAGGCTGCCAGCTGCAGTAGCTCCTAGCTGGCTTTCCACATTTGCTCCAGCACCGGTCCTTCCTCTTGGCATCCATTCTCTTCATTGCAGTCCTAGGGATCTTTTACAAATATAAGTCTGCTGTTACCTTCCTGCTGTTAACACTCCTATCATTTTATAATAGAAACCCAAATCCCTTCCATTGGTGGCCCTCTTGTTCTCTGCTCCAGGCGGACTTTGATGCCTCAAGAGTTCTGTGCTTCCTGCCACAGCTACCCCTTGCCTGGCTATCTCCTGGCTTTCCTTCAACTCTCATCTCAGCCCCACTCCTTGAAGACATTCCCCAAGTCTCCCTGCAAAGGTCAAGTTTCCCAGTGCCTTTAGAGCAATTCCAAAGGGTGATACCTTACACTTATGATACCTTACACTTATTTGGATGTTCGTTGGCTGTGTGTATGTGTGTGTGTGTGTGTGTGTGTGTGTGTGTGTGTGTGTGTGTATACACTTGTACCTGGGGAAGGGGGAATCCTGGGCTTGAACTCGGGACCTGGGCACTGTCCCTTAGCTCTTTTGCTCAAGGCTAATACTCTACCACTTAAGCCACAATTCCATTTCCAGTTTTTTGGTGGTTAATTGCAGATAAGAGTCTCACAGACTTTCTTGCCCTGGCTTGCATTGAACTGCAATCTTCAGATCTCAGCCTCCTGAGTAGCTAGAATTTACAGGCATAAGCCACTGGCATCCAGCCCTTTGGCTAATTTTTAATTTTCCCATGAGACGGGATCCTACTTTTGCTCAGAGTTGAGCATCTATTACAATGTTTGGCACATACCGGTGTTTAACCAACATCCATGGAGTCCATGAATAAAATCTCAAAACTATGCCAGTTTGGACCCCTGCCAGACACTTGCTGATCATAAGCAATAACTCCCTGAGAGTGGTGTAGACTTTTGATGGTTCTTTCAATTCCAAGATAGAAACATGAGGTACAGAGATAGGTCTAGACATAAGACTCAGTCAATGCCTGCATTTTAGCAATGGCTGGAATTTCTATCTTGTGTCTTTTCAGGACATGGTCAGTGCCCACCCTGACCATGTTCTATCCCTTTGTCTGTGTGCCTCTGGCAGTCAGAAAATATGACACAGTATGCTGCAGTTTGAAGTGCATTTCAACATTTAATTTAATTAGGAAGTGATTAGGTCACAACAATTGATTGGGACATTTTCACAGGAGTGGGTTAGTTATATTGGAAGTAGACTTCTGAGAGAGAGAGAGACAGACAGACAGATAGACAGACAGACAGACAGACAGACAGCTCTAGCCCCCCTGTCCTCTTGCTTGTCTTGCTCTTTCTCCTGTCTTCTACTATGTGCTCCCTGAGCATAGAATGCCCTGACGGGGCACCAAGGCCCACACCAGCTGCTGACACCCTACTCTTGGATCCCTGGCCTATAAACCTTCACTGTTTATAAATAAGTCAGTCTGTGGTGCTCCTATAGTAACAGAAAATGGACAAAGACAAAGGACAACATGGTACATTCTGAAGCTCAAGAGTAGAAGATGAATGGGCCCATTTCACCTCTGTCCAAAGAGGGAGAAGCCTAGTCTCCCAAGGTTTCACAGATATTGAATGAACACTCAAAATGTGATCATCTTCACTGTGATGTATCAGGGACAAGATAAGTAAGACTAGGTCTTGCCTTAACGTGTTCACAATGTGCCGGAGAGACAAAAAAGCCATGTGTTTTTGTTTTGCTTTGTGCCATTCCTAGGGCTTGAACTCAGAGCTTTGCACTCTAGTGTTCTACCACTAGAGCCACAACTCCTCTTCTGACTTTTTGCTGGTAAATTGTGAGCCATTGGTGCTTGGGTCAACCTCACCTGCCCTTTCATATCTCTTATTTTCCCCTCCTCATCTTCTTAAGATCATTTCAACAGGTTTAACTGTTCTAATTTCATACATGCATATACAGTACTTGGACCATATTTTCCTCTCCACTCAACTTCTTCCACCACCTACCTCCATTTTCATTCCTATTCAGTTTGTCCTTCACTTCTGCTAGAGTTGTTTTCAAAAGAAGTTGGCCATGTTGCTCATAATTTACAATTCTTCCGTGGCTTATCACCTTTCGGGGAGGCTGACCCCCAGTCACACAGCACTCTTGGCTCACTGGGCCCTGGGGCCTTAGCACTTTCTTCCAGCTTCTACTCCCTCCTGTCTCTCTTTGGCACTAAACCAAATGATTTGCATACAAGATTCTCTCCTGTTCCTTAGGACCTCTTTGCAGGATCGCCTCAATTCTTCACAAAACTGATTTGACTAATTGTGATTTCTATCCTCTCTAACTTTTATTTTACTTTCTCTATTCAGCTCTCTACTTTTTATTACTTTCTCATGATGCTTTCCATGACCTCTTCCAATCTTGAGATCCTCTGAAGATAAAATGAACTATCCCTGCCACTATCCCCAACATACACCCCTTACCCCTCTACTGCGTGTCTGCACGAATGGAAGTCTTACAAGTTTATATTTTGGTATCATTTCCTAATGAGGCCACTGGACATGCTCTGTGGATTGCTGTGGTCTCTCTTGACAGTCAAGACAGTCATGGACTAGAAGCTAGGGGTTGTCTCAGATGAACAGAGAATTTCTGTATCTCTGGCCCTTGCTAATCCCCTGTCCCAGCCTTCCCTAGCTGAAAAACCCCTGAGGATGCTAAAGGATGCTGGGAAGACACAGCCTGCCACTGGAAAGGAAAGTGTCCCTAAGAGTTAAGTTTCGTGCAGTTTAACTGGATTATTTAGTTGCTTCTTTTGATTTTACACCAGCTCCCATTGGGTTCTATAAGGTTTCACGTAAGTATTTCAGCCCAGTCAAAACTGATCTGGAGATTTCAGGGCTAAATGAGACCATAGCTGGGTGAGAACAACAAAGAGGATTCAGTGCCTCCCTGAGGCCAGAAGAGTAATAACAACAAAAATTCCTAATCTCTGGAGAGACCAGGGCCCACTGAAAATAAGACCAAGCACTCTTCCAATTCCATGATTATCCTGTAAGGACTCATATTTGCTTGGTTTCATATTTTCTAGTCAGGTAATGAGTACATTTCCTTGTGGACAATGACATCTCCTCCCTTGCAGTCTCCCAGTTTTTCCTTCCCATTTCCATTCACAAACTGAACAGTTCATTTCAACGTAGTGTCTAGTGAGGACATAGTGTCTACTGCATTTGTTCACCCTTAATCCCTCCAGCGTGTGCTTTTCTTAAAGGAATTAGAGAATGTTGTGTTAACTCTACCTCAAACATTACCAATACACCCTTTGCAGAACTTGTTTAGCCCAGTCTGTTGCTGGGCTTTTTGTGTTTTGTTTTGTCCTGTTTTTGAGCTGTTTTTCCCGATGCACTCTGAGCAGAATTTTGTTTCCTTACGCTCCCCATACTGAGCACAAAAACTAGCCAGTCCAAATGCCTAAGCGAGTTCTAGTTAAATGAATCTGTAAGACAGCAGAAGTGATAGCTAACTAAAGCAAGGGTGTGGAGCCAGAGTGGGAGAGATGTGCAAGGCCACATTCTACTGTAGCCTGTCTATGTCGGCAGGAGGGACGGGGATGGAGACATTAATGTTTTAAGGTAGTCATGGTTGCATTGGTCTGCAAGGGTGACCTTAATAAGATGCAAAGGATCACCAAACATTCGGTGGTAGGAGTCAAGATTGTCATTCAGATGATAGAAGCCAGATTGAAATGATTCAAGAAAAAGAGTTATTTGGTTGCAAATTAATTCAAGAATATGTTTCTGAAATCAGAATGTGGTTTATTTAGTATAAAGGAATTGAAGACAAGCTATTATTTAGGGCCTGAAACTATAAATATTAAGTCTTCTCTAAAGGAATGAAAATATGTCTTGTGCATTGTACTTACAAACTGACATATTAAGCTGAAATCCCTTTGTAGAGCTACTTAAAGATAAAAATAAGATACATATACATGTACATAAATATATATTCAATCTAGAGCCATTACACTAAAGGAAATTATTGTGGGTAAAATTAACAGTGGCATGAAACTCCTTCTTGAGTTGAAAAAGCAATAATTACCGCTATGGAGTGGCTGAAATGGTCTAATATATATTTAGAAAAAGATCTAATATTTTACACCTTATCAGGGAAAACATATTCATATTCGCTTCAGTAATTAAACAGAGGAATAAAACACCAAAGTGCTGGAAAGTATATCTACCTGCACATTATCATCTCACTAATATCCTTTCTGTGTATGTGTGTGTGTGTGTGCACGTGCGCACGCACGTGCGTGCACGCAAGTAGGTGCATGTGCACTGTTAATGTGGATAGAACTCAGGGCCTGAGCACTGTCTCTTAGTTTTTTCAATCAAGACTGGTGCTCTACCACTTGAGTCACACCTCCACTTCTGTCTGAGATCCTCAAATCTCAGTCTTCTGACTAGCTGTGATTATAGTAATGAACCACTAGCACTTAGCTTGGGAATATAATAATTATAATTATACAAGATGTTCCCATACTTAAGGTTGTTTAGTAGGAAAGTTACATGTAATGGAGAGCTTTCAACAATCTCCTTATAATGTTCCCAGACAATCAGTAAATGGCTTTCTGTCTTCACTGCTACCTATAATTATATCTATATCACTATATACTATATTAGGACTAACAGTGATTTAGAATTAATAATAACCATAAGGCTAAAGATGAAAGGTAGAGTTAGAAACCTAGATTGCTAAATAAATGGATAGATGGATTCACAGATAAAACATCACCATGGCTGTGGTGATTTTTGGTTTGGGTTTTGTTTTTTGGTGGGTCCAGTTGTGGGCCTGAACTCTGGGCCTGGGCGCCGTCCCTCAGCTCTTCACCTCAAGGCTAGCACTCTACCACTTGAGCCACAGCGCCACTTCTGGCTTTTTTTTTCTGCTTATGTGGTGCTAAGGAATTGAACCCAGGACTTCATGCATGCAAGGCAAGAGCTCTACCACTGAGCCACCTTCCCAGCCCAGTTATTTTTGGTTTTGCTGATGCTGGGACTTGAACTCTGGGCCTGAGTGCTGACTCTGAGCTTTTATCTTTTCCCTCAAGTCTAGCACTCTACCACTTGAGCCACAGCACCACTTCCAGCTTCTCTGAGTAGTTTATTGGAGATAAGAGTCTCCTACCCAGGGTGGCTTTGAACCACGATCCTCAGATCTCAGCCTCCTGAGTAGTTAGGATTACAGGCAAGAACTACTAGTGCCTGGCCCATGGCTGTGCTTTATGGATAGAAGAATTCTTATAATTATTTTTTAAATGTGTTTTTCTATAATTGTAGTAGTTTTGATTGAAAACCCTATCTTTAGCTACTTACAGAATATGTACAATACTCATCCAAATCCATATAAGCAATATTGTCACACAGGTAATGGACAAACCTAGAATGTACGTACCCAAACGCCACATATTTCCTATCCAGATAGGGAGCTGATTGAAGTGTGATATAGAATTGTGATGCATTGGTATGGTGGCCTCTGTTGACCATTCCAAGCACTCCTCGTTTATTATGAGGAATTGAAAAGTTTTCATCTAGAAAAGACAATAATTAGTCATTAAATTATCTATAAGCTATCAATTGATTGTAAGATGTAACAAAAAGCTGTTAACAGGCTCATTTTATATATACTCTATTTGGTTTTCTCCTTCCTTCCTTCCTTTCTTTTCCCTTCCCCTACTAATTTGCATTTAGTAATGAAAAGTATATAGTTTGAATACAGGTAAAGGTCAATAAGCTGTTGTGCAATTTTGGCAGTGATATTTCTTTCAAACTATCAACATGATCTGAGAAGAAACATTTGCTCTGAAGAGTCTTTCTCTCGGGCCTGATACTTCTCCCGCAACACTCTCCACATGCTCTGAAGAGAAGGTCTGGAGATAACAGGAAAGTCTGTGTGTGTATGTGTGTTGTATGTGTGTGGTGTGTGTGTGTGTGTGTGTGTATGTGTGTATATGTGAGCTTTCTCACCACTGTGACAGAACTCCTGAAATAACTTAAAAGGAGGAGGCAATATTCATTTGGTTCACATTCCCACCATGGTGGGAGAACCATAGCAGAGCAGACTAGTGGCCATGAAATAGGCATTGAATTCTGCACTTGCAGGTTTTCTCATTCTTAATCCCATATCAGGATTCTGCTTATTGCCTGCAATAAGTCAAGTCTTATCCCTAGTCAATCCTCTTTCAAGAAGGCTTTCAGACATATACCCAGAATTGCTTTACTCATCTCCTAGGTTCATCTCAATCTAATGAAGTTACACATAGAGATGAACCATCACCAAGGGAAACAGAACTTGAGCTTTTTTGAGACCTAGCCTTGTTCTCTTTCTGTCCCTCATCCTTCTCTCTGGAAGCTCAATCTGCTGCTTCACTGGATTGCTCACTGATTGCTTTCTAATTTGGTGGTACAAGCTTCACTGAACACAGCACTAGGCTTCAACCACAGTTCAAACCCAACATGGGAGTCAGGGATCTTCAACAGCGGCACAAGGCTTGTTTCAAAGGCTACATGAGGAGACGGCCAAAGAAATCAGCCTCCTAGGACAGAAGGCCATATTCTTGCTGAGGCTGACCCTCCAAGCATGAAAGCTCTAGTACTTGAGCCACACCCCAGTCCTGTAGCATCTTCTTTTATAATCTACCCACTCTGTGCCACTAAATCCAAAATGCCAGGACACTGTTCTTTTGTGATTTTTCTCAAGCATTCAAGGCTACTTCTTCATAATAGGATCTGGCTAGGCACCTGCTTCTATCTGTTTAAACATCTATTAGCATGCATACACTGAACTCTTTCAAGGTAGGAATTCCAGTCGCATGGTCTTTGATTCGTTGGGCCCAAGCACTGTGCCTAGGTACCTACCTAGCTCACTGTTCAGTGAGTGAATAAAGGGTATCATTTGCATGTTTTCATTCGATAAATCCTTTTCTTTGCACAAATTTAGAAGAAAACTAACGATTCCTTCACCTTTTGGCCACTGGTTTATTAAGATTTTTTTAAATCTTTTAATTTTTTTAACTTTTAGAAATACACAAAATGGCATAGAAAATCAATATTTATTTACAGAATTCTATTAGGAAAACACCCTTTTAACTACTACCCTGGCCGAGAAAACAGAACATTGTCAAGTTCCTGTTGTCTTACCCAAATAATCACTCAACAGATTTTCCTGTGTATCATAATGTTTCCTTATATTGGAGCCTTGTCTTTCCTATTATAAAAGAGTGTCAGGAAAAAAAAAAAAGACAGGCTGGCCGGTGGCTCATGCTTGTAATCCTAGCTACTCAGAAGGCTGAGATCTGAGGATCGCAGTTCAAAGCCAGCCTGGGCAGACTCATTTTTATTGGAGACTCATCTCCAATAAGGCGCTAGAAAACCAGAAGTGGTGCTTTGGCTCAAGTGGTAGCGCACTAGCCTTGAGCTGAAGAGCTGAGGGACAGCGTCCAGGCCTAGAGTTCAAGGCCCACGACCAACAACAACAACAAAAGACTGTTAGGCTGCAGATGTAACTCAGTGGCAGAGTGCTTGCCAAGCATTTGAAAAGCCCTGGGTTGATTCCTAGCCCCCAAAACAATCAAAATGGATTTTTCATGCCTTTAAAGTCTAACCTGCAGCATCTGCCATTGTCCCTGACATTTTTATAGGTTAGACCTGAAATGTCCCCTAAAGACCCATGTGTTGAAGGCTTGATCTCAAGACTGTGGTACCCCTGGGCGGTGATGGGGTTCTTAAGAAATAGGACCTAGTTGTTGGAAGTTAGGCCACTGGCATGTCCTTGAAAGGGATATTGGCTGGGAGAGAGCAAAGGAAGGGGTGACACTGTCCAAAAAGAAATGGACTCATTACCTGACTTAAGTAACTGTAACCCCTCTGTACATTGCCTTTTTAATAACAATAAGAAAATTATATTAAAAAAAGAAGAAGAAAGGGATATGGGGGCCTGCCGCTCCTCTCAGTGTCTCTGTCTCTCTTTAATGCCCATAGCATACATAACATGATACTTTCTATTAAACTATGTTTGTTTTAATATGCTAACTGAAGGAAGTGAGGGTCAGAGAGACAAGGGTGCATATACTTCATACACAGAAGGTAAATCTAAATGATAAACTGTAGGAAAACTTACAGGATAGTCATATGCAAGTTGACTAAAATATGGTAGACACAAGGGAGGATTCTAATGGTAAAACTTCTTTTGAATAACTAACTTATGGTTTAATTTAAATGAATACCAGGAAGTTTCAGGTCTAAACTCTAGCAAGGCATGACATTGACCAAAATGCATTGTACTCATAAACTGATATGTTGAATTGAAACCCTTTTGTACAACCACTTAAAGGAAATAAAAATTAAAAATTATTTTTTGAAAAACCTGTGTGGGTTTTATTGCATGATGCAGCACAATGAGAATATTCCTTTGCCAGCCATATGCCCCTTTCAACAGAAGGTGCAGAATGCTGCCATCTCCATCTTTGGAAAGTGAGGAGATATAGAAATGGTGAGATCCTACTTCCTTGTGGGCAGCAAAATAGGTGCTATTCTAATCCCATGATTTCCTTTTCCCTTATTAATCAGAATACTGTTGTAAAGAAATGTTTTCCCTTTGCTACAGTTTGGAGTAATTTACATGGGAAAGACAAGCTAAAATGCTTCTTTCCCAATTTTGCCAGGCTTTGAAATAATGCATTCTTTTCCTATTGTTCACTCAAAGGAACCAGTTATGCTTTATTTTATAATATCATTAGGAACTCAAGGATTTGAGATATTTGTCAGGTTCCAATCAATTGTAATTACACACTTTTGAAAGCTCAAATGACTCCAAATTTGGCTAGTGGGAACATTTTCCTGTTAGGGCCTGTGTCATGACCCTCATAATCTTTCATACCACTTTTGTTATCTGATAGAACACATTGAATGTCTTATAAAGAAAGGATCCTAAAAATCCTAATGTCAAGCACTAGTATCTTACTCCTGTAATCCCAGCTGCATAGGATCCTGAGATCTGAGGTTTGCAGTTCAAACCTAGGCTGGGCAGGAAGGTCCATGAGACTTATCTCCAATTAACCACCAAAAAGCTGGAAGTAGAGTTGTGGCTCTAGTAGTTGAGCACTAGCCTTGAGGAAAAAAGTTCAAGGACAGCACCTAGGCCCTGAGATCTAGCCCTAGAACAGAAAGAGAGAGAGACAGACAGACAGAGAGAGAGGCATACAGAGAGACAGAGACAGAGAGACAGAGACAGAGAAAGACAGAGAGACAGAGACAGAGAGAGGGAGAGACAGACAGAGACAGAGAGACAGAGACAGACAGAGACAGAGAGATGAAAGGAAGGAAGGAAGAAAGAAAGAAAGAAAGAAAGAAAAAGAAAGAAAGAAAGAAAAAGAAAGAAAGTGGGGGAGGGAGGGAGGGAAGGAAGGAATGAAGGAATGAAGGAAGGAAGGAACGAAGGAAGATAATTAGGCAAGGGCGGGGGCGGGGAATGTATAAAGCTGTTGACCAGAATGGCTTTTCTCATCATTTTTAATTCCCTCTTTTTCTATGTATTACCACTTTCACTTTATTTGGAATTGTGAACCATCTCAAGTTTGAATCCATTAATAAATGGCTGACAAACTTTAAAGATACATACCTTCAAATGTTGGTCCATAAATAGACTCTCCATCATCTCCTCTTCCAGCTACTATATCTGAGAGGAGTAACAATACGTAGATTTCTGAGGCCCAAAATGGTTAGTAATGACAGGGGAAAGACACTTTCAATCATGATCCTTTTATACCAATGTCACAAATTTCTGTACCATGAAAATATTACTATTGTAAATTCACTTGTATTTTGTAATCATTTGCATTTTTAGAATTCTATTTTGTTTTCCTTCTAACTCTTCTTGAGTAGCTTTAATATGGGTAGCTTTTATTTTGGTAAAAATCTTGGAAATAATGAAATATTAAACTATCATTATGGCTATGAATTTTTTAATGTTCACATAATTTGTCTTTTCCACAACTTTTCCCATAGTCTATCTTGCTTTTCAGAGAAAATGGAAAGAAGAAAGAGAAAGAGCCAGATGTCAATGGCTCATCCCTACAATCCTAGCTACTCAGGAGGCTGCGATCTGAAGCTCATGGTTCAAAGTTAGCTGGGGCAAGAAAGTGTGTGAAACACCTCCAACCATGGGGCTGGGAAGGTGGCTCAGTGGTAGAGCGCTTGCCTTGCATGCTCGAGGCCCTGGGTTCGATTCCTCAGCACCACATAAGCAAAAAGAATAAAAGCCAGAAGTGGCGCTGTGGCTCAAGTGGTAGAGCACTAGCCTTGAGCGAAGAGCTGAGGGACAGCGCCCAGGCCCAGAGTTCAGCTCCACGACTGGACCAAAAAAAAAAAAAAAAAAAAAACACCTCCAACCACAAAAGCTAGAAGTGAAGCTGTGGCTCAAGGGACAGAGTTCTAGCCTTGAGCAAAACAAAGCTCAGGGATACATCTAGGTCCTGAGTTCAAGCCCCAGGACTGGTATGCACTCAAGCACACATGTGAGCAGGCACACACACACACACACACACACACACACACACAGAGTTCTTTTTGGAATAAAAAGTTCTGCAAAAAGAACTCATTTGCTGGGCACTGGTGACTCATATCTGTAATCCAAGTGACTCAGGAGGCTGAGATATGAAGATCATGGTTCAAAGCCAGCCGGGGCAGGAAAGTCTGTGAGACTCATCCCCAATTAATCACCAGAAAACTGGAAGTGGCTCTATGGCTCAAAGTGATAGAGTACTAGCCTTGAGCAAAAGAACTCAGGGACAGTGCCCAGGTCCTGATTCCAAGCCCCATGACAGACAAAAAAAAAAAAAAAATCATGTTCAAATTTCATTCCTATAGTTACATTGGGTTTGGGCTGTAGCTAAGTAGTAAAGTACTTGCCTAGTCATGGAATTGACCCCAAACATGGTTAAAAAAAATAAAATTAAATCCATCTACAGTGATACTTTAATTTACACCATCTGTTGGGAATGAGAATCCTTTTGACACAATGAGAGTTTTGTTGTTATTGTTGGTCATGGGGCTTGTGGGCCTGGATGCTATCCCTTAGCTCTTCAGCTCAAGGCAAGCACTCCGTCACTTGAGCCACAGTGCCACTTCTGGTTTTCTGGTAGTTTATTGGAGATAAGAGTTTCATGGACTTTCCAGTCTGGGCTGGCTTTGAACTGTGATCCTCAGATCTCAGCCTCCTGAATAGCTAGGATTACAGGCATGAGCCACGCACGGCACCTGCCACAATGAGACTTTTTTTTAGGTGCTTATATCACATACATATTTTGATTTAGGCATGCTCCTACTATAAAAAGACTCCACATCTAAAGAGGAAGCAGTCCTGTCCCCGATATCCCATCTTCAGTCTCTATTTGGGAAAGGGCATGGAGCATTTAATTTGTACTATTCATAAAGCTTGTTCAGACGTGAATTGGTAAGCCTTAGGTCTGTTCTCTGCATCACCCAGCCCTGCAGATGGACAAAACACTGCAGTGGCAGAGGCTAAGTTGCAATGTGGAGGTAAAGGCTCCACTAGCATCAATTCTGTTGGATTCTAGAATTTGCTTTACTCAGGCAAATCTGCTCAGGTGGATGTTCTGCCCTACTAATTTACCTCCTATCAGTCCGGGCTTCTTTGCCCTGCCCCTCCCCCAACTCCCCTCTTGTCCTCTGCATTGGATTCTCCACTGAGGACTTTATATCCACACCATTGTAATCAGTGTTGTCTGCTATTTTTGCGGTTATAACCAACCATCTTGAACTCAGCCTTGTAGATCTGATATTATCTGTCTACCTCTCCAACCACAGATTGAGATGCTGAAAAGTGATGCAATGCAAATTGAAAGTCACATGGCTTTGATTTAAATCTCAATGTTAGTTTCTTTCCCCACATTCGTTGTCTAGGAAGTCTTTGCTGAGATACACTTTGGGGAAAAAAGAAATCAGTCAGATGAGGGGTTAAAGGAGAAGGATAGCTGGAAAAAATAGCTAGAGCACATCCCAGCCAATACAAAGAACAAAGGCCCACCTATGTTGAATGTACCTGAGAAGCAGCAAGAAGGCCCTTGCATTGAACACAGTGAAAAGAGGGACATGTCAGAAGACCTGCGTGGTGGGCATGTGTGGAGGAGGTTGGACTGTGTAGGACATAACTATCCTACAGGGCAAGCAACAATGCTTGGAAGCAATCTGAGGAACAATACAAAAATCCTAGCTACTCAGGAAGCTGAGATCTGAGGATTTTAGCTTCAAACTAGCCCAGGGTGGGGAAAGTCCATGGGTCTCTTATCTCCAATTAACTACCAGAAAATTGGAAGTGGAACTGTGGTCCAAAGTGGTAGAAGGCTAGCCTTGAGCAAGAATGCTCAGAGACAGAGTCCAAGCACTGAGTTTAAGCCCCAGGACCAACAAAAATAACAAAAAGCACATTTAGATCCTGTGCTGTCAAACTCTTCAGTGCCCTGGGGGAAATTCCCCTCTGCAGGAAGAACATTTCCCCTGGGCCTTTTCAATACTGAGTACTCAATGTGATGTTCCTGTAATCATTCTATGACAAAAAAAATTTTTTTGATTCAGAGAGCTAAGTGCCTTAACCAAAGTGGTGTGACTTAGCCATAATCAGCATCAGTCTCAGATCTTTTAATACTGTTTTGTCATTATCTTTGTTTTCTATTACCTTTAACATGTTGCTTCAATGTCTGGAAATCTGACCAAGACCTGAACACTTTACTGTTTTACAATTTTACCTCAATTAAATAAACAAATAAGCACACACACACACACACAAAACCCCAGCAAATAATATGAACTGTATTTTCCCAAGTCTTATTCTGGGCCTATTTAAACCAAAACCAAAACAGAATGCAGAAGCAGACTGGCTCCCTTTGAGGGTTGTTTTATATTAACAGAAGATTGAAAATAAGCCAGGTGATAGTTTCTTCTACCTGTACTCCTAGCTACTCTGGAGGTAGAGATGAGAACTGCAGTTTAAGACAAGCTGGGGCAGAAAGACAGAGAGACAGAGAGAAAGAGACAGAAAGAAAGAGACACAGAGAGAGACAGAGACAAACGGAGAGACAGAGAGAGAGACAATAGAAAAAGCTGATGTGGTGTGTCACTTTGGGAAGTGTTATTAGGAGGATCACAGTTCGGGTCAGCCAGAAACAGAAGTGAGATCAATGTAGCCTTAAGTCCAAACCTCAGCACCACAAAAGAATAAAAGACAGAGAGGAGTAGGGGGGGGAGATGGAAAGGGATGGGAAGGGGAAACAATGGAAAATTAAAATGATTTAGCAATATGAAAAACTAAGAAGACTTAAAATTTCTCGTAGGTTTTCATGTTGTTTATGTTCATTGACATGGAAAGATAAGCAGCACATATTTAAAAAAACAGTGAGGTTAGATAATAGTGTTTATAATATGACCTCATTTTGGAGATAAAGTTGCTTTATATGTACAATGCTTAGAGTCTGCATCCCCTTCATTAGAATGTTCCAGATCATACTAAAAAAGGAAAACAACAATTTGGATATTTCAATTTGATGTTGTAATTAAATTATATTTAAGATATGCAACTCACCTCCTCCTTGTATCCAGCCATTTGATACAATTCGATGAAAAATTGAATCTTTGTAATGCAGCCTCACGCCCCTTTCAGAAAACCCTGCTTGTCCTGTGCATAAGATCTGAAAGTTTTTACATGTTTTGGGACATATATCACAGTAGAGCTACAAAAAAAGATGACAATGTCCAAAATTAAATAGTAACATGTCAATGGTTATTGATGTCTCCAACTTACTAAGAAAACCTTACAAAATCCTCTTACCTCAAAAACCAGTCTTCCAGTTGGTGAAGTCCCAATACAAATATCCAAGAATACAAAATCATGCTATTCAAATTAGGGAGGAAACACAAAACAAAACAGTGCAGGTCAGTATCTTGTAAGAAAGTTAAATGATCAAAAATAAAACAATTTTTTCAGCAATAACATTTTGATATTACCAATAATATTTAGCAACAAAATTAATGAGGGGCTTCAAGTTTTGTGTTTTTTTTGCCCAGTCCTGAGGCTTCAACTCTGGGACTAGGCACTGTCTCTTAGCTTTTGTGCTTAAGGCTAGTGTTTTACCATTTGAGCCACAGCTCAAATGGTTAATGGAAATAAGAGCCTTATTAACTTTCCTGCCCAGGCTGGCTTTGAATTATGGTCCTCACATCTCAGTCCCCTGAGTAGTTAGGATTACAGGCAGGAGCCACCAGCATCCAGCTTATTTTTTAACTCTTTACAGCTTATATTTTTTAATTTTGTATTTCACTATACATTTGGGGTAGAGGGACTGACCCAGGTCTTTGAGCTTGCTGAGGAGCAGTCTACCACTTGGCCACACCTCAGCACTAACACTGTTTTCTTTAAACATTTCATTGTGAATGAAGTTTTGAGTAATGTTAATATATTCCGGATTGCAGGTGTACAGCCTGGATGCCCACTACCTTGCCAACTCCATGTGGAAAGGAACACTGGGCAGTCTCTATGGGAAAGAAACAGACTGGGTCTTCTTCTCTATTTCTTTTTCCTTTTCTTAGTAGTTTTGGGGAAAACATCCACTGTGAGTAGTATGCATTTAGTCACTTTGTGGCCTGGATTTTCGAGACAACACAGATTTGCTAGCCAGAAACGGGGCATGCCCTTTCCAAGTGGGAAAATAAGGCCACTTTCTACAGGAGTTGCAGGGCCAAGGACAGGGAAGAGAAGGAAGTCATGCTCTCCACGTGCACAGCTGCCCCCGCTCCAGTTGTCATCTGTAACCTTTCTGATAGGTGGTCATGTGAGACCTTGCTTAGGTCTAGGAAGAGGCATCCAAAATGAAAACCCCAGTTTAACACAGCTCAGATCCTCATTCTATGCACACTGGCCACTGTGGGCATGAGCTAACTACCAGCAGGTCTAACAGCTGTTCCTGCAATAAGGTTTCTTAGAAAAGTTACCAATTACTTTGAAAGTATAAAGTACTTTTTACCTCTACTGCCATCCTACCTTGGTGTTTGATTCTCTCTGCCTTTTTACTGTCCCCTCCCACAGAGATTGCTATAGCCTATCAAGGTCTGTGCTTGAAAATGTCACTTTAGTGGGGAGTGGTACTTCACACCTGTAATCTCAGTATGAAGAAGGCTCAGGCAGGAAGATCTTAAAAACTAGCTTGGGTGACAAAATAAGAGCCTGTTTAAAAAATAAATCATATACACATACTGACCTTGTCCATCTTTCCATCTTTGAGTATAGTATCTGTCACTAAGGTGTTAGAAAGTGAAGTATTTTTGTACTTAAGTAAGTCAGTCTAATAAGGAGGTGTGTGTGTGTGTGTGTGTGTGTGTGTGTGTGTGTGTGTGTGTGTGTGCATGTTTTTAGGTGAAGTCTTACTATTTTGTCCAGCCAGGCCTTGTAATCATGGGTTCATGAAATCTTACTGCTTCAGCCTCCTGAGTAGCTGGGTTACAGATTTATACCAAGGAGGTCTTTATATTTCAAAATGAGTAATTTGTGCATATAAATCTCTAAAGGGGAATAGAAATGTTTGAACAGGGAAGTTTTCCCAGTGCAATCTGCCTGCTATAAGGCATACTTATTTTGTTTTTGCTTTTTGATATATACTTGGTTTACATACTTCCTGGCCAAATCTTGATGTAAGATAATCTTTGCAACTACACTTTAATTAAGATCACTGAGACCAATCTCCTACCACACACACACAAACACACACACACACACACACACACAAGGATATTAACATTTTAATATATTAACATTATATATAGGTTGAGGATATTAACAATTAGTACTAATTCATTATAAATAATCAAAAATTCATTATATTTTTTTCTTTAAAATTTATTGCAACTTGCCTTAGTGTCTTTTACGAATTTAATAGCATAATTCAAAGTTAGAGCCTCATACAATTCAGAAGGTCTAATGTCAACTACATCCCACATCTTTTGGGCCCATTTCTGCAAATCAAATGCATTACCCAGGAGTCGATCATTAATAAAACACATCACAAGGGAAGAATATTCCCAGGTTTCACCCTTGAGTTCCTATAGGAAAAGGAAAAACAAAATGACATTTTGAATGGAGAAACCTAAAACAACAACAAACAACTTGATAAAACACATAAACCAGAGCTTGGAATCATCTTTAGGCTAATTCAATTTGTCATCTCTAGGATAGAGTCCTTTTAAAATATGCTTTTACACCAGGTGCAGGTGGCTCATGTCTTTAATTCTAGCTACTCAGGAGGCTGAGATCTGGGGATAGCAGTTTAGAGCCCTGAGACTTTTCTCTCCAGTTAACCACCAGAAAAACTGGAAGTGGAACTGTGGCTCAAAGTGATAGAGTACCAGCCTTGAGTAAAAGAGCTCAGTGACAGTACCCAGGCCCTGAATTTAAGCCACAAGACTGACCCCCCCCCCCAAAAAAAGTTTTTACCATCACTCAAAATTCTGCTGTTAGAGAGAATTTTTTTTTTGTCGGTCATGGGGCTTGAACTCTGGGCTTGGGTGCTGTCCCTGCGCTCTTCAGCTCAAGGCGAGAACTCTACTGCTTGAGCCACAGCTCTACTTCCAGTCTTCTAGTGGTTTATTGGACATAAGAGGCTCACAGACTTTCCTGCTGAGATCCTCAGATCTCAGCCTCCTGAGTAGTAGGATTACAGGTGTGAGCCACCGGCACCCAGCTGAGAAATTTTTTTAAACAAGAGTTTTTGAGAATCTAACATCGCTGGAAAGTACCAAAGGATTTAAAGGCAATCTTAATTATAATCATCCAGACACTGGTAGCTCACTCTTATAAATCTAGCTACTTAGGAGACTGAGATCTAAGGATCATGGTTCAAATCCAGCCCAGTCAGGAAAGTCCACGAGACTCTTATCTTCAATTAACACCAGAAAACTGTGATGCTATGGATCAAAGCAATAGAATGCTAGCCTTGAGCAAAAGAGCTCATGGACAGAGCCCAGACCCAGATATTAAGCCCTATGACCGACCAAAAATAGATTATAATCATACCAATTTTGAGGTGGTCCTCTGCTAGGACAAATCATTATGTGCATAGCCACTTGTTACATTGACTTGCAAACAAAACACAATCTTTGCCTTTATCTAAGAAAAAGTTTACTGTGCATTCTTGAAAAACTTTTTTTTTCCTTAGCAGGAAGAACAGAGCTAGAGGAATACCAATATCAGATTTCAAACTCTATTGAAAGCCATAGTTTGGGGCTGGGAAGGTGGCTCAGTGGTAGAGCACTTGCCTTGCATGCATGAGGCCCTGGGTTCGATTCCTTAGCACCACATAAGCAAAAAGAAAAAAGCCGGAAGTGGCGCTGTGGCTCAAGTGGTAGAGCGCTAGCCTTGAGCTGAAGAGCTGAGGGACAGCGCCCACGCCCAGAGTTTAGGCCCCACGACCTGACCCCCCCAAAAAAACAATGTATATATCTGTATATGTGTATATATATCTGTGTGTATATATGTGTGTGTGCATGTGCGCACGTGTGTGTGTGTGTGTGTGTGTGTGTTTGGGAAAAGCTGGAGAAAAGGGCCTTGGGTATAAGACAATGTTATTTTTGCTATTTTTGGGTACAGAAAGATCACCATAGGAACTGCCTCTTATGGGCCAGCAGGAACTTCAGGAACAGTCAGAAGCATTGAAGAAAAAACCTCACCTTCCCCAACATTTTAATTCCTAAACCCATAAAGAAGTATGGCTGGGTGCCCATGACTCACACCTATAATCCTAACTACTCAGGCAGCTGAGCTCTGAGGATTCCAGTTCAAAGCCAAACTAAGCAGACAAATTCATGAGATTCTTGTATCTAGTTAACCAGCAAAAAGCCAGAAGTGAACACGTGGCTCAAGTGGTAAATTAAAAAAGCCAAACCAGAGTGCAAGGCTCAGAGCTCAAGCACAAAAAGAAAAAGAAAAACAAAGCTGTGTTGGCATTTTCATCCACACAATGTTGCCAATCCAACTACAGGGTAAAGTGTGACCACTGGGGAAAGTCTTCTCTCAAATCTAGCTTATATTATCCAGTGCTAGCAAATCATCAACAACTTGGTACAGCCATTCTCAAACTTGAGTGGGCCATTAGGATCACAGACTACCTGAGCCCATCTGACTGTGGGATGTGGCCTCAGAAATCCTTGGCATTTCTAATAACATCCCAGAAGACACTGGCACTGATGCTGTAGAGATGGCACTTGAGAAATACTAGTTTGGGAAAGTTTGCCATCTTGTGCCATTTTCAGCTCCTCAGATGAGATCTGATATCCTATCATTTGTTTCCTGGGCCTTTCTCAGAGCTTGCTTCCTGTCAGAAAATCAGTTTGATGCTTTGCTATGAATTACTGATAAAGCCTATGTGCCAATACACCCAGGAGTGTTCAGTGGTGGTAGGGAACCTGATTGTGGAATTTCAGTCAGGAAAAATGCAGAAGGTACATTTGGAGGCTAATACTTTCTAGAGCTTTCTATCAATAAGACCTGTGCTGCTGCCTTTTTTTTTTTTTTTTGAGGAGAGCTAGGCCTCTCCCTTAGGGGAGCATTGCACTTTGCTGAAGTGTATGACCAGCTGGATCCAATGAACTCATTCACTGAGACCAAATGTGCTAAGAAGTCGTATGTATAATGAAAGACACAGGCTTACACTGAAGAAGACCAAAACACCTGGCCTGAAAATGAAGAAAGGAATAAGGTAACAAATATCTAGTTGAGGTGGAAGAGAGAGGAAGAAAAAGAATAAAGGATAGGTGGCAAGAATCAGCAGTTGTGAACTAGAAAGTCTCATTTAGGAACCATGTGAAAGGCAAGAGGAAGTGAGAGCAAAAATCTCTCCAGCTAGCCTAGGTTGGAAGGGGTGGAGAGTAGGGGAATGGAATCTATGTCAGCCTGTAAGAGGACAGTGGGAATTTGCAAGGGGAATGGATGCGTGCATAAATCATATGATCATGGCTGTCTTGTAGGCAGAGAAGGTGTGGCTGGTAGGTAGTCATCATACATTTGATGATATATCAGCATAAATCTGATGATAAAAATTAAGAAAAATTCTGTTTTCATTTCTTAAAATAGATTCTTTCAAGCTGGCCTTGGAATGTATAATCTTCCTGTTTTCACTGCTAGTGCTGGGATTAAGGGAATGATGTATGTGTTTGTGGTGTGTGAGCCCGAGTGCACGCGCGCATGTGTGCACACGTGCACGCACCAGTACTGGCAGTTTGAATTCAGGGCCTTATGCTTATGCTCATGCTTAGCTTTTAAGCTCAAGGCTAGTGCTCTACCACTTGAAGCACAGCTTAAACTTCCATCTTTTTTTTACTGGTTAACTGGAGATAAGAGTCCCTTACACCTGTCTGCCCAGCTGGTTTTGAGCCTTGATCCTCAGAACTCAGCCTTCTGAATAGCTAGGATTACAAGTGTAAGGCACCAGTGCGTGACATGATACCTTGTTTTATATAAAGGAAATCTGTGCCCAGTTTGCCAGGACTGTCTTAGTTTTAGCATTAACATTTCCACTTCCCAGGATATCTTTCAGGCCTAGATAAACCAGAACCATTGGTCACCACAGTTGTTTCAGGATTAGAATATCTGTGTGAGTATATATATGTACATATATACATATTATATGTGGATGCTATTAGTATAGTGCCTGCCATTCAATAAATACCATATGCAGGTGTTTATTGTGGCTCTTTTGAACCCCAGTAAAAATGTATCATAGCTCTGAAAGTATCAGACTTTAAAAAAAAAGTACTTGATTCAATCTTGCACCATAGATATGACCAAGCAAAGACTAAAGTAGTCTCATAAAACACTATTTATGTGCTGCTTAATCACAGGATCACAGGACATCCTTGTGCAACCCAGCTCTGAACAGTCCACCTTGCTTGGATCAGGAATGTGGAGATTTCATTATCCCTTGAGAAGATGGGGTGAGGCAGAGAAAGCAGGACTAAACTATAGGGAACAAGCAGGAGGTGGATCCCATCTCATCCTCCCCAACAGGAGATGTGGGTAAGCCAGATGCTCCCTTAGCATCCTTCTTTTGGCATGCTCCAGGTAGGAGCGTACTGCCGGTTGAATGAGGGTGGCACTCCAGAGGAAACATATTTTTGACACTGGACAAGCTCTGTGGGACCTGAGGTCTGGAGCTCTCCAAGGGTAGAAGGGAGAACATGGAGAAGAAAGCTTCAATGAGACAAACTATCCCATGAGAGCTTGGTGACGATTAATGGAGCTCCCGTGGGCAAGAGCTCCACAGAAACTGGCTGCTATCTCTGTGGTGGTGTACAACACCCACACTTTCTAAGCAAAGGCCAGGCCACAGCAACCTGAGCATCTTGGTGTCACAAGGAGTGTAAGTAACACATGAGGAAAGAGGGTTAACTAATGCCACTGAGAGGTTAAAACTTACCTTCATCACATACCTTTCAAAGGAAAATCTTGTAAATAAGTTACTGTTTAAAAAAATCAGCCAGCAAAATGATTGAAATAATGTAGGAAAAAGTACATACTTCAGAGCAATAAAATCTAGTTGCCTTAAAATGACCCTTCCATTCCCCCTCCCTCAAAGAAAAAAAATGAGTAAATCATTCCGGTAAAATTCTGCCTGTTGCCAGTATCCTACACATACACATCCTAAATATCCTTTACCCTTTTCTTTTCTTGTAGATATTGAGTCCATGCAAATTCTTGAAGAGGAACCAATATAGGATCTTCAAATCTGGATGGATAATTGTTCCTTAGAGTCTAGATTTTAAAATAGAATATTTAAGTTTAGAACAAATTCTCTTTTAAAGTCACATTCATTTCCCTCCATTTTTTCAGGATCTCGGGGAAGGTTCATGCAGCACACACCCAGGACACACAGTCTGACTGAGAAGCCTCTCTACTGCTCCCAGAGGTGGCTTCAAGTCGTTCCAAGCCCTCTAGGGCTTCTGTTGATTTTTTCTCTCTCGCTTTTAGGTAGCAAGCTCCGGAGGGCAAGGGCTATATTGTATGTAGGCTTCCTGTATCTGTAGACTTCCACATCAGTCCTATTGTAGACCACCCATACGTAATAACTGAGTAAATAAGTTTATGCCAGTCACTTTGCAATCTGCTATGTTCTTTTAGGACTAGCTTTTTCCTAAACTCCTGCTAAATTGCAGTGGAGCTTTACAGATGCTTGACTTGTGATTGCTTTATTTTACTGATGTAAGGAAAATGACCCAAAGGATATTATGGTTATATCTCTTAGAAAAATGAGAAATAAATACCAAATAAGTTTAGTTTTATAGTATAAGTTTAATATTGCGTATGCTTTGGTTACACGTGTGTCTGTCTCAGAGAAAATTCTTGCCAGTTAACAATTCATGCCAAAAGCTATTGGTTTTGTTCTCTTTTAGGAGGCCAATGCCTTATCCATTAGGCTACTGGGGCTCCTAGGTTTTGTTCTCTTTTAAAATTAGCATACCTTGGTTGTGCAAAAGGGTGTTTATTTCCACACATGTATACAATGGATCCCAATAAACCTCACTCCCTCCATTATTCTCCTCTACTGGTTCTCTCTCTCCCTCCTTTCCTCCCTCCCCTCCTCCTTTTCTCTCTCTCAGCTCCACTTTTGTGTTTTGCTTCTGCTGGTTTTTGGAAATAAGTGTCTCATGTGCTTTCCTGCCTTGACAGGCTTTAAACAAGGAACCTCAAATCTTCTGAGCTTTCTGAGTAGCTAGGATTAAAGGGATGAGCCACCAGAACTTGGCTAACTTTTAGACTTTTAAATGGCTGAAAAGAAAATCAAATTAAACTTGATGTCATATGAAAATTATATACAAGCCAAATTTAGTGTCTATAATGAAGTTTATTGGAACACTATCATTCATTTACATGTCTATGGTTGCTTTTGCTTGTTTTGTTTGGTAGGTCCACCCCTCCACCCCCCACTTATGTACCTGCTTTTACAACACAAGGACAACTCTACTGAAATTATGACTTAGATCTTATGGCTCAGGGACCATGTATTTGCTACCTGGACTTTGTAGGGGAAAAAAACTGCCTATCCTTTCCCTACAGGGTGGAATAACCATAGAAAATATGTCTTTATTAAAGGAGCTTGTTGTGTTTTTTTTAAGAGATAAAAGTTCCTCAAACTCATTATATATGTGTGTTGCTAGTCACTCTTGCCTGGTCAACAGTCCATAATTTCTACATCTTTTGATGACACATGTATCACTTTTTCATAGATATCTGACACTTGTTTTCTTTGTCTTGATGTAAACTTAGCCTGCTTTGAAAATCATTTTTCTAACGTGATATAATTAAAATATTTTACTCTGTAGACTCTGGAAGGGGCAAGATGGCAGAGATTTCTTCAGAGGAATTCTTTGTGGGAACAATTTTGTTACCGGTATCAAAGTTGTTGCCAATCCAAAATTACCCAAGTATCCATCTGGAACACAACCACACATAAGACATGGTTGTGAAGATATCATTTCTGGAGCTAATTCCAAAGGCATTTTACATTTCAACATGGTTACATTCACACGTTGCCGCATTTCTCCTATTGTAGGTGCAATGCAGCCGCATGACTAACTAGGCCAAATCCTGCACTCTCTTCAGGTATTTCCTTTGATACCATTCTGCATGTATTGTTTTTGCAAAGAACTATTTGGAATCTCGAAGTCACTTATCCATTCATTAAATCCACGAAGCATCTACTTGTTAGAATGCAGTGACTATTTCAGAACATTTAAAGAGCCTTTCCGTATGAATATTTTCAAAAATCACATTTTGACGGGAGAAGGGGGGTGTTAAAGCAGCTGACTCCACTGGTCGCCAACATTTTTCATGAATTGCAAACATCTACAATTTAAGAAATTACCGTGGACTGGCGAGTAGGGGGTGGGGAGCACCATTTTCCCAAGAAGGTTCGGAACGCTTCCTTTCCTCAGATCTCCCTTTTACAGGTCATCCTTCTCTGAGTCACACAAGCGTCCTGGACCTGCATTTGTGCCCCACACGCTCGGAGGAGGAACCCGGCGGAGCCCGCCGGGCTCGTCCGGTCCTCGGGGCCCCTCCACCCCGCCCCGCCCGCCGCACGCCGGGCCGGCGAGGCTGCGCAGTCCTCGCGCAGACCCGGGCTGGGTGCGCAGTCCTCGCGCCCGAGTCTGGAGGAACGCAGAGCCGCCGCACTTGGGGCTTTTTCCTGGTTACCTCAGCCGCGATCTTCGCAACCTGAAAGCTGGAGCTGTTATACAGTCCCACTATCTTCACCTGCAGCGGCCGTGGGGGCGGCGGCTGCAAGCGGCTAACGACAGGCTTGGGCCGACAGGGCTGCGGGGTGGCCATGGTGGCGCTCCGAGACCGCCCCGCCCGGAGCACAAACACCGCGCGTCGCCGCGGCAACGGCGAGGCCCCGCCCCCATCTCCCGCAGGGGGCGTGGCCGGGGGCGAAGGGCGGGCGGTGTGGGCGGAGTCTCTCTCTAACTTTGCTCTTGTTGCTGTTGAACCGGATTTAGGGGCCCGGGAGGGGCGCGAGAGGGCCACGACGGCCAGGGACCAGCTTCAGGACGGAGAAACTCGAATCCGCCCTCCCGAGTGCCCTCTCGGGAACCCCAGGGGTCTGGAGCGCGCCGGGATTTCGCCCTAGATCTTCTTTCGGGATTGGCAGACCGCAGTATCTGGGCCAGAGAAGCGGGTTGTCAGGGTAACGCCGGAGTCTCCCCGCGGGAACCGCGTGGGCTTGGGGAGCTCGGGAGTCGGGGGCCCGGGCCACCTGTGTGCGCCACCTCGGGACGCGGCGCCGCCCGCCCGCCCCCACTCGCGCCCGGAGGCGGGAGGGCCCATCGGTCGGCGCCCCGTAGCGTCCCCACGATGAAGCCCAACTTCTCGCTGCGACTGAGGATCTTCAACCTCAACTGCTGGTGAGTGCGCCCCGGGAGTGGTGTCCGAGGGACAGCCAGGGGAAGAAAGAAGGCCGCCCTCCCCCCTCGGCCCCACGATCTCGGGGTGCACGCCAAAGCCCACCTCGGCCCCCAGCGCCGGCGGTGCCCATGGTCACCCCTTGCCCCCTTCCTTCTGTTTCTTAGGGGCATTCCCTACTTGAGCAAGCACCGGGCTGGTCGCATGGAGCGCCTGGGAGACTTACTGAACTTGGAGAGCTTTGACCTGGCTCTGCTGGAGGAGGTGGGGGTGGTGCGGTGCTGCTGTGGATCCCAGGCTGGGAGGAAGGCGCGGAGGGGGCGAAGGATGCGGGAGGAGGACCGTGGAAAAGCTCCCCGCGGGGAAAGGCTAGGCTGCATCCCCGCCCTTCCTTCAGGTGTGGAGTGAGCAGGACTTCCAGTACCTGAGACAGAAGTTGTCCCTCACTTACCCAGCTGCACACTACTTCCGGAGGTGAGCCGCCTACAGGCCTGAGCCTGTTCCCGAAGGGCTCTTGGTCCTTCCCTCCCTATCCTGCACACTGCACCCTCCTTCTTCTTCCTCTGGGTTTGAAGCAGGAAGATTCCTCCCTCACTGCTTTGTCCCTCATCCTCCTACAAAAGCTCTTCTGATGTTTGTTCTGGGTTCCAGCAATAGAGAGAAACGTTGCTGATTAAACTAGAGACAAGGGAAAAGAGGACTGGGTATTTTTCTCCTCGATTACCTAGTTTATTGAGCCAGGTTTGGCTTTCAGTGGGATCATTGGCAGCGGCCTGTGCGTCTTCTCCAAACACCCAATCCAGGAAATCACACAGCATGTCTACACCCTCAACGGTTACCCCTACATGGTAAGTCTCCCCCACCCCACTCCACCCCAACTAAAACAAAGCACAGGAGGCAGCCCAGGGACTGGGCAGAAGAGTGGCAGTGCTGAGTGAGGTGCCTTCCTCCTACCTGCAGATCCATCACGGCGACTGGTTCTGTGGGAAGGCCGTGGGGCTGCTGGTGCTCCATATCAATGGACTGGTGCTCAATGCCTATGTGACCCATGTAAGTGAAGCCAGTGGTACTTAAGGGCTGGGACACACAGCTGCTGTCTGGGGGTGAGGTGTGGGGTCAGGATGTCCTAAGGTAGCAGTGGGCAAGTTTTGCCATTCTGTACAAACACCATGCCAGGTGACTGACCCACCCTGATATAGACAGGACCCTGCAGGCTATAATTCCATCTGTCTCACTTAGCTCCATGCAGAGTACAGTCGAGAGAAGGACATCTACCTAGCACATCGTGTGGCTCAAGCTTGGGAACTGGCCCAGTTCATCCAGTGTGTGAGCCTGGGCTTGATGGGAAGTGGGAAGGGACCCAGGGGCTGAGGGGTGGTCAAGGCTCCACTTAGAGGGCACAATTCCTTCCTCACCAACCTGGCTCCCTCAGTCACACCTCCAAGAAGGCAGATGTGGTTCTATTGTGTGGGGACCTCAACATGCATCCAAAAGACCTGGGCTGCTGCCTGCTGAAGGAGTGGACGGGGCTGCATGATGCCTACCTTGAGACTCAGGACTATAAGGTGAGAACATGCCTGCCTGTTTCCAAACACTTCCACTTCTCTCCCTCTTCTTCCTCCCACATCTTGGGATGCCCAGAGCTTTCTAGCCACCTGTTTCTTCTAGGGCTCTGAAGAAGGCTGTACTATGGTGCCCAAGAACTGCTATGTCAGCCAGCAGGACCTAGGCCCATTTCCCTGTGGCATCCGCATTGACTACGTGCTCTACAAGGTCAGGTCTTTCCCCTAACATGTGTTTCTTGGCATCAGCCTGTGCATATCTACTGTTTGGCTCATCCGGTCTTGGGCAACTGATAAATTGAGAGTGTGGGAATCTGGGAGCTGGTTCTTTGGAAGAAGGCCTTCCAATAGGAGCTTTTCTCTGCCTTTTTCCCCTTGCCTAGGTGGTTTCTGGGTTCTGCATCTCCTGTAAGACTCTCCAAACCACTACAGGCCATGACCCGCACAGTAGCACTCCACTTTCTGATCACGAGGCCCTCATGGCTACTCTATATGTGAGGCACAGTCCCCCTCAGCAAAACCCCACCCCTACCCAAGGTGAGTCATCTCTACCCTTTCCCTTTATCCTTCTCTACCTCAAAGCAGCTGCTTCACTGTATGAACCTTTTCTGCATCACTGTTCTGTTTTGTTCCAGGACCAGCAGAGAGGTTGCCATTGATCAACCTGCTGAAGGAGGCCTGGACAGAGTTGGGGATTGGCATAGCTCAAGCTCGCTGGTGGGCCACATTTGCTGGCTATGTGATTGGTGTGGGGCTGCTTGTCCTGACATTGCTGAGTGTCCTGGTGGCAGGAGAAGTGACCAGTGACGTGGCTGTACTACTCTGGACCCCCAGTGTAGGATTGATATTAGGGGCTGGCGCAGTCTACCTCTTCCACATGCAGGAGGCCAAAGGTTTATGTCGGGCCCAGGCTGAACTCCAGCATGTGTTGGGAAGAGCAAAGAAGACCCAGGAATTGGGCTTAGAGCCTCAAGTAGCTGAGCTACTGGGGCAGCAAGCAGAGAACAGAGTTGAACAATAAAGTGTAGCACTTTAGTGGCTTTGCTTTTTTATCCTGTCCAGGCATCGTGGGGAGCACAGGTCAAGTGGTTATCACAATGGAGGACTCTGCACATCTGCTGTCCCTGCACATCCCTACCATCCACCTTTATGCATCCTAAATTCCATGTGTGGTAGGAACCTTTTTTTTTTTTAATGGCATGAGGGTTTGAACTCAGAGCCATGCAATTGCTCACTTGAGCTATGCCTCCAGCTCTTTTTTATTTATTCAGCTCTTTTTTATTTTTCAGATAGGGTCTTGGCATTTTTTTTTCCATTTTTTTCCAGTTTCAGACTGAAGATCCTTCTATCTATTCCAGATAGCTGGAATTACAGCTATATACCAACCACTGTGCATGGCTTGTTTGTTTAGATGGGAGTCTTGGTAACTTTTTTTTTTTAAATCTAGGTTAGACCCAAAGCATAATCTTCCCTAATGGCCAATTCCCAGGTTGCTGGGATTATAAGCATGAGCCACTGTCCCCAACTTGTGACAGAAGCATTTTATTGTCAACAGTAAGGCAGTCCAGATGAGTAGGAAGCGGTGACACTGTCCTATGAAGAGATTGCTTTGCTTGCAGGCAGCCAACAAACAGTCTTCTAGCCCTGGATCGCTGCCCCCGATACCAGCTCACTGAGCCGGCGCTCTTCCTGGAAGCGAATGAGAGCATCCCGCTGGTTTACCACATCCAACAGCTTCCTCAGAACCTGGTCCTCAGCCTGCCGATCATCATCTGTCTTCATAGTTTCTGAAAGGAGAAAATGAAGCTTAGAGAACAAGGTTCTAGGCTGGAAGATCAACATAATCCCAGTCGGTGTTTTTATTAACCCAGGCTTTACTAACTTGCAAAATTAAGATCTGTTGACCCTAGAGGATTTCTAGCATTAGTTGGCAACCACACTATTTTTGAAGGCAATCTTGTAGCAA
Organism: Dipodomys ordii; assembly: GCF_000151885.1. Taxonomy (NCBI): domain Eukaryota; kingdom Metazoa; phylum Chordata; class Mammalia; order Rodentia; family Heteromyidae; genus Dipodomys; species Dipodomys ordii. The sequence goes on along the minus strand of NW_012267278.1, from coordinate 1,335,167 downwards.
AGCCTAATAGCACAGGTCTGACTGAATTTGAATGGAGAGTGGGGGTTTCAAAGCCCCACCTTCTGGTTTCCTCCTGAATTTCCTCAGGTACAATAGATCAGAGGACCGTATTGCACAAGGTCAGGAAGCCACTTGCCTACCTTCTCGGTTCATGTAGCATCGCAGCTCCTGGTCCAGGTGCCGTTGCTTCTCCTCCAGGTCCAGCTCCTGCACCCTGTGGAGGTGAGTGAGTGAAGAGGCGCAGCTCTGCAGGGTGCCCACAAGACTGGGGCCCTGCTCATTACCACTGTCACCATCTTGGTATCTTACGTGATCATGAGCTCAGCCTCCTCAGCCACCAGGCTATTTTTCCTCTGCACAAGCTGTAGCAGCTGTTCTACCCAGAATTTCTTTTGCTGCTCTGGGGAGCCTAGTAAGAAGGAAGAGGAGCAGAAGTGGTTATAAGACCTAAAGCTGGGGTCATGGGATCATAGCTTGAGGGACAGGATCCAGAAAAAGGAGGGTGTCAGAGCTGTATGGCCCAACTATTGAGCTTACTCTAGGCCACAGTGTGGTGGAATTTCAAGGGGCTGAACACAGTGTCAGGAGCCCCATTGCTTATCCCTCCCCCATCTCTACTTACTGTCCTGGCTCCTCAAGGCCAGCTCCAGCTTTATGCCCTCAGCTTCCAATTCCCTCAGGGCAGCCTCAATCTCATTTAGTCGCCGCTGAATGGCCTGAAAAGTACAAGACAGAAAGCCCAGAAATCTGAAGGAGCTCTGACCTCAGATTCAGCACTGTGACCCCATTCAAAGGCCTACCCCTGGGCCTCACCTGAGCCTTGCAGAACTTCTTCATCTCTTCCTCCTTAGCACGGCGCAATAGAGTCCGGCGCCATGTTGGGTACTTCTTCATGGTGCCAGAGTTCTTGACCAATGTCAGCAGAGCCTATGGGAGGGTTGGGCCAGTCATGGGTAGGGCCTAGACCTTGGTAGGTAGGAGTGGGGGAAGCTGTTTGAAAGGGCAAAAAAGAACCTGGGCTGGAAGTGTGGGTTTGCTCTGATAAAGAAGATGAAGGCTTAAAGGCTTAGGCAAGAGCAAAGTAATACTTATGGGACTTCCAAGAAGGAGACTCAAAAGAGAATGTGAGCTTTAGTTCTCTAGAAATGGGGATGGAGAGTATCTGTTGGATGCCTGCTGGCTTGATAGGGTAGCTGGCCAGATTCTTGCTACTTACCTGTTCCAAGTTTGTGTCAAAAGGTACATCCTCCTCCTCTTCCTCTTCCTGTTCATCCTCATCATTGGAGGATAGTCTCTCTTCCTCCTCCTCCATGGCTTCAGCATCTGAGCAAACCAGAGGGAGACATGGCTTGGGGGTCCCAAATCTCCCTTTCTATTCCTTCACAGGAAACCCAAGACTGCCATCCCACCACCACACCAAGCCTGCACATCTGTGCAAAGAACAGTTACCTTGTGGTACCTGGACTGACATACCCCAGCCTACAAAACTGCTCTGAAGGGCCTGCTGGGCCAAGGCTAAGCAGCTGCGTGGGGGTTTGGGTGGAGGCTCTGTTTCTGGGTCAGGAGTAATGTTAAGGGAGGCCAGCTGCAGACGCTCTGGGCTGGAGAGGCGAATCCTCCTACGTGTGGGCTGCTTGGGGCTTGAAACAGGAAGGGCTGGCGATGTGCTATCCTCCTCTGGTGTGGAAAGCTTCTGAAGAAGACACCATGTGGTCTGGTTAGGGACCCGCCCTGTGTGGAGTCAAGGCCACCTCTTTAGAGCCCATGTAGGCTCTGGCATCCATTCACTAAACACCATGTAGTGGACACTGTCCGGCAGTGTGCTGGATACAGCATTCACCTACCCCGACTGCTACTTAGCTGGAATTTCCTTTCTGTGCCACACACACACACACACACACACACACACACACGCACACACACACAGAGTTTTTACTGGGCTTTTAGGTCCCCCGTCGATCACACACACACACACACACACACACACACACACACACACACAGAGTTTTTACTGGGCTTTTAGGTCCCCCGTCGATTTCATCGATTTCATCCTCTTTGTGGCCGGGCTGCGGCAGGTGCTGCAGGCAGTAGAAATGTCCTGGGAAGGGGCAGCGGCATACAGGAGGCATCAGGTATAGGTAGCCCAATGCCAAGGCAGAATTTTTACCAGGGATGAGGCCACAGGACAATGGACTTGTAGCTGAACTGTTACCAGATTCTTTGTTCCTTAGGATCCCACATTTCGAGCTTGGAGGGGACAGGAAAGTCTTCAAGCTCAAGAGAAGTGCTATCTCAGGCTCCCACTTGTTCCTCACCCCCAAATGCTTTGCTCCCTCCCCACATCAGAGCCAGGCCCAAAGTCCCACTAGCAATCTCCCCAGCCCACTCACCATCTGGATGCTGCCCATAGCCACCTGGCCACAAGGTGGCCTCACAGACGTGGCAGCGGAAGCAGCTTCGGTGGAAGAAATGGCCATCTGCACAGAAGCGTTCCAGGATGTAGAGGTGTCTCCCACAGAGTGCACACAGGTCTCCAGCACCAGACTGCACAGACCCCCCCAAGACACAGAGTCAGCTGGAGCCTAGGGCAGTCCCAGGGATAATCCCCTGGAACCTTCCTTCCCTGTGCGCCCCAGGCCTCAGCCTACAGAGTGGACCCTGGTTCTTACTTCCTGGTGTTGGGATGGGGGAGTCAGGGGTACGCTGGGCTCAGGCACCTGTGGTTCTTCAGTATTTGGAGACTCTGCCTCTACCTAAGGAGGTAAGTGCTCAGGCAGGGTCAGCCAGGAAGTGAGTGTGCAGATACACAGAAAGGGCTGAAGGGAGAAGGGAGTAAGACATGGCAGGGAAGGCCATAGGACCTGGGGTAGAGGAATAGAAGGAAGGGTAACAGCATGGGGGAGGAGACCATCTGTCTTGTCTGTTCTCACCTGCAAACGAGGCTTCTTGCCACCAGCATCCTCCCCATTTTCCTGCAACAAATCTCAGAGCTGTGAGCCCAAGGCTCTGGCCCACCGCCCCCCCCTTGCCCCTGGTGGGATGTCTTCACCATCACCCTTACTGGGTACCCCAACCTCAGTTGACTCCTACCTTGGCCCTGGTCCGCTGTAAGGTCCTCTGAAGTTTGCCAAGGAAGAGGACAGCATTGGAGGCCCCTGGACAGACTTGTCTGACAGGACCTGTAGGCAGTCAAGATGATAGAGTGGATGAAGGGGTCATATGTGGCCCTCAGGGACCATCCCAGACAAGCCCTCTGAAGATGCCTCTACTCCCGTCCCTCTTGCAGATACCCACCCAACCTAACCTACTCATCTACCCTCCTGCTCACCTGGGCTGCGGTCCATGCTTTTGAAGGCACTGTGGAAATGGCTGAGATAGGCGATGAGGCCCAGCGGGTCACTGCCGGCCACCACTGCCTGTGCAGACAACACTGGTGCAATGCCCAGCTCATGCTCCGCCACCCTCAGTGCCCAGGTGGTCACTTCCACAGCTCCCATCCCCTGCAGCTCTGAGGGTTCCCTGTGGGGTATTCAGGAGAGAAGACAATAGGAAACAAGAACTGGCCCAGGGAAAGAAGGAGGAGTTAAAGCCATCAGAGGCAGAGACAGCAGGGAGGGGCTGGGGGACCATGGAGGGAGAGAAGAGGGCATAAAGGTTTGTTCTCTCTGCTGCAGCTTCACCCCATTGAGAACCACTTTCTCTGACACTGGGGCCCTCTGCCACTCACAATGTCTTTCCCAAGCTGTGTGCACTGGGCAGGAGGCAGTCAGGCAGTGGAAAGTGGAGCTGGGTGTCTTGGGCATTCCTACCTCCTGCACAGCAATCTCCATTACCATGTGGTAGAGGGAGGAGCAGGGGCAGTGACACACTAGGTGTATGATTTGCTGGGGGACCCTTTGCTACTCCCCAACTCACAGCAGTCCAGGCTGGAGGCGGTGGACCAGGGCACAGAGAGCTAGCCCATCAGTCCAGGAAGAAGACAAGTCAGTGACATGGACTCCTGGGTACCCAGCTGTTTGCTCCTGGCACCAGTGTAAGAGCTCTTCCTGGGTGCCTGCTGACCCTAGAAAGAAAGGCTGTGCTGTTCCCAAGCCCCCCTTCCGCACGGAGTGTGGACTTCTGTGTAGGAATGAGTCAGGGACCCACTCACCCTGGGGCACCAGCTAATGCTCACTGCCAACAGTATCTCCTTCCTCACTCAATTCAGGACCTTCCTTCTCTGGAGGTCCCCACGTTGCCCCACCAAACCAACATTCCAGTGTGCTACTCTGTCATGGCCTCCACCTATGTGTGGCTGGTTGAGTAGTTTGTATATCCCTGGAGAAGCCTGCCCACCTGTGGCCGACACCTCTGCATCTGTCTTGTCGCTCTTCTTCTGCACCTGCTCCTTGGCCATCACATCATACAGGTCTCGTACCTACAGCAACCTCAGTCTCAAAGCAGCTGATCACACAGCCCCCTGGACCATGAGGGAGGGGCCCACCTGTGGTAGGACTGGCCCCCGGGGGCAGTGATTGGGGAGGGAAGGCCTGGCCTGGAGAAAGGGACTGACTTGGGAAGCCTAGTGGAATCCTGGGGGGAGAGGAGGAGAGAGGAGTCTGACCTGATTGGGGGTCACAGCCCGGAGGTTCAGGTTGGGGTATCGAGTGGCTGGGTCCAGCCTATATTGGGTCACATTGCGGTGCATGTTTTCTGGGGATGTCTGTGACAGAAGCTGGTACAGGCTCTCGCTGAGAGGGTGATGGTGGCGGGCAGGGGCACAATGGGAAGGTATCTGTAAGCATCCATTCCTCAAGAGCTGCCAGACCTTTTCTTGTACTTTGTGTTTCCCCTATTCCCCCTGCCCCCTCTTCCTGACCCTTGTGCCAAGTCCTGCACTAGTTCCCCAATTCAGGCCTCACCGTTCAGCCAACACCTCTAGGGGTTCAGTGCCCTCTGCCCACCGCTTCACCATCCAGGCTGCATCGAAGGCTGCCAGGAAGCCTCGCGCCACTCCAGTGCCCAGGGGCCAGAAGGGCTATAGAGTCAAAGGACAGGAAAGGGACAATAGGAATCCAGTGGGAGCAACCACACCCAAATGATGCAAGGTTATAGTGGGGAAGAAAGGGAAGATCCTTTCATCACACCAAGCAGCTGCCACCTCCACCATCAGCCCTTAGCTCCTCCCCTCAACAAGCCAGCAGTTTCTCCCCCCACCATGAGTCCCTTGTGCCTCTTGGAGCTCTCACCTCCACCAGGCAGTCCCCCACCAGTCCCAGCAGCAGGCGGGCTCCATGCTTCTCTTGCACACGAGCAGAACTGTCTGCCCGCATCATACTTGTGAAGTCAAAAGCAGACACATCAGGCCGCCCACGGGCATCTTGTGCAAACTCGAGTTTCCCGAGCTTGCCGTGTGTGGCGAAGTCAGCAGCTGCCCTGGCAAAACGCTGCAGAGCCTCGGGTACCACATTGGCACTTTCTAGCAGTCGATCCGTCTCTGGCCAGTCCTACAGAGCAGAACCTTTGAGACTTCTGAGAATAGGATCCCAAGGATCCCTGTTCCCTTGGCTGCAGAAGTCAAACATACAACGGCCCAGAGAAGAGGGAAATGCTCAGCTGCACATTCATGAGGCCCAGCCCAGCGTTCAACTGTTGATTAGCCAGACTCAGCAGCAGTTGGAAGCTGACCTGGGAGTAGAATTCCCAGAGCCTGCCTCCCATGTTCAAGCCCCTCCCTTAGCACGCATCCTCAGACCATGCTCTCTGCCCATGAAGCTCCGTCTCACTGCTGTCATACACTTGAGGCCTGCTCAGAGCCTCAGTCTGTCTATCATTTGGAGACCATATACTTAACTCATAAAAAATTGTATCAGAAAATACAAATTAATCTTCAGTAAAGCACTTAACACATTATAGGCACACAAGTAGCTCATTCACATTCACCAAATACATGTTAGGTACTTTAGGAAACATTCCACGCACTGGGAATTAGCATGAAGCAAGAGACAATGCAACAAAAATCCCTACTCTTGTCAAGTTCATATCTGTAGAACTGTTTAGCCCAGAATATTACTCCTCTGCCATGTAAACTGCAGGGACAGGGCTTGCAGAGGTGTTGTTAATCTGGAAGGGAAGGGGGGTCCAATCCAGCCTCTCTCTGCTTGGGCCCTGATCCTACCTGGCGCAGCACCCCTAGCCTTAGCAGACACTGCTTCTTGGCTGTCATCACAAAGTAATGAGTGTCATCCTTGTAGTATACAATGTTCTCCAGATCAATGCCTGGGGAGACAAGACAGGGGACAGGAGTTGAGTCCTCTCCTGATGATATATCCACTTTTCAAACACTCCAGCCAAAGCTGACCAGGGAGAGCTGGAATCACAGCTCAGGCTGAAGTGACTTCCATGCACAGAGCCTCTGATTCCTAGTGACACAAAGGACCATCTGCCCTGGTCCAGAAGGCCTGCTGGCTTGTAACCAAGAGGGAAACTCAGATGAGGTAGCAGCTGGGAGACGAGCACTACATGGTCACATGGCAGTGTGAAGCTTAAGTAAACAGAGCATGCTCTTGAAGTTCACTTCTGTTTTCAACTTAAGTCATCTTTTATGGAGCACAAAGCAAACGCCCAGACATTTTATATGAGATTCCAGTAATTTTCCTGCCAAGTGGGACTGTGACTGCTTAATCACTGGAGGGGACAGTCTTTCTCCTTTGCTGTCAGGAGACAAGAGGACAAGTGTGGAATTTCTTGAACTAAGGACAGGTTCCAGAGGGAGACTGGTGCCTGACCTGTGGCTTTGAGCAGGCTCTGAAAGAATTTCTGGTTGTAGATCCGAGCCACACCGCTGATCTCAGGTACCTGTGTCTCTTCCACAGTACGCCCATTCACAAAGTTGGCCGTGATGCCAATGGCCAGTTTGCCACGCATTTCTCGAACTGTGAAACCTAGTGGTAGGAACAGATGGGTATGGCAGGAGGACCAGGAGTATAATTTTCTAGAAAGGTCCAGGAGGAGCTTTTTTTTTTTTTCAGGGGTGGGGGAGGGAAGTGATCATTCACCTTCAGGGACAAATTTCCCTCCTGCAGCCGAGATGAGGACATCAAATTCATAGTTGGCCAGTTGGGCTGGAGGACTGGGCTGCAGCTGGGCACGCCAGCCACTCCCTGGGGCAGAGAGTATGAGAAGCACACAGTATAGCAGTCAGTGGGGTTCTACACTCCAGTCAAGCTAAAGAAAACAAGTAATGTGTAAAGTACTCAATCATACCTTCCTAGGAGCCAAAAAGGAAGATAAGGAACACAATTCTCCTATTTCCTTTTCTTTCTTTCTTTTTTTTTTGGGGGGGGGGGTGGGTCGTGGGGCTTGAACTCTGGGCATGGGCGTTCAAAGTGAGTGCTCTACAGCTTGAGCCACAGCACCACTTCTGGTATTCTAGTGGTTTATTGGAGATAAGAGTCTCATGGACTTTCCTGCCTGGGCTGGCTTTGAACCTTGATCCTCGGATCTCAGCCTCCAGAGTAGCTAGGATTACAGGCATGAGCCACAAGTGCCTGGCTACTTCTATTTTCAATGTTCCTATTTTGCTATTCCCATTTCCATGCAGCTGAGAGGGTTGCCCAGGCCTCACTATTAGACTCAGCTGACTCCCACACCCACCCCTTTTATCTCCTGGCCAAGATCTCCTTAGTGGGTGGAGGTTCCCAAGAGCAAAGAAGTACTTACTCTTTCTTGGAGGAGGCTGGAGGCCAGTAAAAGTGACACCCCAGTGAATCTCCACCCCCAGCAGTAATGCCACCTTCAGTAGAAGCAGCTGAAGCTGTCGGATGCCTGCAAAGGGGGGGACATAGAAACAGGGACTCAGGACTGGCCAGCTTCCCCTACTGCTGGTGTATGCCAAGCCAGAGCTGGAGATAATCTGAGTGCTCACTCTGTCCAACTCCATCTGGATTCATGCACCAACCAATGTCTTCAACTCACCTGGCTAAAGTGAATCTTGTTCATCCTGCCTGTTGGCTTGTCCAGCAGCTCCCTCCTCCCCCTGCCACTGGCCACCACGTGGTACTCACTGATGTGGTCCAGAGTGCCAGTGCAGAAGCGCCCGTAGAATTTCTTGGCACCAAGTGCCCGAAGGTCATGGATGGTGAAGGGCCAGAGGTGGAGCACGTTGTGGCGAGAGAACTTGGTACGCTTTTCTACCAGGACTACGCGGGCCCCCAGCAGTGCCAGCTCCACAGCTGCCCGCAGCCCACAAGGTCCAGCACCTACCACCAGGCACTGTAAACACACAGGACAGAGTGGGCATGACATCCCATCTCCCTCCTCCAACTCCCCGCACTGCCCATGCCCTTCCAAGATCTCCTGTAACTACCTTGGTGCTGGCACAGGCCTGGCCCTGCTCGTAGACAGGCTGGCCGGCTCTCTTGTCCAACTTGGCCCATAGTGACTTGGCACTCCAATAGTTGAGTTGAGCTTTGATCTTGTAGTACTGGGGTAGTCCCCCACCAGGCTCCAGCCCCAGAGCCCCACAGAGTCCCTGAAAACTGCTCAGCACATCCTGGCACAGCTGGGCCTGCAGGAAACTCTCAAAGTGGGCATGTGCTGGGTTGGTAGAGGTGGGTGAAGCCATTGGAGGCCCCCCTAGGGCTCCTGGGAAGTGAAGCAGCTGGGCAGAGAGAGCCTAGTGGCTGCTGGGAGAGAAAGAGGGAAGAGATAAGGAGGAGACTGGGAGTGGGGGGGGAGGAGGAAGGGGAAGAGAGAGGCGGCTACTGCCCCAGTGAGTTCTGGGCCCACCTCTGATTGGCTTTTCTGCTCCCAGTCCACTCCTCTTCCAGAATCAGCTCTGAAGATGGCGGCTATCACTTTCTCAAGTGAAAAAATTAAATCACCAAATTTGGAAATAAAAATTCAGGAATCCTGGGCACAAGAAACCAGGGCAGTCTCCAGCTGTCCAAGTCTCTGGCTGTCCAAGGATTGCCAAGGAGTGAGGGACCCTAGGATTAGGAGTGCCAAGCATAGGGGGCCTGCCTTCTTGCAGCGCTTGGGGGAGTTCTCAGAGGTATAGAGGGCAGGCTGCCAGGAAGGTTTCCTTTCCTGTAGAGAGCAAGAGAGCTCCTGTCGGAAACCGCAGCTGCTAGACATATGTACCGCCCCATCTCACCCCAGCTTCTGTGTGCCACGCCCCTTGATGGCCTCAGCCCCACGCTGGGTATGGGATGTGTCTTGTGTCAAGGGCAAAGATTCCTCCTGGGTACTGGTGCTTGCCTCTTTGACAGCCTTGTGCAGGTTTCTCCTCCAAAGCCACCAGAGGATGTTGCCACTGACTATGTGACAGAGGCCTGACTGTTATTTCTGACTCAGTGTGGTTAAAAAAAAAAATCACTTCCTCTAAGATCTTGTCGCTGCTTCCATGGGCCATTGGGGGAGAGAGGAGGAGACAAGAGCAGCTGGGCTGGCCCCCCCCAGAGTCCTTACACCCCAATCCTCACTGCCCCATTCCTTGTGCGCTGGTGCGCCCCCTCTCCCAGGAATCTCGCCAGACAAGGCGTTCCTTTGTCCCCTCTCCTCCCCTCTGGCCCAGACCAAGTTGGGTGGGGGGGAAGAGAAGAGGGTTGTAGAGACTTTCTCACGCTGGGGCTGGAAGGACTGAGAGGGTCTGGGGGATGGGGTTGCCCAGGGAGGGTGGGCGAGGCATTGGGGGCGGGTCCCTCGGGCTGAGCCCTCTCCCCCAGCTGGCCCTCCGTTGCCAGTCTCCCAGGAGAAGGCTAAAGTTGCCCACGGCGAGTGGCCAGGACGAAGGTGGACAGAACCTCAGACAGAAACCTACTGTCTTGGGAGTAGGAGTCTTGGGTTGGGGTTTGGGGGGAGCCTTTCACGACGGGGGACAAAGACGAGCCCCCGGGTAGAAGGCCAGAACAAAGGACGTGCCACGAGTGCGGCGGGCTGAAGGGATGGGGAGCCGCATCGGGGGCGGCGGGAGCGGGGGACGCCAACACTCGGGACCGTGCAGTCCGGAGAGGGGCTTGCGCAGGGCAGGCGTGGGGACCCGCGGCTGCCTTTCCCCGGAAGTGCCCCCCATTCCCACCCCGGGCCGGGCCGGCAGGGGAGCGCACCGCGGGCGCCGCCGCACCACTTACCGCGCGGCTGTGCGGCCGGAAGGGCGTCCCGGGACCCGGGGGCGGAGGAAGGAGTGGCGGCGCGGGTGCGAAGGGCGAGCGCCGGGCGGTCCTGCCCGGGAGTGCCGCGGGGTGGGGCTGCGACACGCGGACCCCGAGCCCCTCGGAGGCTTTATCTGAACCTCATTAGCATCTCATTATCCCGCCCCCCCCCAGCTCGACACAGTCCCGGCCCGCCCCTTTCTGCAGGGTGACGCCCAAGGGCGCGGCTCTGAGAGCCCCGGGGTCCGTCCCGGGGCCTGCCGAGTGAGTCCGGCCTAAGGAGGCCTGAGTAGCCGGGGCACCCCGTATCTGATCGCGCACCCGCGGGCGAGGCGGGGACCCCCGGCACCCCGCCGTACCAACTCTGCTGCCAGCGAGCGCGCACGGGAGTTTCTTGAAACTGGTGGGTCCGAGAGCGTGGCGCCGGACTGTCCGGACTGTCCTCACCTCTCCCCCATCCCGGGTGCCCCGCTGCAGGGTTACTGGGCCCGCCTTCCCACGGGCCGGACTTGTAGGCTGGGGCTGAGAGCCAGGTGTGCAGCTCCCTCCCCTGCGCAGGCCGAGGAAGGGAAGAAGTGGGGTGGAGCCGGGGTTAGACTATTGCAAGGAAAGGCGGGATGGGAGGTGGTGTGTGGGAAAGAGGCTTCATCCTCAATGTTCCCGTGTTCCAGAACCAATTAGAACGAGGACCCACGAAACGGTCCAAGCTGAGGTCCTCTGAGATCCCCTTCTTCACGTTGCCCACGAGGAAACCGCAATCCAGAGCCCTGTCCACGGCAGCTGGTTAATATTAACGAAACATCAGCGCTAGTTTGTCGAAAGTCACACTATGAATATTATCTTAACATCCGTGTTTACAACTGTCCTGTTTAACTGCAAGGAAACTGAAGGCCACAGAGACAGCATGACCCACACAGGTTACACAGCACACGTGACTGATTCAACTTGAGTAAGGGAAGGACTGGCATCAGAGCGGTTTCTGGCTCAGAGGAAGTAACAGGGCTACCAAGGAATAAAGGCAGGGGCACCCTCCTTGAGAACTGGACCAGAAAGGGCAGGGCCCTATGCCTCTCCTTGATGTTTTCTTCTCACTTTGCATTTTGCCCAGAGACCCTGGGAGATGAAGACCTGAACAACTCGGTCTGGTATTGAGAAGCAGGCTAGGAGGGAAGTTGGGAGGAAATGCCAGGAGAGGCCGAGCAATTCATCCAGGCTGGCTAGGAAAACTAGGGCAGTCTCCCAACCGAGCTCATTCTAGCTCTTGAGTGTGACAAATCATTTGGCTTTGAAAGGAATTTACCAAATATCAGACACACCCATATTTTTTATATGTAGTAAAATGGTTCAGTTTATGTGGCTACTAAAGGAAACAACTAAAAACATGAGGATAAAAATAACCTGAACTGCTCAATTTCTATTTTTGGCTTTAAAATATATTTTAAACATGTTAACTTAGTAGTGACATTCCAAAAAGGACGTTATTCTTTACCTTTTGTAATTGCAACCCTCTGTACGTCACCTTTATATAACTTCTTTTTGTTGTTGTTGTTGGTCATGGGACTTGAACTCTGGGCTTCGGCGCTGTCCCTGAGGTTTTCAGCTCAAGACTAGCTCTCTATCACTTGAGCATCGCTTCCAGTTTTCTGGTGGTTAATTGGAGATAAGAATCTGGTGGACTTTCCTGCCAGGACTGGCTTTGAACCACGATCCTCAGATCTTAGCCTCCTAAGTAGCTAGGATTACAGGCAGCTTAAAAAAATTTTTTTTTTCCAGGGCTGAGAACCGAACCCAGGGCCTTGCGCGCACCAGGCGGGCGCCCTTCCGCTGGGCTAAACCCCCAGCCTAAAAATTTTTTAACCTGTCCATTTATGAGTCTATAGTGCTTCTTGATCAGAGTCACACTTCCCATCATTCTCTTCCACTCCTTTGCCTCTTCCTCCAGACTTACATTTCCCACTTTTTTTTTTTTTTTTTGCCAGTCCTGGGGCTTGAGCTCTGGGCCTAAGCACTGTCCCTGAGCACTCTACCACTTGAATCACGGCACCACTTCCAGTTTTTTTGAGTAATTTTGGTCTCATGGAACTTCCTGCCTAAGCTGGTTCCGAACCACAACCCTAAGAGCTCAGCCTCCTGAATATCTAGGATTACAGGTTGTTTCCCACTTCATTACCCCAAATGTAATTGGAGAATTCTGACTATATTTAGACACCCCCATATTTAAAAACAGTGTAAAAATGCTATAAAGTCCACAATATGTGGGTCACCAGACTTTCAAAACTCTCCCATTCCCTTTCTTTAGCAGATGGCAAGTAGCTTCTCCAACTTAATAAATAGCACTTGTTTACAAAGGCTTAGCAGAATTGGGCTTGACTTTCAGTTGCAACAAAACAGGATTGTGTGGCTTTCTGAACAACAAATATATAGTAAAACTTTTTATTTTTAAAAAGATCATAGGACAATAATGAATCTAGCGATGCTAACAAAAAATAAAAGAAAACAAAAACATGCTGACTTGGAGCTTTTTATGTTAATTACAGACATACACTGCAGCTTAAAGCTAGGGGGAATAGGTTGGTCTGGAATCCAGAAAGTCTGGTTGGATTCCAGCTGTGCTCATACTAGTGACCCTGGAAGCTTCCAAAAGTTACATATCAATCTTCTCATCTCTAAATGCAGGCAGTCAGTGATTCAACTTCCTCCGAACATTTCAGTTTTGAGCCTATTATTCATTAGGCTGCTGGCCTTAAAAAATGTTCAAGCTAGAAAACTCAAAACAATTACCTCAAAAGAAGAAAAATGACCTCTATTAAAGGTAAAAGAGTTAGTCTTGAATCGTGATCCACATTAAATACTTCTGTGAGACTAAAAACATACTGGTGGTGAATCACATTGGCTAGTTTATGTTAGATCAAATAAGTGGCTCACATTATAATTTTTCTTAAAGAATCCTATATAAAAGATTATAAAAGTGGCTTGATTAAGATTAGAGAGTCAGAGAAGACCTATCCTAATTCTGATGGATGGTAGTGATGAGTCAGACAGTGGGGACAGACTACTTTAAGACTGAAAACCACCTTCCCCTTGAGCCTTCTGGCAGTAAAGGACTTAGTGTGGTGTGTTGGGCAATAACCTAGAGGGCCATGTGGCTGGAAGTGAGATTGGGGAAGAAGAAATTGGGGTTGGGGATTTTATAGTAGGTATGGCAGGAAATTGCAGGAACTTTCAAGCCAAGTAAGGACATGTTCATATCTGCTTTGATAAATAGTGCAAAGGTATCATTAGCAAGGCATTCTCTATGATGCTAAAGGACAAAGGTTAAATCTCAGGCTAAGAGACTGTGTACAGTAAGGATGGTGGATGGACTAGAGTCAAAAGAGATTTTGAGAAATCAACTTGGTGATGGATTCCTGGTGTGGGGGACACAGGGCTAGTCATTCATACCTGTAATTCTAGTTACCAGGGGGCTGAGATCCCGAGGAACTTGGTTTGAAGCTAGCCCAGGCAGGAAAATCCATGGGATTATTATCTCCAGTTAACCACTAAAAAGGTGGAAGTGGAGCTGTACTCAAGTAGTAGAATGCTAATTTTTAGAAGAAAAAAAACAAAAAACACCAGTTGCAGCACTCAGGTGCTGAGCTCAATAAAGAAATAAATACTTCTGTTTTTCTCTCTTGGCTTAATGTGGGTGAGTCCCAAACTTGTACCATTACTTCTTTGCTACTTTCCCTTCCCAGCTGATCCCTCTGTATGTGGCTTTTTACTCAATTCCTTTTCCATATGTCAAAACATGATTTTACAGACTCCAAAGTAAGGGACTCTATCCTGGAAGGCTGAAAAGGTTATATTTAAACACTTTCTCATAGTTTGATATGCGATCTCTGTTGTTCTTTGAGTACAATTATAGGGAATACTTTTCCAGAAGGCACTTAATCCTACAAAACTTATCTAAGATTTTTTAAATATTATTTTGATTTTAATTCTAAGAAAGCTTTGGCTTAACACTTTACCTAACAGGATAAAAATTTGAACTAAAACCAAGAGCCACGCTCTTCTTTTGGAATATCATCTACAAATTCATAAAGTGTCACATGACAGATAGTAAGAATTCAAAATAATAAACATACTTTAGGATGCAGAAAACTCTGTTCTACTTGTGCTCAAATTTTCTTATTCCACACTTCATATTGCATATAACATCACTTTTCAGACTCACATAAAAAGTTATTTCTTGCTAGTGTTACCTAAATGTGAAAATTCCTACATTTCATGTTGAAATGATGGGATGAGCTTTAATTTGAAAGTTCTAATGTGGCACATTTCAAATGAGAATGGCATATGTCCTATGTCCAAGTTAATCAAAGTTAACTTTGCTGCTTAATTAGTTGTAAAGAATTTGAAAGCAAGATAAAGTACAACAATGAGGGGCTGGGAAGGTGGCTCAGCAGTAGAGTGCTTGCTTGGCATGCTTGAAGCCCTGGGCTTGATTCCTCAGTATTATATAAACAGCAAAAGCCAGAAGTGCAGCTGTGGCTAAAGAGGTAGAGTTCTAGTCTTGAGCACAGAAAGGCTCAGGGACAGTGCCCAGGCCCCGAGTTCAAGCCCCAGGACTGGCAGAATGAATACAAACAACAAAAGAACTACAACAGTGGCATCCCAGCTTTATTTCTGTATTACTCCTTCCTTCCTACATGCTATGTACCAAGGCATACCAGAGGGATTTTTTATTTTTAGGGTCATTCCTCTGGGGTTTCCTTTACTTTGTGAGGATTTGTCTTAAATTTGGAAACAAAAAGGGTAAACACTTAGCTTTAATATGAAAAAAATTGTCCTAAGATTAAAATATCCTAACCAGGAACCCATGGTTCACACCTGTAATTCTAGGTACTCAGGAGACTGAGATCTGAGGATCCCAGTTTGAAGCCAGCCTGGGCAGGAAAATCCATTAGACTCTCACCGGAAGTGGTGCTGTGGCTCAAAGTGGTAGAGGGCTAGCCTTGAACAAAAGAGCTCAGGAACAGCATCTAGGCCTTGAATTCAAGCCCCACAAATGATAAAAATAAAATATCCTCAATAATTGTGAAAAGACATTTTTTAGCTTTGTAGTAACTTCTCATCATATGGCAAATTTTGATCAGTCTGTCAGTACTAGTGAGTACTAATGAGTACAATTAAAATGGTAATTAATTCACTTTTGTAGGAGACATTGTAATATCTGCTTGCTTTATGCAAAATGTTTATATGCTCACCTTTCAGGGCTAGCCATTTGGTGAAGCAGCATAGTAGTATCAGCAAAGCACATGTCCCAGTTCTGGCTGTGCCACTTGCATTATGGCCCTGGGAAAGACACAAATCTCTGTGGGCCTCGATGTTCTCATCTATAAAGTGGGTGTAATAACAATAGTACTTACCTCACAGGACTGTTATGAAGATTAGGTAAGCCTTCATTTAATGGGTTTTGTGTGCATAATAGTCATGGCTCTCTTACTTACTACAAATGCAAATCTAAGGACTGAATTGTTTCCTCCTGCCCCAAATTCATGGTGAAACATAACACCAGCTGCATGATTTTTCAAGGACTCTAAGGGAAGCATTTTCATGTCCATTTTCTTTGGGTATACAACTGAGCTTTGAAAAAGAGATTTCACTCAAAGGACAGAACGTATAGATGGGATGAAAGGGAGGCTGGAGGGGCAATGCCATCACCTTTTGTTTCCCCTTTGACAGCTGGCCAGATAGCCTAGTTACAGCTCTCTGTGGGACTGCATGGCACCCTACATAGATAGGCCTGTGCTGCCTACTGAAGGAGACACTAACCAATTATGGCTATGTGCACTTGCAATGTGGGCAGAGCAACAGAGGAACTGCATTTTAACTTCAACCAATTTTAGTAAGAAGTTAAACACTTGTTTCAGTTCTTGAAAAAAATTCATGTTTGTGCTACTTGATAAGTAGATCTAAGTTTTCAACTGTAAATCATACAAAATGTACAGATCAACTACAGTCCAATCAATCTAAACAATCAAATGGAGATGGGAAAACTTTAAAAAATACCAACATTTAGGGATTTAATATAGGTGTAAAATATCTCAGTATGTTTTTGTTAATTACATGTTGAATATTTAGCAAATATTCTACTAATATCATCTTTTCTGCACTTTTTTTCTTTTCATTCTCTCTCTTTTTTGTCAGTCATGGGCCATGATCTCTAGGCCTGGGCACTGTCTCTGAGCTCTTCAACTCAAGGCTAGTGTTCTACCACTTGAGCCACAGCGCCACTTCTGGCTTTTTCTGTTTATGTGGTGCTAAGGAACTGAACCCAGGGCCTCATGCATGTGAGGCAAGCACTCTACCACTGACCCACCTTCCTCTTTTTTACACTTTTAAATGTAGCTATTAGAACATTTATTATTTTTGTATAATCTCATGTTTTATTTCTCTTACTGCACTGTTGAAAGGGGGTAAAACCTGACTTACAAACAGCCATATAGGATGGATGTCTTAGCATATGCCAGTAGTACCAGTTACTCAGAGGTTGAGGTTAGGAGGATCACTTAAGCCCAGAAGCTCAAGACCAGCCTGGGCAACACAGTGAGACAAATGCTTCAAAAATATTTGTCCTATCACTGACATCATTTCTTCACATGCCTAGTCCTAGTCCACACCTAGGGGTGTATCTCAGTGATAGAGCTTCATGGATAGATTAAATAAGCTAAGGAGTAGTCCTTGTACCTAACCAAACAGCCATGCAACCATATTTTAAAATAATTACCTAAGGAAAAAAAACAAGTAAAATTAATTTAATACTATGCATCTCCTTCAGACAAAGTGTGTGAAGAGGCTTTTGAATAGCTGGTCAAAAGTTTGTGTTTTTAAAAAGTTAAATTGGACCCCAGTGGATCGCACTTGTAATCCTAGCTACTTAGGAGTCTGAGATCTGAGGATCGAGGTTTGATGACAGCCTAAGCAGGAAAATTCATGCAACTCTTATCTCTAATACACTATCCAAAAGCCAGAAATCGAGCTGTGGCTCAAGCAGTAGAGTGATAGCCTTGAGCAAAAGAGCCTTAATGACAGTGGTCAGACCCTGAGTTCAAGACCTAGGACTGGTACAAAAAGAAAAGAAAAGTTAAACACAGTAAGAAAAAATAAAAAGAATAAAGTTAAACAGTTTAAATGACTAAATTAAGAACGTGAAATAATAGTTAAAGTATAACAGTGTTCATAAAACATACCTTTGTTCTAGTCAGGTCTAATATATTACTTTTTTAATGCATATAATGTGATTAAGTCAAGTGAAAACCTCAGAATTACCATTAACATTCACAAGAAAACCTACAAACTCAGGAGGGTCTAATGTTGGCTGGGTTGGCGCAGATAAGTTACCTGGGCTGAATATACTTGCTCTGGACTCCCATTTGTTTCATTTGGATTCCTATTGAAAAATGGCCCGAGGCGCTGGAGTCCAGGGTGAGCACTACCACTGAAAATCTTTATCACAGAATGTAAGATGGTATGCTATGAAAAAATAATTTGTGTAAAGAAAGGGTAAAGAGATGAATATAATAAAAAACATAAATATGTAGCATGTGCAAGGTCTATGTATATATGGCCTTGCACATATTATTTGCTCTACCACTGAGATACACGCACAGTCCACTGCTACACTGTTTCTTAAGTATGTGACATGTAGAGTGACTTACTTATTAAATACAAAGGAAGGGTAAAAAACAGAAATTTTGACATGAAGAAATCTGGTCACATGTACTTCATTCTGCTGATCAAAATAAACATAATCAGAGATTAAAAGAAAAAGTTGATGGTAATCAAGGCTTGGTACATTATCATCAGCATACCCAAATTAGTTTGTAGGATTTCTTTCATGAGAAACCAATCTCCTCATATAGGTATTTCAATGTAATCTCCTCATATAGATCACAGTGGACTCACAACTCTTAGTTATTATGATCTTTAATCTGTTCTCAACCTGTTACCGAAGAACTGTTTACTTGTTTAGAAATAAAAATTAACCAAAATGTGATGAAATGTCATTTATGTCACTCAAGATAGAAATGTTTATCTTGCTAGAAAACTCTGTGTTGGTGTCTTTGATGATATGCACAAGAAGCCAGTATGTCAAAATACTAAATGAAGCTAATGGTCAACTGTCAGCACAAAACACTTTCTTCATCCAATGTTCTTCACATAGTGTACAATGTATTTTTACATCATAAAACTGAATTGAAAAAGAGCTATTCGTCTCATATTTTGGATATACATTATGTATGTCAAAACAAGTGAACTCAATTATGTGATATTGAATTAAATCACATGATCATGTGGATATAGCTAAAAAGTCAACTTTAACTTGTATTGATTCATTTTGGACACATGTCAAAGTATGTGTCTGCATCTGTTTATAAGTCTGATCTAAGGATATTGTGTTTTCAACCACTTCCTTTGATTTTTCCCATCTTTAAGTTTTTAAATTAGCTATGCTTGACACCAGCCAATGGGCTTGTGTTAGGTAAGTATCTTTCCAATCAAAGTAGTTTGCTTCTGTCACCTAAGAATTATTTTTCTAAAAAGTTCCTGCTTTGGCCAGGTGTCTTGGCCCTTGTTGATTACATTTTAGTTACATTCTTTTCCTTTCTGCACTATCATTAACATATTCTGTTATAAGCTCCTTAACTTTTAGTTTCATGTTCTTAATTAAACCACATCCTTTTACAGATTGAGAACCTGACCTCAGCCAGGTTCAAGGCAGAGGTAAAGCCTGCTGGATTAGGGATAAAAAGGGAGCAGCCTGCCTGCTGTTTGCTTGTAGATTTTTAGATGATGGCGCACCCTTCTGTAGAAGTAAACTTTGCCTTGCCGAGTTCCTTTGGAGTTGGTGTCCTTATTTCTACTAACATCCCAACATCCCCAGCCATTTCTAACAACACATCAAACAGGTGTTTAAGGACCCAGGCACCTAATAATACTGAGACACATATTAGAATAAAGGCCAGGAACTAGATTGGGTGACAAGGGGACCATGAGACTCAAAATGACTTGTCAAGGAGCACAGAAAGGGCTGTCTGCCTTTAACTGAAACCCTACCTATAGCCAGGCCTGACAGGATGGTGAGACTGGACAAGGAGTGTTAACTATAATATGTACACATGGTGATGAGATAGTGGGGGTCTTGGTAGCCAATGAGTCCACTGGGGAGGTCTTGTGTGAGGAAAGGGCTCGGATAAGGGGAACTGGGGAAGTGACTCCCTTTCTTTAAGGATGGGGCAAACCCCATGGAATCCTGGTAGCCAGGCAACAACATTCCAGAGTCAACAGCAGCCGGCTCACTTAGAGAGCAAACTTGAAGACAGAAGGATGTTCTCCTGCTGTATGCCCAGGAAACCCTGGTGTGACTGCCTCATTGGAGCCTGGCGTCGCTGGATCAGTGCTCACCCTGGACTCCAGCGCCTCGGGCCATTTTTCAATAGGAATCCAAATGAAACAAATGGGAGTCCAGAGCAAGTATATTCAGCCCAGGTAACTTATCTGCGCCAACCCAGCCAACATTAGACCCTCCTGAGTTTGTAGGTTTTCTTGTGAATGTTAATGGTAATTCTGAGGTTTTCACTTGACTTAATCACAATGAGTCAATCTGAAGTGTGCTACCATTTCTATCTTTGAACTTCCTCTTTGTTCCACTTCAGGATGAAACTGAGTCCATCCCAACCCAGGAAGGGCTCCGTAGGGTGAGTACTGTGGAGCCAGACATGCTAGAGAAGATGGTAAGCCTCCTGATACCTCTCTACCAGAAGGATCCCTTCTTCGTCCCTGCCTTCCTGTTTACTTACAGAAGGTTTACAACAACAGGACAAGTGTTGGAGCTTCTGTTTCAAAGGTGAGTAACTCATCTCCAAACCCAGGGGATGTTGCCACCCTCCTGCTAAGCACAAAAGTAACTATACTGTTTGTTTCAATGGCATCTTCTGAACCCAAAGTGGGATGAGACCAAGAAGTGCTGTCCCAAATTTGTTCCTCTGAAGTGGGGTGCCCAGGACTGTGGGTCTCCTGTAGGGGATATTCTACTTCCCTTGAAACAGAATTCTTTCTAAGGTCTCATTTATGTGAAGTCCGATGGTACCACATTTGCCATCAGTAAGCACAGTTCCCAAACCAATCTAGGAGGCCACTGAACTGCAGCCAGAGAAAGGGCAACAGAGTAGGTGGCCTGAGGGCCCTATGTCTACTGAGCTGTAAGGAAGGATCATATGGGCTCTCACTGCAGAAACATATGAAACATTTATTTGGGTGGCACATTCCAAGTCCCTTAGTGTAAAATTCAGAGAATTATGCAGGCAAATCTCCCAACCTTCCAAAATTTATTCCCAACCAGGATTTAGCCAGCCTACCTGGATAGAGAAACAGCTGGTAAGCAAAACAGGACATTAAAGAGATGACTTCCAGGCTGGGAATGTGGCTTAGTGGTAGAGCTTGCCTAGCATGCAAGAAACTCTGTTAATTCCTCAGTACCACATAAATGGAAAAAGCCGGAAGTGGCGCTGTGGTTCAAGTGGTAGGGCGCTAGCCTTGAGCAAAAAAGCTAAGAGACAGAGCAGAGGCCCTAAGTTCAAGCCCCAGGTCTGGCAAAAAAATAAATAAAAGAAGATTACTTCCTCTTCTCTTCTGGTAGGTATGCCTATTTCCAACCTGACTGTGAGGAGGATGAACAAGTGAAGAAGTGAGTAGAATTTGAGATGAAGGGAAGGGCTCTCCTTAAAGAGTGGCTGAATATTACAGTTAAATATATTGAAAGGTGGGAAACTCCAGCAAGCACATCACTTGTGATGGGGCCTGAGGCCTCCTCTAAAGGCTTGGAAACATAGCTGTGGGTGGGGTTCTGGACCCCCAGGAAGCAGAGGAGACTGTAGGCTGAAAGACCCATGGAAAAACAATTGTATATTATCTGGTCCATACCATGGGGGAGCCATAGAGCCTTCTCACACGGGTCTCCTCCCTCTTCCCAACATGCAAGTCTGTGCGTGAGATGGGCAGTCTCTGCATGGGAAACTTCCCAATAAGGGCTGTGGAGGTGCTTGATAAGAAGAGAGCAGGCTCTTATTCTACTTACTATCCACCTGCACACAGCACCATGTGTTCCTTGCTTGCAATGTGGCTGGACAAGTACCCTGAAGATTTCTGCCAGATCAACAATCTGTCCAACCTGAATAAGCTGATGGCCTATGTGCTGCTCAACATGCCCTCCTCAGAACTGGCAGTCCGTGTACACCTTCTCCTCACTGAGCTGGAGACCAAAGAGGCAGACAAAAAGAGAAAGGAGGAGTCCTTAGGTAGGTGGTGCCTGAGAACATGTGAGAAGGGCTGGAAACTAGCTCCCATGGAATGAGAATCCCAGGCTGGTCATTGGCCTGTAACCACTAGTAAACCCAGTGTAGGAAGATGTCCTGCCATGGTTAGTCTATCAGCCAGTATCTACTCTGTTGGAGACTCTCAGAAGGGTCAGTCCCACCTCAACTGTTACAGCCCCTCCATTAACAATGCATCTATTTCCATCCTTAGATCTGGGGCTGCATACAGCACCTGCTCTTGAGATCAAGGCAGAGGATATGTCTGTGATGGAAGCAGATGTGGTATTGAAATCAGCTGCTCCACCAGCTGCAGAAGATCTAGTACCTCCACAGGATTCTGTGCCTCATGTAGTGGTAGTGCAGTTTGTGTCATCTATATAAGGACTACAACACCTTCTGCCTCCTGTACACTCACCTCAGGTCAAACCCATGGACTATCCTCAAATAGTGACAAAACTGCGACAAACGGAACATCTTCCTACAAAGTGCATCATGGTGACTTCCATCTTCCTGGCTCAACATCAGCCATGCAAAAACCATCTGTGCTAACCTTCATCATCCATTCCCTAGTGACAGGACCTCAGTGTGGCCATCAGTTCCTCCCAAGCCCCATCTCTCCTCTACACTTCCAAATTACATAGACTTAAAAAAATCTCCACAATCTGCCTTTAAAACACATATATAAAATCCAAGTTTTGTAGGAAAGTTGACTTCAGAACTTATGAAAGTAATTTTTGGCTTTCCTGTTGAATAAATCTTGAGTTACAAATATAGTTGATATGAGTTTGAATCTACTTTAAGCATGACCTGATTAGCCCCTGTATATAACAAAGATTAAGGGCCATGAAGTATTCTTTTAGGGGAGTGGAAGTTCTAAAAGGACAAATTAAATGTTATTGTCTGTGACAGTAAGCCCTAATTTGTCTTGGACAGGCAATAGGGTTGCCTAAAACTGAAATCAACCATGGTATCTAATTCAACATATTTGTCTTCCTTTGTTCTAAAGACATACCTGAAAAGGTCAACAGACTATAACTTATGGCTGTGAAAATTCAATACTTAAAAGTCCAAATCAATGTCCTCAAAGAAAAGTTATCCCAGTCTTAAGAGATACAGAAGACAAAAATGAAAAGCATTCATTAGTATTGAAATGCTAAATCCAAACCTAGAGGCAAGACATGTTTCTCTCTCTACACACTTATGTACCACACATGTACATTCATGTGTGCATACACGCACACACACATGCATATACACATACCACACATACACATACTTTACTGCCCCAAAGCAGTATATTATAAATATCTCTGGATATTACATCTTTGTTAGAGAGAGCCTGATGTATAGCTGGTTTGGAAGGACCCAGTGCAGCAGTCAGACATGTTCCCAGGTCAGCTCTGCTCCTGGCCAAGTGGTGTAGGCTGGGCCACGTGGTGAGTGGGGAGCGGGTCAGGCTCCTGTGTCAGCTGTAGGTGTTGTGCAGGATCTGTAGCACTTGCTGCTAGGCGGAGCTCCTCTGTTTGCTCTTGGTGGGCGTGAAGATGCTCCAAGGTTTCTTTAGACAGTGTAATCACATGTACTGGTTCTGTCTGTGAGGGCTCCATCTGGCTTTCAATCATACTGAGGCTCTGAATGTGTTCTGTTTGCTCCGGCTGAGCTGAAAGAATTAAACTCTGCAGTTGCTCTGGTTGCTGTGTGAGCAGGGTGAGATTAGCAGCCTGGTCAGCGGTCATATTCTGGGAACTCTCAGCAGCCACGATGCTGATTCCCTGGCTAGGACCAGGCATGAAATTGATGTTATGCACAGAATCAGTTACGAGAAGCTGAATCTCCTGTTCTCCTGAGGCAGAGAGCTGATATGGCTGTAGCTGAAGAAGATTCCTGACCTCTTCAGCATTACCACTGCCAGAAACACTGCTAGAATCTGATGCTTGTTTCTCTTTGCTGTGAATTTTCAAGTGAGCCTTCAAATTGTCTAGGCGAGCAAACTGTAAGCTACACTCAGGACAGGAGAAAGGCTTTTTGCCTGTATGAAGGATGCAGTGTCTCCTCTTGGCACTGGAGTCAGAGAAGGACTTGCCACATATGCTGCAGGAGTATGGCTTTTCTCCTCTACAAGAAAACGTATTTTATTTTAAAACAAAAATATTTATTACTTTGTTTATTGCAGGAAGAATAAAGGAAAACTGAGCTGAGTTGCAAGTCATGAATTCTCCTACTAAAGGAGGAAGTCACACTTCAATGCACTTGTCTCTAATATTAGCAATTTTAAAAAAGGGTTAAAAATTTAAAAAAAAACTGAAAAAGGGGTGGGCAGGGTTGGGTGTGATAAAATTTTGATTCTATAGTATTCATTTTGGATAAGAGCAAATATTTACATACACACTACATAAATAGTTCTTTTTTTTGTTGGTTCTTACATTCAGTTTTTAAGACTGCAATGACCAACTAGGTATATGTGTTTAATATCAATATCAAAAACTTAATCAGTTCTAAATTATTTGTGAAGCTATTAGATACATCTATGTCCAACTTGGGATTTTTGTGAATTTTTTTTCAGAAAATATTAACATTATTATTTTTTACTATTATTAAGTATTATTATCTTTTATTGAGATATGCTACATTGCTATGTAGCCAAGTCTGGCTTCAAACTCTTGTTCTTCTTGCTTTAGCCTCTTGAATGCCAGCATTACCACTATGCCCAACCACACCCAGGTCAAAAAATATAAAATTTAATGTTTTTTTGTTTTTTTTTAAATGGAGGATTTAAGTTTTAGGCTTGTTCTCAAACCAAAGCAAAAATCAATAATGAAATCAACAATGCAAATTTTTACTGGTTAGAAGCAGTACTACTGATTTTGCCTAATAAGAAATTTCATTATTGAGAAGATAATAAACTATATAGAATATTCTTCCAGAGTCACAATTTGGAGAAAAGATTTTACATGAGTAACCTAAGTCACCCCCATTGAACACCAGAGCTGAATGAAGTCTCCACATGAAGAAAGTACTTGCAAAACTTTACCGATGAATTCTGATGTGGGTCTGAAGAGAACTCTTTGCTGTAAAAGATTTGCCACAAATTTCACAGGTAAATGGCTTCTCACCTGAAAAACAAAAGAGAAAACCTTTAAAGATACACATTCAACATTTAGGAAAATATAAAACAACCTCCTTCCCCCAAATACCTAGACTATATTGTTTCACAAAAAGAAAAGAGAACAAAGGCAAGCTCTGCATCAGTGAGAACCACTGAACCACAAGCAAACAGCTGCTCTGCTCCTCTGCACGGTGCTGCGAGTACCAAGACACAGGAAGCAGGGTGGTTCTGTCCTTGCCACTGAAACAAGGTGGAAGTGTTTACACAGAGGAAACAAAAAGACCTAACTGTATTTATTCCTGCATTTTCTGCCCTTGGATATTACAATGACTTCCATACACACTTGACTTAGAGCCTGGTTAGATGTCCCATTTGACTTTAGAAAGGACTTGTGTGCACAAGGTGACTTATATATTACTCACATGCCTTCCACATATACGGAAAATGTGATCATTTCTCATCTACATCCTTCTATGTGCACTCTTCTAAAAGACCACTTGCTTTCTAACATTCAGTCACTTAAGCAGCCAGAGTAAGCTGAGGTAGTTATATCACTTCACTGCAAAAGTTACAAGCACTCCCGTTCTAAGACAAAGCCCTTGAACTGTAAGGGGTCACAGACCTGTACTGTCCCACTGCTCCATACCCACTCCTGGCTGTAAGATGAATCTCTTGAGTTCATCTCAGCTCAGCTTAAGCCACTCCTTCCAGGCTGTCCACTAGCAGCAAGGGAGCAGAAAGGGAGCAGCAAGGTTTTCTCGCCTCTAGCCCTAGCATTCCCTAGTCCTTTTCTCCCACTTAGCTTTTCCACAATGCTGTCACCATCTCATAGACTGTATGTTGAATTTATTACCTACCACTCCTTTATTTTTCATTTCAAGCCCCCAGTCCTGGGGCTGGAACTCAGGGCCTGGGCACTGCCCCTGAGCTTCTTTTGCTCAAGGCTGGCACCCTATTGCTTGAGCCATAGCTCCACTTCTGGCTTTTTTATGTGGTACTGAGGAATTGAACCCAGGACTTTATGTATGCTAGGCAAGCACTCTACCACTAAACCACATTCCCAGCCTCCACTCCTTTCTTGTGCACAGTAACCTCTGGGTTTATCTACTCCTCAGTGCCTAGAACCTCTATAGTCTGGTACAGCTCCAGAAATCCTTGCTGAAAGAATGTATTTCTCAGGACCAGATTAAGGCTCACAAGAATCAAAGTGACTACTCAGATGGGCTCATTAACATTATTAAGTGCTGATTCAGTGTTAAATTTGTATGCTACACATATGTCAGCATGTTTATGTTTATCTAGAAACAAAATTAAGTGATTCTAATTAAGTGATTCTAATGAAGGTAAGGGAAGTCTGAATAAAGAAATGAGGGAGTGAGGAAGGGAGAGAAGTAGGGAAGGAGAAAGGGAGGGAGGGGAGAGAAGTAGAGAGGGTAGAGAGAGTAGAAGGGTGGGTAGAAAGAGGGGGGGGAGGGAGGGAGAGAGAAAAACAGCAAAATCCTGCTTAGCTAGGTAACAGCAAGGGATAAGTACGCAATGCCAAGCTCCATCCAAGCAGAGATGACAGCGGTATGTGACAACTTGAATGAATCTGAATCTTCATATCATGAATTCCAAAAGTTCATAGTCTTTACCCCAAAGGTTAAGAGCTAGTTCTTTGCTTTCTAAGTCTGAGCTGGGAACTACTCTCACTTTAGCTGATTTACCACTGAATTGACACTTGTTGTCAAGACACAATCTGAGCAGTAACATTGTTTCTTGAGAGCCTTAGTCTACTGCTGAGAAACTCATCCTTTCAACAAGGATTTCTGAAGCTCTGTACCAAGCCAGATTCTAGGCCCTGAAGTACTAAGAGGAGATAAACCTAGAAGTCATTGTACATAAGAAAGGAGCAGCAGGTAATAAATATAACATATATGAGATGGTGAAAGCGTTATGGAAAAAACCAAGATTTCTAATTCAAAGACCAAGTACTCTGGGTTTGCTCGGTGGTGTAGTGAGAAATGGTCAGATTCTAGACATATTGGAAATACATATAACAATGTTAATTTATCATTCAATTCAACTGGTTTATATTTAGGAAAGTTTGCAAATGTTCTGATTAAGGACAACTGCTAAAATAATGGGAGTCTACCCAGGAATAATATCCTGTAGCTAAAACTCTTTGAGAAAGGTAGCAGGAAAGACTTTTTCCTAGCCAAGGTGAATGTGGATATTACAGTTTAATTTGTTTTGGTATAACATTGCCTGAGAGTAGATAAATTTGTTTTAAAATTTCTGAGTCTGGAAGATGGGAAGTTCAAGGTAAGGCATCTGCATCTAGAGAAGACTTTTTCGCTGTGTCATCTCCTGGCAAATGGTGGGAAAGAGCAAATGAGAGAGAAGGGAAGGGGCTAGACCCATCTTTTTTGTCAGGAATCTACTTTAGTGCTAATGGCATTTCTCAATTCAGGAGGGTCTACCTCTTGACACAGTGTTGCATCAGCAATTCAGTTTCCAACACACGAATGGGGGCCATATGTCTTAGCTCTCTGCTGCCTTCAATTAAGTGATCCATTCTGCTAAATGTATTCAATTTGGAAACAGTGATATTCCATTAACAAAGTCTAGAGCTAAGAAAAAGAGATGATGATTGCCTCAAAAGAGGTTGCAGTTCATTTAGGAAGCAAATAGAGGGCTGTTTGCCTAAACATTGAACTGAGGGTGCACACAGGATAGCAGAAGTGTGTGAAAAGACAGACTGGAGAAGCATGGAGGGCACTCATATAAACAGTATGACTGAAACATTTGTATTGCAAATGGATACATGGTATGGACTATGGGGGACAAGGACTCACTGTGAGGGGCTGGGGCAGAGCTCACCAATAAGCCAAGCCAGAAAGAGCTGTAAATTCCATGCACAGGACTCATGGAGACTCTAGGTTTTTTTTTCATTGTTGTTGTTTGTTTTGCTTTGTTTTTCTAGCAGAATGACTACATGCTAACAGTACAATAAAATAAGCTTGTCAGTGATAGACAGGGTGAGGTGCAGGCAAAGTTGCTAGAGAAGGCTAAATATAAGGTGCGAGGTGCAGGCAAAGTTGCTAGAGAAGGCTAAATATAAGGTGCTAATTATTGGACCAGGAGGTAACACAGACAAAAGGGAAGGACAAAAAGTGAGATACAGGGCCTAAGTGGTAGTAGAACTAGAAGGAAGTTTGTTATAGGAAAAAGAGACAGCAGCAATTAAAGGTGAGGACACAGAGGCAGAATAGAGCAGAGCAAATGGGGAATGAGAGATGGAAGCCAGCACTACCTTCTTTCTAGAGTCTTTGCCTTACAACCCTCTCAATTAGGTGGAACTAATGTAGCTGTCTCCCTCAGACCTTGCCCACTTACCCAAAGAATTAGTTTGTTCTAGGACCTGAGCAATAATACTTTAAAGAAAGAAAAACAAAAACAAAATGGGTGAATTAAATTTCATAAAACTTATTAATGATAATATCTATACAAAGACCACACACCATCTTTGTTCTATGAAATAATTTCCCAACTTTAAGAAAAACTAGTACAGCCTGAGTGTCCATTGTTTGAAATACTTGGGACCAAAAGTGTCTCTGATTTTCAGATTTAGATTATTTGCATATACTTTAAGAATTTAAGGGATGTGATCCATGTCCATGCAGAAGTAATTCACACATTTAATTCACATAAATAAACCACATACACACAACCTGAAAGTAACTGCATACAGAATTTCTAGTGCAGGGCTGGGAAGGTGGCTCAGTGGTAGAGTGCTTGCCTTGCATGCATGAGGCCCTGGGTTCGATTCCTCAGCACCACATAAGCAGAAAAAAAAAGCCGGAAGTGGCACTGTGGCTCAAGTGGTAGAGCGCTCGTCTTGAGCTGAAGAGCTGAGGGACAGCGCCTAGGCCCAGAGTTCAGGTCCACGACTGGCAAAAAAAAAAAAGAATTTCTAGTGTGCTTGTATTTTGAATATGATTTATCATATGAGGTTTGGGTGTGGAATTTTCCACTGTGGACTCTTAATAGCACTCAAAGTTTGGTAGGGACATTTAGGATTTTGGACTAGAGATATTCAACCTGCATTAAAATATTAAGTCCAAAGTATCATAAAACACTTTGACAGACAATTTAAATAGACAAGAATCATTAAATAATCATCCCAGAGTGAAAAGCTTTTCTTAGAAAATCTTAACAGGCTTGTTTTTAACAAAAGGTGCATAAAAGTTATACTTTTTCTGATCTTAAGCAAAAAGATCTGCCATGTCCTAATTATTCCTGCCTCCTGTTCCTCCCTGCAGCTAGATTTCCTAGAAGCATTTATCATTTAAGTGCTGGCTACAGGGAAAAGAACAAGGAATTCTAAGTGTCTACGCTACATTTGTGTCTGGTTCCTCAACTTACCTCGATCACTTTCAATGCTGTGTTAAACAGAATTAAGATTGTGGCTCAAACTAGTCTGTGGGATGAGATAAATCTTTACTTATAGACAGCTTTCATTAAGTAGTTTGTTTTGTCACTCTTCAAAAAGATGGGAGGTACTCACAGAATAATGCTGACAGTATTCTGATTCTGCCTTGGCTTTTCAAATCTGCACTTACAGAACTCTCACTAACTTTCTAACAAACATTCCATAGTACAGGTTGAGGAGACTTTGGAACCTCATTCTTCACTCTGCTGAAAACATCAAGTGTACTCAGGAGAATGACAAGGTGATGAGTTACCTGTGTGTGTTCGTAGATGTTTCTTTAGCTGAGACACATCCATGAATTTGCGATGGCAGTGGTTGCATTCCGGTAATGAGTGGCCTTGTCGCAATAATAAAAAAAGTGTCAGTGTATATATGCTCTCCCTGCATTTCTTCAGTGATTTGTGTTAAAGCACTTCCCTGAAAAATAATCACTTTAAATATGGTACTTTAACAACAACATATTAAAAAAATTAATTTGGTAACAATTAACATTTCTCTAGGTTTCCTGAGAGCTGGGGACCTCCTAATCCTCATAAATAGGATCTTTATGCTCCAAGCATAGTGTGACCCACCAGCTGATCTGGAATAATGCTCCCAGCTCCCTCCCCCTTCATTTGTTTTATCAGTTGGAAGGAGAAAACAATAATGGGTAAACCAGGTCAACAAATGTATAAACAGCAATGGACACTGCCAGGCACCTTTAGCAGTAAATCAACTGACTCATTTCTTGGGCAGGTGGCACTTGTGAAAGATACCAGTTCTGTGGGGCACTGAAACTATGGCACAAAGGTTAAATTTAAACTACATGCTAGGGTACAGTAATATGACAACTTCTAATTTTGATTGCCTTTTGGGACTCTTTTCCCTAGATATTTATCTTCTAACAACATGAACTTAATGTATTTAGAAACAATGTATTTGCATTTCTTCCTCACCAATCCAAATTTTCTCTCCCTTTATTGTTATTCTACCTGTATGAACTCGGTAATGGCTCTTTAGTTGTCTCTTCTGGCTGAAATATTTTCCACACTGATCACAGGTAAAAGACTTCTGTCCTGCCAAATAAAGAAATAAAACACTTAAACCACACCAAAAATAGTAGGGAACTAGAAGGCGAATAAGATAAATAACAAAGTGGGCCCAGACTCTTGTCTACAAATGATATAAGTGATTTGTTGACATACCTCAAATTTTGAGGAATCCACTACAGACACACAAATAGGCAAAGGTGTGAACAGTAATACAGACTGGCAGAGACTGGGTAGAAAAGGGACAGTCATGTGCTCCCAAGAGGAATTCATAGTAAGACTATTCTAAGCTCTTCTTATTAAGCAAAATGTGTTTGCGCACTGAACTCCCAGCAGCCAGTTAGTAGCAGCCTTCTAGTTGAAGGCTCAGTGCTGTGCAGAGGTCAGAACTGCACTGACTGCACTCTGCATAGTACTGTCTTCCAGTGACACCATGTGGGAAATGATATCAAGCTGAGAAAACACCATTTAGATACTGAAAGCGTCCACCCCAAGGAACAGGAATCTAGTGGCAGGTAGCCCTCTGGTACAACCCCGCTACCTGAGTGCAGGCTCATGTGCTCCAGTAGTGAATGCTTGGTGGTCAGAGCCTTGTTGCACACAGTGCAGGTGTATGGCCGCTCGCCTGTATGCATCCTGGTGTGGACCTGCAGGGAGTGCTTCTGAGCAAAGCCTTTTCCACACTCATTACATTTGAAGGGTCGCTCTCCTGGAATCAGAACCCCAGAAGCATGGTATAAGCAACAATATGTATATTTGTTTCCACCCTATTAACATATACAATAGTAAATGATTAACTAAAATCAGAATATTTGAGTTTCTCCTAAAAAGCACACATGCAAAGTCCAATGAACAGGACAGATAATGTCAGTAATGAAAGTCTGGAAGATGGTACAGATGAATCCAAAGCCAGCAGTGAGGAGAAATGAGCTGATTCTTAAGACTGTGTCTATAAAAAGGTCAAGAATTGGTAGCACCTGCAATCTCTGAAAACGGGGTGAGGGAAGGGGAAAGGCAGCCTATTTCAAAGTTAGGTAGACCACAGACTCAAACCATTTCACAGCCAGGAGATGCTTCTCTCCCAAGAGAAGATGGAAATTGTTCTCAGAAGAAGGTAAAAAAGAAAAAGAGGGTTTCTGGATTAGGCGTTGTGGGACCACCACAGGGCTACAAGCTCTCCCTGTGAAGTGAGACCCCATTTTCTACTCAGAAACTGGCAGCCAAGCCTAGTACCTCCAGGTAGAGGAATAGAAATACACATTCTTTGAAGGGAGAAGAGCCATAGATGTCCACGGGTCCAACCACAACACCTCCAATAAGTCAGTGTTTTACAGGCTCTCTTTATACTTGCTACCAGTAGCTTTAAATTATTCTTATATAATATAAATATAATTGTAAAAATATTACCAACATTTTAGTAGTAGAGGCAGATATCAAGACAAATAAGGGCAATGTGTAGCTTTTAGTAACTCATTCTTACACATGATTAAATATGATTTTTATTTTTTTTTGGGACCGGTCGTGGGGCCTGAACTCTGGGCCTGGGCGCTGTCCCTCAGCTCTTCAGCTCAAGGCTAGTGCTCTACTACTTGAGCCACAGCGCCACTTCCGGCTTTTTTTTTTTGCTTATGTGGTGCTGAGGAATCAAACCCAGGGCCTCATGCATTCAAGGCAAGCGCTCTACCACTGAGCCACCTTCCCAGCCTAAATATGATTTTTAAAAATCATCAGAATTCACTGGGCACCCGTGTCTCAATCCTATAATGCTAGGTACTCAGGAGGTTAAAATCTGAAAATCATGGCTCAGAGCTAGCCCAGGCAGATCCTCAAGACTCTTAAAAAGATAGAACTGGTGGCATGGCTCAAGTGGTAGAGCACCACCTATAAGCCAACAACCTCCATAAGAGTAGGAGGTTATGAGGTCAAGCCCCAGTACCAGAAACAGAGAAACAAACAAACCAATATTCAAGGAATGCTTTTAGTAGTAGAAATATTAAGTGTTAAGATAAACAAAAGAAAAACAGTGCATAGAAAACAGACTGCAAGTTGAAGAAAAGGTTAAAAAGTAATAAATTTAGCTGGGTGCCAGTGGCCCATGCCAGTAATCCTAGCTACTCAGGAGGCTGAGATCTCAGGATTGTGGTTCAAAGCCAGCCAGGGCAGGAAAGTCAGGGAGACTCTTATCTCCAATTAAACACCAGAAAACTGCAAGTGGCACTGTGGCTCAAGTGGTAGAGCACTTGCCTTGAGCTGAAGAGTTCCGGGACAGCACCTAAGCGGAGTTCAAGCCCCATGACCCACAAAAAAAAGTAATAAACTTTATCAGTACTATTCTCACAGAATATACCTTATGAAGTAAAAGTAAGATTCGAATTCTAGAATTGTTTTTTGTCGGTCGTGGGGCCTGAACTCTGGGCCTGGGCACTGTTCCTCAGCTCAAGGCTCAAGGCTAGTGCTCTACCAAATGAGCCACAGTACCACTTCTGGCTTTTTCTGCTTATGTGGTGCTGAGGAATTGAACCCAGGGCCTCATGCATGCAAGGCAAGCACTCTACCACTGAGCGACCTTCCTAGCCCTCGAATTCTAGAAAATTTAGAGAACACCGCTGGACTTGTTAGCACACACCTGTAATTCTAGCACTTGGAGACTGAGACAGAACTACATAAGAAGTTTAAGGCCAGCCTGGATTATACAGCGAGTGTGAGCCAGCCAGAGCAACGCACTGAGACTGTCTCAACCCCCACCCTTCCAAAAAATTTATAAAATGAGTTCCTAGAAGTAAAAAATCAATAGAAATTTCACAGCAAGTATAGCAAATAGTGATGGAAAGATGGGTAATAAGATAAGTAAGTTAGAGACTGGTTCAGGAAGGTTCAACAGTTCAACAGCAGGAGCTGGTAAGAGAGAACAGAAAATAAAAGGGAGGAAATCACCTACAAAATAATTCAAGAAATGTTTTTTGGACTGAAGACAGGAGTTTCCAACCTGTATGGCTTATCTGGTATCTATCAAATGAATGAAAATAGACCCATGTGAATGCAAAATTTCAGAATCCAGGGGTTGCAAAAAGGGAAGATTCTATGTGCTGTTTGTCCCTTAACAAGTGTTGAAGAGCAAATGAACTCTTTATGTACATGCCTTTGAAAAAATATAGTACAAAATAAAATACAAAATCAAATCTATTACAAAAATAACAGGACAAAATAGTTCAAAAAATAGTTCTTGAGAATCTTCTTTGTTCAAAGTACCAGGTTCAATCCAGTTTTTTTTCATATATATATATCCCAAGGTTGCCTCAAACTCACAATGCTGCCTCGGTTCTAAGTGCTAGGATGACTGATGGGCACCAGAATTCTGGTTTGGACTATATGAATGTGAACACTCCGAGGATCTGTTTAAATAAACTCACTAGACACTATGTTGAAAAAGCGATACAACTGTGGGTGGGGATGGGAAGTAAAAACTGGGGGAAAGGCTGGGCACTGTGGCTCATGCCTATAATCCCAGCTACTTAGGAGGCTGAGGACCATGGTTTGAAGCCAGCCCAGGGAGAAAAGTCCCCATGAGACACTTATTTCCAATTAACCACTCAAAAACTAGAAGTGGCCCTGTGGCTCAGGTGGTAAAGCACAAACAGGCTCAGAGACAGTGCCAAGGCCCTGAGTTCAAGCCCCACAATCACCACCAACAACAAAATCAGCTGGGAGAGACTAAGGGATGGGGTGACATTGTCCAAAAAAAAAGGTTCTGTTTATGTGATCTATATAATTGTAACCCCACCTCTGTACATCACCTTTATAATAATAAAAAGTTTAAAAATAAATATCAAGATTCCAGCCAAATCCAAAAACTTGGAATAGCTTTAGACACTCTATAGGTGCTTCTAATATGTATGTCGAGAAACACAGCATACAGATTTCCATTGTGTAATGGGCCACAGGACAGTGAGCTGCTAAATGACAGAAGACATAACTACAAACCACTTAAATTTACATTAAAGGATTTATAAGTGGTAACTATAACTTGACCCAAAGCAGAGCCAAGTTAAGCTCAGTCTAAGAAAAGGCTCAAGGGAGGAGAGGATATCTGGCTACTAGTGAACTGTCCAACTAGAGAGCCATCAGCCACATGTGGTTATGTTTAAAGTTAAAATAAATAAATATTCAACTTAGTCACACCAGCCAGAAGTTAAGTGCTCAAAATTCCTTTGAGGTAATGGCTATATAGGACACAGCAGAGATTATTTCCATCACCACAAAAGGATATATAGGCCAGCACTGGGTCAGAGACCAAAATGATGAAATTATGTATTGCTATCCATGTTATCCACAGAGAGTCAGGCAAAACAATATGATGTTCAAGATAGAGAATATTCATGGATTATAAAGCAGAGTAAATTGGACTTGAGCTCACTAAGTGGACAAGATGAAACCCTGACCAACAATTCTAAATAAGAGGGGGTTCTGGAATCAGGTTAATTGAGTTTAAATCCCAGCAGTCATGAAATAGCAGAATTTGGGCAAGTTAAGCTCTTTTCATCTGCACAATGGAGGTGGTAATATTATCTATCCTGCAGGATTACTGTGAGGATTTAATGCAATAACATGTACAAATGCTCAATTACAATGTCCATCATACAGAAGTTGCATGATAATTAAACGCTGTTACTATGACTATGCCAAATTCCCAAACGTATTGCACTAAGCTTCAAAAGTATAATTACCTGTATGACTCCTTTGGTGGATTGCTAAAAAGTGATTGTACTTAAAGACTTTACCACAATCTTTACATCGCGCCTCAGGACCACTGGGGCGCTTTCTCTTTCCACACATCCTCTTGGCTGAACCCTGGTCATCTTCATCCCCAACAAGTTTATAATCTTTCAGTTTGACAGATCTCCGAGTCCTCCGTTTGCTGTACCGACTCTGGCTGTCCTGCCCATCCTGGTTCTTGGGGTCACGATTCTCATCTTTCTCAGCAGGCACCTCCTCCACTCTTCCTGGCTCACAAACAGGCTCAGATTCTTCCTTTTCTTTTGCTGCAATTTGCTCATTCAGTACAACACTGCCTCCTTCTTTAGCCACAAAGTTTTGTCTATTTTGAACGGAATTATTCACTCTCAGCTGAATTTCTTCCTCTACGGCCGGCTCTGATTTTCCCTCCTGTAAACTACTGACCTTTCTTGGTCTTCCCCGTTTCCGCTTTGGAGGGTCATTTTTCTTATTAGAAATAACAACTACTGGAGTACCAGCTCTGTTCAAAGTTGATGGCTTTGGGGCGCTATGATTATTCTGGAAGTCTGCGTAAGCCTTGACCAAGTCATAGACTTTTAAGAACTGAGCAGTAGCCAGGATTTGTTCTGTACTTTTCTCACTGGCATGGAGATAACCAGTGTAGATAAATTCCAGCAGGAGACTAAAAGTGTCTGCAACCATGCCTTCCAGCATATATATGGACTGACCAATCTCTCCCTCTTCTGCAAACATCATTGAGAAATATTCACTACTGGCAGCAAGTAAGGCTTTGTGGGCCCGGAAATGCACATTCTCCACGATTAAAGTAATGTCACAAAGAAAGCCTTTCTTCCTCTGATCCTCAAAACTGGCCAGGACAGTGTCACTGTGAGTGTCTGAGTGTACAACAAGCTGCCCAGAAGGTTCTGCTGATGTTTCTGCCATTTTTTTCTTCAGGAGCCAAGGAGGCTTAAATCTGAAATAAGAAAACAATGTTTAATAAAGGAGGAAGTATTGTCTAACAAAGTTAATCCCAGCCACAAAATTCTGACAACTCACTTCACGTAGCTAATTGAATTTTTACCATTACCCACTTTGCAGTTGACTTAGACACTTGGCCTTGGGTTCTAATTCCTGTCTAAGATTAACCTGGTTGGGTGAATTTCCAATATGCGTGGAAACCTCTCACCAGAGTCTGTCTCCTCCTCGGGAAATTCCTTAAGGAACAGGATTAACCATTTTATGAAGTCCTTCCCGCACTACAGTGGGGCTACGGGGCCCTTGAACGTGGGTATTACTGGCTATTTCACTCGTAGGAACACACAGGAAAATGGTGAAGAGCGTGAGGGAAAGCAGCATGGGGCCTTGCTGCAGGGCTGCGCCGGAGGGCCCGGCCTGCTCCTGACAGCGTCCGTGGAGCCCCGGGAGCGGTGATCTCCTGACCCGAGACAACTCGCGCCCTCCGCCCCTTCCTCCGGTCCCCGGAGCGCCGCCGAGAACAGCGGGGAGGGAGAGGCCGCGGGCCCCGAGCCCACGGGCGCGGGCACGCGCGCACCTACCTCTCGGGGCTCCCGGTGGGCCTGGGTCGCGGCCAGCCCACCCGGCCGGCTGGCGGCGCCCCCAATCCCGCTCCGCCCCGCTGCCCCAGACGATCCCGCAACTTCCGCCCCCAGCGGCACCACAGTCAAAACTGAGCCGGAAGCGCGCCTCACCGAGCATCCTGCGCCGACGCGAGACCACGTGCCCCGAGAGGGCATTCCCTCCCCCCCCGCTAGGGGCGGGGCCTGGGGAGGCGGGAGTGGGCGTGGTGATCCCTGGTGGGTGTGGCCTTTGCGGGGAAGCTGGGAAGGGTGTGTGTGTGGCTGGTATGTAAGTTAGGCCTTTGGGGAGTTTTATGTCGTGTTAGGTAGCTCCTCGGCGATACACAAGTCACTTCTGTTCCCTTCCAGATGCCCACTTTGGTCATAAGGTCATAAGGTCTCGAGATCATGGTGAGCCTAGGAATTCTCTTCCCCCCCTTCCCTGGTATGTGTGTGTGTGTGTGTGTGTGTGTGCCAGTTCCAGGGCTTGAATTCAGGGCCTGGGCCACAGCTCTACTCCGTCCTTTTTATTTGGCGGTTAATTGGACATAAGTATCTCATAGACTTTCTTGGTTTAGAGCCACTCTTCTCAGATCTCAGTCTTCTGAGTAGCTAGGATTAGCTAGGATTATAGATGTGAGCCTCTGGCCCCCAGCTACTCCTTCCTCCATATATATATATATATATGGTTTTGAATGAATTGGGAATCCATGAAGTCACCTCTACTTACTCTCCCCCCCTCCCCTCTTTCTCTTCCCTGCTCCTGTCTCTCCTCTCTCTCCTTTCTCTATGTCCTGGGGCTTGAAGGCAGGGCCTGGGCACTGTCCCTGAGCCTCTCTGCTCTCAAGGCTAGTGCTCTACCACTTGAGCCACAGTGCCACTTCTGGGTTTTTCTATACTGAGGAATTGAACCCAAGGTTTTATGTATGCTAGGCAAGCACTCCACCACTAGGCCACATTCCTAGCCCTTCCTTCCTCTTTTTAAAAAATATTTAAAAAATTTATCATGTCTTTTGTATTTTTTTTGTATTTACGACTTTTGTGGCACTCATGATTGTGTATTTATCTTTTTTGTATATCATGTTGTTATATTGATCATGTTTTATAGTTATCCTTTTTCTGGTATTCATGCTTTGCCTTTACCATTTTTGTATTTATGTATTTTTTACATTTGCTTCTCTCTTTAATATATCAATACATATGCTAAAGTCTTAAAGGCATTGTTACCCAATGAAATCTCTTCATCTTCTAGGATATATTTTACCTCCTGTTTTTTACACCTGCCTCCTTCCAATGCCTTAGTCTAAGGGGATGAAGAGAGTACTCTGCTACAACAGACCAGAGTTTTGAGAGATTTGGTTCTGGTACAACAGA
The DNA here is from genome assembly GCF_000151885.1 of Dipodomys ordii. Lineage (NCBI taxonomy): Eukaryota > Metazoa > Chordata > Mammalia > Rodentia > Heteromyidae > Dipodomys > Dipodomys ordii. Next base: position 1,297,381 of record NW_012267278.1, on the reverse strand, counting down.
CCAGAGTTTTGAGAGATTTGGTTCTGAGAGATTTCATTTTCCTCACCTGCAAAATGATGCCAACTTGGTGGAATTGTAGTGGGATAAACAAGATCAACTATGTAATGGGTTTAGGGAGCACCTGGAATGGTTGCTGAGACTAAAATGAGCACTATTATTACTACTTCGACTTTCAGCATCAGTCTACAATAGACAGTTGAGGATTTCTAAGTTGCCTGGCCTTCAATGTTGTTGCCCCAAGACACTGGAGTATATGAGGACTTTCCAAGTACAAATTAGGAGAAAAGATTAGAGTCACTCCTCTGCTTACAATCTGATGTGGCTCCATGTACCCACTGGTTAAATTTTAAGCTTATTTTGATCTACAAGCTTTACTCAAATTAATCTCCCACTTCCAACTATTTATTTCAGCATTTTCTCCCTCTCATTGTATATGTTTCATGCATATAATGTATTTTTGTCTCCACTTCCAGATTCCCAAGATGTCATCTATACCATCCATGATTTTGAAACTGGAGGTATAATTACCAGCCCAACTCTTGAATGTTTTACTAATTTTTATTAAAACTATCCCAAGCCACACATATACTTTTCATCCTGAATTGTTTCCAGATTTTTTTCATATTTGTAAGGGGACCAAGTGGAATTGGGGGAGTTCTGCCACATTCCAGGACTTGGCTGGCCCATTTGTTTTGTGTTGCCACAGGATTACAGTAAAACCTGCACAGATCCACAAGTGAGATGTATACTTTGGAGAGTAAACTAACAGATTAGTTCAAGCATCTTGAATGAAATGACACAAGGAAAGCTGGCTATCAGAAATAGTTTTAAGGGTAGTGATATTTTCAGATTTACTTATGTATGTTAAAAGAATGGAACTTGACATTGAATAGATTGATAATTTAACTTCAAAGAGTGTAGAGGAACTAATGGGACCAAAAAGTTCTTAGTCAGCCAGGCATTTGTGACAGATTAATGCCTGCAATCCTAGCTACTCCAGAAGCTAAGGTCTGAGGATTGTGGTTTGAAAACTCCAGATAGTTTCTATTTATAAAATAGTGTAGACAACATGCTTCTGTGAATACTTAGAAAAGGAAAGGACACAGCGAGTTAGTTACTGCAAAATCATTTATTTTGTTGGGAAATGTTATTTTGTTTTTAAAATTACAAACAATTCATAAAAAAAACTAACCAGTATTTCCATTTTGTTTATGTCAATGTTGATCTTATTTCTTGAAGCCTTCTAACAATCAGTAATTTTCTTTAACAGAGGCTGAGTATTCTACTGAAAATGTTAAAAGGGAAAATAAGTAGTAAATTTTTAAGCAAGTTATTTAAGTAGTCTAAATGCAATTCTAATTGCAATATCTATTTTGTTAAAGTATCAAAGTTCAGACAAAGAACAATACACATGAGTATTGTTTTAAAGTTTATCTTTACTGCACTTCCCTGGTTGGCAAACCTTTGCATCTATTTGAAGTCTGGCAACTAAGGAATCTGAGCCAGGAGGGAGGATGTACTTGATTGAAGGCCATGTTTCAAATCTGCCTCTCAATTTTGATCACTTGGATGTTCTTGAGCTTCACATTGTAGTAATATAAGCAAACTAGCTATTAACTGGGTCTATATTTCTTAGAGAGAGAAAGGTCTGTAACTTATGATCAAAGTCAATGGCTCGAAACTGAGGTTCCTTGTATTTTCTGGTCATCTTGGCGCCCAGGTATGTTATGAGTTCACATCTCTCCATAAACTGCTCCATCTTCTTCTTATACTTTCTTCTTATATATTCAGAACTTTTGGGATTAAATGCTGTAGCAAATTTCACCAAACTATGAATGGTTTCTTTTAGGTTAGTAAGTTATTAAATCAAAGAAAAAGAATGACTGTGTGATTGAACTGCCCAGCTATAGCAGATTTGACCATAAATTGCCCGTATTCATCTTTTTCCATAGCATAGAATATTGAGAGCTGACTTTATTTTTTATATTCCCTGGATCCATCCATCCATCCATCCATCCATCCATCCATTTTTGTGGAATTGGGGCTGCCATGTCCCCAGTCCTTAGTCTATACTTTTAAAACAGAAACTTAGAAAGGCACAGCTCATACATATAATCCCAGCTAGTGAGAGGTTGAGAAAGGAAGGAGCAGGTTAGTCTGGGCAAAAAGTTAAGGAGAACCTTAATCAAAGAACAAGCTGAGTATGTTGGTTCACACCTATAGTGTCAGCTACTTAGAAGGCAGAGGTAGGAGAATTATAATGAGGTTGGCCTAGAGCAAAAAGCTGGAGATCCTATCTGAAGAAGACCTGAAGTTAAAGTGTGGCTCATATGCAAAGCCCTAAGTTCATACCCCATTAGTGCCAAACAACAACACATTAGCAACTTGGTTTGGATATATATATATATATTTTTTTTTTTTTGCCAGTCATGGTGCCTGAACTCTGGGCCTGCGCGCTGTCCCTCAGCTCTTCAGCTCAAGGCTAGTGCTCTACCACTTGAGCCACAGCACCACTTCCAGCTTTTTCTGCTTATGTGGTGCTGAGGAATCGAACCCAGGGCCTCATGAATGCAAGGCAAGCACTCTGCCACTGAGCCACCTTCCCAGCCCCTGGTTTGGATATTTTTGAATCACTTGTATTTTGTGAGCATGAATATGCTTGCGCGCGCGTGCGCACGCATGGGCGCACACACACACACACACACACACACACACACACACATACACTCCAACCAAATCAGCAACCCATGTTAACAACCCAGTTTATCACATATACCACAACCAGTATGAAATCAGTTCTGAGCAACAGAGCATGAAAAATACATACCTTTGAGGTGAAATGCTATATAGAGTAGTGCCGATCTCCTTATACTTAAGAAAGGGAACTTTGGCTTCAGGCATCCTGCTGCATTCATTGCTTTAATTAGAGAAGTTGCGATACCCTGAAGATAGAGAATAATTTAAATCATATATATATATATCTGAGTTTGGTTTCTTCACCTCAAACAGAGTTGGGGATGTTGCTTAGAAAAATAGTTAGATGGCTATGTAGCCAGCAGGTCATAAACATAGGAGAAATGAAAGGCAAATTGGCTCAGTGTCCGCTGGATGATGGATAAACACTTGGGCTTCGTTATGTAACTCTTTTTTTATGTCTGACATTTCCATAACAAAACATCAAAAAAGATAAAAGGGGATGCTGGGCTTTGAGTTGTTTTGGCTCTTCTTGGTTTCCATTCTCAGGACTGGCCAGCCTGCCTCTAACTCTAAGGATCTTTGGCAACCTGAGTAGGAATCCACAGACTACTACAGACAAGTGCTCAGAGCAAGGAAGAAGGTAAGGAGCTGTCCTGACAAAATGTGGATTTATGAGAACACTCCCTTCTTGATGCACTCCACCTGGCATTTTGATATTAAACCAGACTGACAGCTAACTTTCTAGGAAAGCAGAAAAGGACAGGTGGTTAGAATTTGTGATAAAAGTATAAAATTATCCTTTAGGCATTTATTTTATAAAAATAAAAAAATTAAAATGGAATAAAAAAATAAAAATAAACAAAAATGGGAGTTGACAACTGATAAGCTTTAATTTTCCTTTTGGTATTACTGGAGTCTTAACTCAGGGCTTTGCACTTGCTACACACATGTTCTACCACTTGAGCCATAACTCCAGCCTTTTTTGCTCTAGTTTATGCTCCCAGTTGGTCTCACCTTTTTTTGTATAGACTGTCCTAGGACCTCTATTCTCTTACCGCAATCTTCTCACAGCTGGGACCATAGGCATGAACCTCCATGCCTGGCTTGTTTACTGAGTTGAAGTCTAACTTTTTGCCTGAGCTGGCTTTGAACCACCACCTTCTTCCTGATTTCTGCCTCCTAAGTAACTGTGATTTGACCTAAGGCTTACTATTTTTTTTAAAAAAGAAGTAGATTCAGATAAATGGGATGTGACTTGGGTAGATAGCTTATCTGTATGTGGGACAAGGGTTTTGTGACCCACCTGTTCTGGTTCTGTAGTTCAACTCTTAAGCAGTAAATGAACCTCTCCAAGACTGAGCTCCGTGCTTTAAATTATGAAAAAAATTTTCCCTCCCCCACAGTATAACCCCTGCTTTCACTGTATTTGATGTCGGTATAATTTGTGGAGGGGAAGGGGAAAAACAAATCGTTTAAATAGGGATACAGGTGGACCCATTGCAACAATGAGATGTACAAGTCATTATGTCGAAAACGAACGTTACAACTTTGGTGGGGGGTGAAGGGGGGAGGATGGGAAGGGATGGGAAGGGGAAACAAAGGAGGCTACAATGCTTGATAAGAAATGTACTCATTATCTTGCCCATGTAATTGTAACCCCTCTGTACAGTATTTTCACAATAAAAAATAAATTATGAAAAATTTTATAGACACTAAATTTTTTTTAAAAAGGAGCCAGATTACATATTCAAGCCAAATATAAGTAAGTTTGCAGCAATCTACTGTCTCTTTGCTTTAGTGCAGATATTTAGGAATTAGCTATGGAAATTGGAGCTTTTCACATTTTATTTTTTTAACAACTTCCCATAAACAAAGTAGGTGAAGAGTGGACATACAGCTTAAAATTCAGCCTTGAACTTCGCCACTATCAAAATAAAAACTACTTTAAAGATACAACATATTCTTATAATGTGTGTTACAGAAAATCATGCAAATTAAACCTGTTCCAGATATCCAGGCAAAGGAAGACTAGTAAGGGATATGGGTTCCTTTAATGGAGGAAGTTTCTGTGGAAGCTTCTGATCCCAGTAGTTCATTGGTGACCTAAGAACACAAAATTTATTAGCTGAATGCTCACATATATACTCATTCTGCATGCATAGGAATGGGAATATACATAGACAATATACAGACAATAAAGCTCACTACTTGTTTCTCATCATTGGAGAAAATTATATATGTGAGAAGGAAGACTGGAGCTCCTAGAAGTTCATAGCCACCCTTCCGCCAATCCCTACTTATCTATTATTGCTCTCTCTCTCTCTTTTTTCTCTGTCTCTGTCTCTCTGTCTCTCTCTCCCTCTCTCTCTTTTTCTCTGTGTGTATGTATGTGTGTACTAGGGCTTGAACTTGGGGGTCTGAGCACTGTCCCTTAGCTTTTTCAAGACTATCTCTTTACTACTTGAGCCACAACTCCACTTTTCTGGACTTTTACTGGTTAATTGGAGATAAGAGACTTGCAGACTTTCCCATCCCAGCTAGCTTCAGGCCTCAGTCCCGAGTAGATAGGATTATAGGTGTGAGCCACCAGCATGCAGTTTAATTGTTGTCTTATTTTTTATAGCAACTATACAGGACTTATTGGGGGGAGAGGGGATAGCTTTTTTAAAGCCAAGATCTCACTCTAGCGCAGGCTAGCTTCAAACTTGCTGTCCTCCTGCCTCAGTCTCTGCAAATGATGGGATTACTAGTATGCTCCACCGTACTGGTTAAATCTTTTTTTAAAAAAAATTTATTTATGTGATATGGAGGAATTGAACCCAGGGCCTCATGTATGTTAGGAAGCACTCCACCACTAAACCACAATCCCAGCCTCCTAAATCTTTCTTTATTCTCCTTGAAATTCAAACTCTCTGAGTATTGCTTTCTAGCTATAGGACCAGTGGATGGAACTGTGCTTGATCATACTTTGGGTCCCCATGGCACCCTCTCTCCAGTGGTTCTACCATAGCACTTTCTCTTTCTCTCTCCCTTGGATCTTCAGCATTTCCTACTTTGGATCCCTCTCATGCCTCTATATCTGAACATGCCCATATTTCCCCCTTAAACAAGAAGAATTCTACCTGTACTTCTTCCTCCTTGTATCTCTTCTAGCAACTAACAGCTCCCCCCTATGTGCAATTAAACTCAAAAAGCCTCAGTGGCAATACTAAGCCACTGTACAAGGTCTCTCTGCCAGTGACATTTGGTTGGTCCTTATGGTACTTTTGTAGTGAAATTGAATCAGTTATGAATGTTTAAAATCTAGGAAGATTAAAGAAACATTTAACCATGATAACTTCTTATAACCCCTGCTGGTGGGGTCCCTACCACTTCTGTTCTACATCCAAGATTTCCCCCCAGCTACTCTTCCTCCTGGCCCTATCTGTAATCTCTGGTGAAAGGAAAGCTCTTCATTTCCTGTCTGGCTTACTGCGCCACACCTGCCCCAGTGTGCTTAACTACTTTTGCTAAGACCACCTGCTAAGACCTTCATCTGGCAGGTGTCTTGGTCCTTGTCTGGCCTGACGGCTCAGAAGTCTGTAGGTCTGTTGTCCCTATCAAGAGTGTCTCCCCTCTGCTTCTACCTCCCCAGGGTTTCAGTCTCTCCCTAAACTCTCCTGTGGACAACAGGATTACTCTATCAGCTTGTAAATGGAATTCCTGCTCTTCATCCATTCTCATCACCCTTCTCAGCAAACTCGATTCTACCGCTGACCCAACTTAAAACCAGACAGTGTATTTGTCCTGCCTGTATGGTTAAGTCCAAGAGCAGTGTGGTGGTATTACTGGCCTTCCACACTCTAGCTCTGCTCACCCCCTTCAGTCTCACCTTTGTTTGTTCATCTTCTTCATATCACATTTAGCCAGGCTGAATTTCTTGCCGTTCCCTAATCCTCAGGGCTGCAGATCCCTCTGTTTGGAATCTGTTTGGAATCTGTCCCTCTTTCCTTCTTCTAAGCCCTCTAGTCCTCATTTGGACAATTCAGTCATGCCTCCCTGCTGCACTTTTCCAGAACTGGAGGCAGTTCCCCATCCTGGAAGCTCATCACATTCTCTTGTGGTCAGGTAAATCTATAGCACCCCCAAGCCCTGGGCTTTGGGACAAGCACTAGTCCTTCTTCACCATTGTATGTGTGTGTGTTTATGTATGTATATATGTATATATATATACATATATGTGCACATATAGCATATAGTATATATAATATACACACTACTATATATACAGTATATGTACTATATACTATATAGTATACTGTATATACCATATATAGTATACTGTATATACCATATATAGTATACTGTAAAGACTATGTATACATACTATATATAAATATACATATTATATGCATACTATATGCTACAGACTACATATATACTACATGTTATGTAGTATATATAGTATATGTAGCATATATACTATATATACCATATATGTAAGTATATATGCTCTCCCTCTCTATATATCCTTATATATATATATCACTCTCCTCCCCTTCCTAAGTTCCCAGCATGGTACATGGAATATAGAGAATACTTTATAGACATCTGGGATCTCATAATCTCACCTCAAAAATTTCTGAAGTTTTTCTTCACTCTCACAAATGTATATATGCTCTCGATATTCTACGGCATACTCATTATTACCAGGTACTAGGGCTTCATATCTGAATGGCCAAAAACAAAACACCCTATTGGAATTAACATTTAGAAACAGGTAAGCAAAATGTCAACAAGGTTTTGTTTTCCTGCCTATGCAGCTCAAGGAAGAAACATTTCCCCAGGTAATGAGCACATTAGGCTTGTGGCATGAGGCACTCCTTCCAAGCGGGGTTATCACTCTGCACTTAGGTGAGGGGCAAGGACTTGCCTTTGTTGTCCATCCTTATAGGTCACTGGACAGTAGCCCTGGAGTTCTGCACACTTTGGGAACCGACTCTTCAGCTCCGATACTGTCAGTCTTTTGGGGATCATGTCATCAGACAGGAGTGGGTGAGGTGCTAGAGGAGGCACATATAATTCTGGGTTCTCCAAAAATTTCTGTGAAAAAAGAGCCACAAGAACAAGACCATTGAAAACAGCTAATCAGAATTTCACAGGAGTTCTCCTGGTTCTTTTTAGGAGCAGTGTTCTGACTTTCAAATTATCTGAGAATTGCCCTCCATATTGCAGTAACATTCTCTAATAGGCAATTTCTTGTTTCACCCATTCATTCATTCAAAACTGATTTGCTGAGCTTCTACTGTGTGACAGGCACTGGAAAGTGCACAGTTATCTGCTGCCCATCTTCTTGACTGCTGTATCATCAACTGGTTGCATTAACTCACTGAATGACAGGTGAGTTAACTTCTCCAGCATCATTAGTTACCATTTTATATAGAGGAGGGAGTGGAGCAGATACATTATCTTTAAGGTCACTGCTAGTTTTTGTTGGTGTGTGTGTGTGTGTGTGTGTGTAATAGATTTTCTGACCAGGCTGGCTTCAAACCTTGATCCTCAGATCCTCAGATCTCTTGAGTGGCTAAGATTACAGTTGTGAGTCATTACTGCCTGGCCCTTCTTTCTAGTTTTAAGTTTCTGTGATTACTAATAAGTAAGAAGGAAAACATAAATAGACCCTTTAATAAAGAAATGAAAAAAATTCTAATTCTTTGGAAGAAAGTAAAATGCTGAGGCATCTGTAATCATTTTTTTACTACTGCCTATTGTATATTATCCAATTATGGACATCACAACATCAGAGTAAAACTTTATTTGTAGTTTATTAAACTGGACTACCATTAGCTTTCTATATCTGTGGGATAAACAGTTGTCCCTCCGTATCAGTGGGTTTTGTATCTTTGGATTTAAGCAAATAGAATAAAAATATTTAGAAAACAAAACTGGTCTTGAACTGAACATATATAGATGTTTCCTTTCCTTTCCCCTAAGTAATACAGTATAACAGTGCTTAAATATATTTACATTGTATCAGTCATAAGTAATCTAGAGAAGATTTAAAATATATGGTAGGATATACACAGGTCATATACAAACAGGACTTCATTTTACATAAGATGGGGAATCCTGGAACCAATCTTCCACAGATATTAAGGCACAAGTATATAAAGTATCTAGGAAATTTTAGTAATAGAAAAAAATTAAGGCACGGGAAACAGATTGGCTCTCACTTTCTTTCTGTAGCCTGAATTCGGAGCGGAATCCCTGCAGGATGCCTCCTGTATGCTGAGCCCTTTAGGCTCAGCACCCTCTTTGTGTGAGACTCTTCCAAAGGTTCATCACTAACCAGGCACTTCTGCTATGTTTCAATATGTGCTCTGAGATGCAGTCTCAGGACTGTTTCTGAGTTTTTCACTGACCAGAGTCAGATTGCAGTAATGGGGCTCCTGGGAATTGCTGGGTGTTCCCAGGTATGACAACCTTTGGTATCTGATGACTTTCAAGCAAAATAAGGTGTTTTCTTAGTAAATATTTGGAGTTAGAAGAAAGCTTACATTTAGTTTTTCCTTAGAACTCATTTTATAGTAGTGCCCCCTGAATTCTGCAGCAAATTCCAAGGAGTCAGTTCCAGAGCAGTCAATTAACTCATTGGATTCTCCCAGGCTGACAGGGCAGTACTGTCCAAATTCTCCCAGGCGAGAAACCAGCTCTTGAGGTGTGATACATAACTTGTCGATGCAAGCAGCTTTTCCTATTATTGACATGTAATTATTATATATGTGGAGATTATTTATTCCTATTATTAACATATAATTATTATAACAATTATTAACATATAACTACTAACATAATTATCTGTCTGTCTGTTTTCTATCTATGGAGATAAGAGTCTTATAAACTTTCCTGCCTAAGCTGGCTTTAAACCATTTAAACCTCAAATCTCAGTCTCCTGAATAGCTAGGATTACAGGAAAGATCCCAATTTTTTTTTTTTGTCAGTCTTGGGGCCTGAACTCTGGGCCTGGACGCTGTCCCTCAGCTCTTCAGCTCAAGGCTAGCACTCTACCATTTGAGCCACAGTGCCACTTCTGGCTTTTTCTGCTTATGTGGTACTGAGGAATCGAACCCAGGGCCTCAGGCTTGCAGAGCAAGCATTCTACTGCTGAGTCACCTTCCCAGCCGAAGATCCCACTTTTTAACACTATTGCATGGAGTTTAGGTTTCAGCATATGAGCTGTAGAGGGTACACAAACATTTAGGTCACAGCACCATGATAATTGGGATAATTGGTTAGTATTATTTAAAATATTAATAAAGATAATCAAGACATTCAAATTTAATGAATTGTGGTAATATGGGCCAGATAAAGTCACATTTTATTTTACTTTTTTCAAATATTTCCTTACCTTCTTTTATTCTTTCCATGTATGTCTGCATGTATGTATTCACCGTCTGAATGTTCTTAAGGACTTCATTCCATACCCACCACTTATTGTGAAATCCATCAATCACATACCAGTTCTGATGCTGTTCTTGGTAATATTTCCTAATATCAATGATATTTTTTTTGTACTTTGCATTCTTGATAGCTATAATCTGTGCACTATTGTGCAATGGGTAAGGTAAGCTAGTAGAGAAACAGAAGAATAAGAAAGGCTGTTAACACATGAAGCTCAGCCTTTTGTCATTGTTTTAATCATGCATATTACCTTTGCTCACTCCTTTTATCCAAGATCAATCGTTTGAAAATCTCCTTGGAAGGCACATCCATTTCAAAGATGATCATGGGAATGATTGACCTGTCTTCTAAGAGCTTCATTTGATATGCAGTTACAGGGTACCCATCAATGACAACACTAACAAAAAGAAACATACAAATTAAAATTCCAGATTTCTTTTCTCTCATTGTCTTCCATCTTCCAGAGCAGTCCATCTTTTTTTTCCAGGTCAGTCATGGGACTTGAGCTCAGGGCCTGGTCACTGTCCCTGAGCTTTTTTGCCCAAGACAAGTGCTCTACCACTTGAGCCACAGTTGCACTTTTTGGCGATTAATTGGAGATAAGAGTCTTATGGACTTTCCTTCCCAGGCTGCCTTCAAACTGCATTTCCCAGATCCCAGCCTCTTGAGTTGCTAGGCTTCCAGGCATGAGTCACCAGTGCCTGGCTATCATAATCTTAATTAAACCAGGGGATTCTAGGCCATTTATTTAGGCTTGAGGGCTCAGTGTGAGGCTTCCCTGGGGAAAGCTTTCCCTACTGCTTTTGGCGAGTGGCTCTGCTGGAGGAGCAAAGGCCGTGGAGGGTTAAATGAAGAAAGCCTGAGCACTTAGCTCTGTTATCCAAATGTAGCAAAAAGAGAAGGACAGTGCTCCCTGGGTAGAAATCTGGGCCAGAGTGAGAGCAGCCAGCCGGGCAAGTGAGGGCTGTTTTTCCAACCTCCTAAGGGGCAGTGAGGAGTGCTCCTGGGAATGGAACTGCTGTGCCCTCCTCTGTGGCCTAGGAATTTTCATTCCACTCAGGGTTGCTGCAAGGAGTGATGTTGCCCATTGGCTTATCTGACATGTGAATTTTCAAGCCAACTTTTTCCTTGACAGAAAAGTAAAACAATCGGGCACCAGTGGCTCACTCCTGTAATCCTAGCTACCCAGGAGGCTGAGGTCTGAGGATCTCAGTTCAAAGCTTGCCTGGGCAGGAAAGTCTGTAAGACTCTTATCTCCAATTAACAACCAGAAGTGGCTCAAGTGGTAGGGCACTTGCCTTAAGCTAAAGAGCTGAGGGACAGCGCCCAGGCCCAGAGTTCAAGTCCCACAACTGACAAAGGAAAAAAAAAAAACATTTGCTCAGAATTTAAGAATTAGAATGAAGCTTTTAATTGTTTTTTCTTTTAATCCAGAACTAAGTACCAGACTCAGAGCCTTGCACTTGCCAGGCAAGTGCTCTTCCACTGAGTGAAATCCCTAAACCTGAATAAATCCTTTAGAAGAACAACTTCTTGACTGGTGTGCCTCCCTCTTCCCCCTCCTTCACCCCTTTCACTTACCCCGCAGTGTTACATACGCTTTCCATCATGGAAATGTCTAAGGCTTCAATAGCCAGTTCATCGGGGGCTGTCATTCCTTTATGAAGATGCCAATTTAACATAAGTGCCAGCTCTGTTTGGGGGAAATTGTTTAATATGCCACGCATAGCTTCTCCAATTGACAAACGCTTTAAGCCATACTCACTTACAAGTCTTTTGGCAACTGAAAAACATAAAACAACTTTTTCATTTCACATATTCATCTGTTACTTCTAGCCTCTGGTTGGTGCCATCAATAGCAAGGCTCTCTCAAAACTTCTAGAATGGAATAGAGGGCCTAGGAATCAAGATGAAAGAAAGAGGGGTAGGGAGAGTTGACATGCTTCAAGCATGATAGATATGTATGGAAGTGTCACAGCGAAAGCCATAATTTATACAAATAATGTATGTTAATAATTACAATAAAATGGATCTGTATTCTTTATTCCTTTTTGATGGTAAAGACTATATCCCTTAGTAAAAAAAAAGAAAATAAAGAATGAACTAGGAATCTGTGTTTTCTCCTGCTATGGAAACTAATATTAATAATAATAATAATAAGAAGAAGAAGAAGAAGAATTACCTTTTGCTTTAATTCTTTGAAAGTTTGATGTAAGTTTTCTCTAAAACTACCTGATCCTGGGACATTTTGGAGTTGGGTTTGTTTCTGACTGTTTTCTTTCTATGCTACAGTTCTGGTCTGGATTGATGCTCAGAAGCTCCTGTGTTGAGGGCCTAGTCCCAGTTCTTGGTGCTACTGCAAGGTGTAGAGCCTTTAAGAGCAGGGGCCAGTGGGAGGTTTCACATCACTAGGCCATGCTTTTGAAGGGGATTGTGGAATCTGGTCTCTCTCTCTCTCTCTCTTTCCTTTTCTTTCTTTCTCTATCTTTTTGTGTGTGTCTCAGTCATAAAGTGAAGAGCTGTCTTCCACCATGAGTTCCTTGACATGATTTGCTGCCAAGCCACATGTCCAAGGGCAATTAGACCAGCTGACCCATGGACTGATACCCCTCTGAAACTGAGCCAAAATAAATCTGTCAGTCTGTCTGTCTCTCTTTGCCAGTCCTGGAGCTTGAACTCAGGCCTGGGTTCTGTCCCTGAGCTTCTTTTGCTCAAGGCTAGCATTCTATTACTTGAGCTACAGCTCTACTTCTGACTTTTTGGATAGTTTATTGAAGATAAACATCTCATGGACTTTATTGGCCAGGCTGGCTTCAAACTACAGTCTTCAGATCTCAGCCTCCTGGGTAGCTAGGATTACAGGTGCCTAGCCATCTCTAGTTTCTACAAGTTCATTATCTCAGATACTTCATTATAGTAATGGAAAGATCACTAACAAGCTTTTCATCAAGTTGTTGGCCTATCTAACGATGACTGCTTTTCCATCTCAGTTTTGCTAGTCGATTTTCTGGCGAAGCGGTGCTGGGTTTCAGGAGATAGTATCATGTTCAAGAAAGACAGAGACAAAAACATGCTCACCTGTGGTTTTCCCAGATTTTGGTGGCCCCACAATCATAATCCTAACAGGCACAGTGGCCTTTGGTTTAGGTTGCCGGATATATTTGATTGGATTCTTCATAAATTTTTCTTTAGTTGCCTTACTAGATAAAAAATAAATATACTGCCGATGGATTACAGGGTAACTTGGATTCAGTGCATTTCCTACTGGTTTGAGTGTATCTCCTTCACTTAGCTGCAATACAATTGAATTGGTAAGTTGCTTTCAATTTATACACCATTTCTTTCCGATAGATTTGAAAGATATTGTAAAATAAGAAACAAACCCTTTCTTACATAATAAAGGAAACTATAAATATTAATGTGTAAAAAGTATGAATTACTTCATATACAGATGCAATCAGGGTAACATTTCCTAACTGGCTTCTGGCTATAACAAATACAGTTCTGCACCCTTTAGCATAGCTTTAGATTTTGATTAGTGAATGCTGCATCCAGGGACTGTAAGACACTTGTATATATTTATAGGCTTATCTGTCCTCATACATAGATCCATTCCTAAAGTGCTGTTATAGATTGACTTTATTTTTCCCCTACAATATTTAGCTCAGAGCCCTAATTTCCCAATTGGCTGTTATTTGGAGATAAGGCTTTAAAATTATTTTATTTTAGAATAGCATATATGAACAATATTGTGATAATTTCATACATGCATACAGTGTATGTTGAACATGTTCACCCTTCTATTATATTCACATTCCTCCCTTCAGCTCCCCTTTCCAAATAGAGTTTGGTGAGTTTCAGTACACTGTCTTCATATATACTTCAATCTTCTTCGTCACCCTGTTACTGTCCTTTTCCTCTCCTTCTTTCTAGTGTCCCCACCTCCAGTCTCCCTTTTCACATTCATGCTTTTAAGGAGATAATTAAAGCTAAAAGAGGACAAAGATAAGGCTCTAGCCTAGTAGGACTAGTGTCCTCATAAGAAGAGGACGAGCTGGCTGTTGGTGGCTCACACCTGTAATCCCAGCTACTCAGGAGGCTAAGATCTGAGGATCGTGGTTCAAAGCCAGCCCTGGTAGGAAGGTGTGTGAGACTCATTTCCAATTAACTACCAAAAAGCCAGAAATGGTGTCCCAAAGTGACTGAGCATTAGCTTTGAGCACAAAAGCTCAGAGACAGTGCCCAGGCCCTGAGTTCACACCAGGATTGGTATCTCCCTCCTACCCCCCCCCCCAAAAAAAAAGAGTTGTTCCTGTAAGAACACTTTAAGAAGGGAGCTCACTGCAAGCCCAGGACAGCGGCCTAGAGGAACCTTAATCTGAATCTCCAGCCTCCAGAACCATGAGAAAATAAATCTCCATAGGTTAAATACTACTGGCTGTGGTATTTTGTTATGACATCCTGAGCAGATGACTACAGGTGGGTTCCTGTAGTCGAGTGGTTCAGTAGATTCTCTTCCACATTTTTGTATAAATGAATTCCCTCTCATAACACCACTGGCAGCAGTCATGAAAGGGAAAAATACCCACCAAAAGTAGCCTAAGGTAGGGGTGTACAATGGAATGGGCAAAGTTATCTCACGTCTTTGAATTGGTGCTGATTCCCTTTTTACCACATCAGATAGATAGAAAAGCATTAGCCATCCGGACTTAACAGAGTAGGGATGAAATATGATGGTATTTATTGTCCTCAAGAACTACACCAAAACAGTCGACAAGAGGTCAGTAGTACCGTGAATATCATGGTTCTTAAGCTGGGATGAAATCATGGCTAGGGGTAAATGCTATGGATATGAAGAAATTCAAATGCTGTGTGTGTATGTGTGGGGATCTGCATCAAGTTACATCGTAGCAACAGCAAAGATGAAATTGAATTATTCTATTTCAAATCCTCAAGTATTTTCATAGCTAGTTTAAGATGTTAACAAAAAATTTTAACAAGAGATGAGGAAAGGACCTGGCTTTCAAATGCATTTGCTGAAATTACCTTTACAGGATCCCAGTAGCCAAAGGAACTTATGTACTTGTAGGTGTAGGTGAGCATCTTCTCAGCAAGCTGTCCTGTTATCGGATAACACTTCTCAAAAATGCTCATACGGTTCTCCACCAGTGGCTTCAGCCTCATGTTTAATATATATTGTACAATGTGGATTTTCCGAGCTCCATTAACAGTAATGATTGGTACCAAGACCTTCTCAAATTCATCCTGATGGAAAGAAACCATAAAACCTAATGTATTTAGTGGCAAAACACTCATGTCATTCAATCACAGCACAGGCACTGTTGGTGTTTACTTCAGCATAGAAAACAACTCATTTTCAGTCTGCAAGTGGCTGTGTTTTGACAGCTCAACTGATTTTGGCCCTGTGGGGGGGCCTCCGTGCTTCTCTTGGTTTACAAGCTTGTTTTCATAATTGTTAAGTGGTACTGACAAAGAAAAGGAAGGTCTGAAATAAGCACTTTGTTTGAGATGTGACAAGGAAATAAGGCATTAAATCAAATTTGTATGTGTGTGTTTTAGGTGTTACTCTGTGTGTGTGTGTGTGTGTGTGTGTGTGTGTGTGTGTTTGTGCACACATGCACATTCTAGGGTTTGAACTCCTGGCTTTTGGCTCAAGGCTGGCACTCTACCACTTGAGCTGCATCTAACTTCTTTTTGTGTTAATCAGAAATAACAGTCTCATGAATTTGTCTGCCTGGGCTTGCTTCTAACTGTGATACTGAGATTCCTGAGAAGTTAGGATTACATGTGTGAGAAACCACTGATGCTCAGCCTCAAATGTGAATGTTTTGAATTATTTAAAAAAATGAGGAAAAACCATAACTTGGATCATTTGCAGACTGTTCATTTCTGTTTCAAATTTTTCTCCCAGTTCACTTTTCAGGCGCTCAATAGCATCGGCTTCTTGTTCTTCATCTTCCTCACTCATCTCTTCCTCATCTTTTGGAAACTCCTCTTCAAGGGTGTTTTCAATATCCTCATCATCTTCTTCAAGATCTTCCTCACTAATGTCCTCTTCTTCTCTCAGGCCAGCCTAAAGAAGGAGATACTTACTCCTTTTTACACTACATACAAAATATGTGCCAAATGACACAGCTAACAAATCATCATGATAATAAATGGTATTTATATCTAGAATTATCATAGTGTTACACATTTCTGGTGGTCTTCAGGAACATTTAATGTAGTTCAAAGAGTAAAAAGTTGTATTAACAACTGCATTTTAAATATAAAGCGGTCATTTTGTTTTCTACTATTTGCCATAAACCAACATATTTTATTTTTTCCCATATTACTATATAATTTCATTATTTTTAATCACTGTATAGTAAGTATTTCATAATATCTGTTGATTTAATCATCTCTCTATTTTCTTATTTTTATTTTTTTGCCAGTCGTGGGGCCTGAACTCTGGGCCTGAGGGCTGTCCTTCAGCTCTTCAGCTCAAGGCTAGTGCTCTACCACTTGAGCCACAGTGCCAATTCCAGATTTTTCTGCTTATATGGTGCTAAGGAATTGAACAAGGGCCTCATGCATGCAAGGCAAGCACTCTACCACTGAGCCACATTCCCAGCCCTCAGTCCTCTTTTTATTTTTATGTTTTGCTAGTACTCGGGGCCTCATGCTTGTTTGACTGGTGCTCTACCACTTAAGCCATGCCTTTAGTCCAATATTTTAATTGTCAATTTTATAATCCAGTGCCTCTAATTTTAAATACTATCCCTAATTATCAATATAGGAGCTAGTTCTTCAGATGGTCTTATTCTTCCCATCATACCAGAAGAATAAACAATAATACCAGAAATGAAGATGTCTGGATAGATATAAGTATTTCTTTTTCTTTTGTTGGTTGTGGGGCTTGAACTCAGGGCCTGGGCACTGTCCCTGAGCTCTTTTGTTCAAGGCTAATGCTCTACCACTTCGAGCCACAGTGCCACTTCTAGTTTTTGAGTGGTTAATTGGAGATTAGTGTCTCACAGGGACTTTTTTCTACTGGGCTGGCTTTGAACCTCAGTCCCCAGATCTCAGTCTCCTGAGTAGCTAGAATTACAGGCATGAGCTACCAGCAAGTTTTTCTTTTAAGTTCAAGTCATATGAGTAGCTGAAGCAGCATCAAACCGCTGTAATTCCAGAACTGGGGAGGTTGAGGCAGGAGAATCATATGTTTCAGTTTAGCCTGTGTTACGTGGCAAGTTCCCAACTTCAGTTGGATTGTGTAGTAAGACCTTGTCCTCATAAAATCAGAAAACATACTGGAGCCTGGTTCTTGACTGTAATCTGAACTACTTAAGAGGTTGAGATCTGATAGTTGTAGTTTAAAGCTCCGCCAGGCAGAAAAGTCTAAAAGATTCTTCAGTTAACAAGCAAAAAGCTGGAAGTGGAGGAGAGACAGAGTACTGGCTTTCAGAAAAAAAAAAAAAAAACAAGACGCTCAAGACCCTGAGTTCAAGCCACAGCAAAAGAAAAAAGAAAAGAAAAAATCAGTTTTAGCTGTGCTCCAGTAGCTCACAGCTGTTATTTTAGCTACTCAGGAGGCTGAGCTCTGAGTGTCTTTGTTCAAAGCCAGCCTGGGCAGGAAAGTCCATGTGACTCTCCAATTAACCACTACAACGCAAGAAGTAGAGCTGTGGTTCAAGTGGGAGAGGATTAACCAGGAACAAAAACGCTCAGGGACAGCCCCCAGGCCCTGAGTTCAGGCCCCAGACTTGGCACTAGGCTGGGGAAAACAAAAAGCATTTTGGGGCTGGGAAGGTGGCTCATTGGTAAAGCGCATGCCTTGCATGCATGAGGCCCTGGGTTCGATTCCTCAGCACCACATAAGCAAAAAGAATAAAAGCCGGAAGTGGCGCTGTGGCTCAAATGGTAGAGCGCTAGCCTTGAGCTGAAGAGCTGAGGGACAGCGCCCAGGCCCAGAGTTTAGGGCCCCTTGTTTGCAAAAAAAAAAAAAAAAAAAGCATTTTGTTTACTTCTGAGATAACCTCAGAGTTGAGAAATCCACAGAGGCACGGTCAAAGGTGAGAAAGGAGTCCTTATTAGCTGGCCAGTGACTTCCCTGTCCTGGAATATGGTGTCTCAGAACTAAGAACAGCCATGATTTCCAATGGGGCAGGGTTTATAAAGGCAAAAACCACCCCCAGGTGGCAGTTTCACAAGCAAGCAAGCTAATTTTCTGCAGTTGCTGAACATCAAAGGTCCTGGAACTATTTGAGCCATTAGGGGCAAGGTGCTCCGCAGCTACTGGACATTAAAGATGGTCAGGACCAGATAGGTGCAGTTTTGGGACTGGGGGTGGAGATTACCAAGAAATGGAAAACTGGGTTCTTCTCCTACCTCCAGTTTCCTTCTTTTCTCTCTCTCTGAAATAAGCTCGGCCCTTCTTTTGGCTATCA
Source organism: Dipodomys ordii (assembly GCF_000151885.1). Taxonomy (NCBI): domain Eukaryota; kingdom Metazoa; phylum Chordata; class Mammalia; order Rodentia; family Heteromyidae; genus Dipodomys; species Dipodomys ordii. The sequence continues at coordinate 1,278,794 of NW_012267278.1, read as the reverse complement.
TATCATCCTGTTAAAGAAAAATGTACGATTTTTAATAGAAAATGATAAAATTACCTTTTGTATATTAATATGTACCTTTATCCCCGAAGTGAAGATAACATTTGTGTGAATATTTGGGGAATTGTGGATAGTATGTGATAACAGCAATTATGTTACTTGTATCTTTGTCTTTCTGGGCCACTGATTAGTTATCTCTCTCCACAGGGTTAAATGGCACTTAGTACACTCACTCTTCTCACACATTTTAGAGTTCTTTCTCAAAATTTAATATACACTTGTTTTGCCTAATAACTAGATTTTTTAATGTTTATTTTATTCTTGCCAGTCCTGGGGCTTGAACTCTGGGCCTAGGCACTGTCCCTGAGCTTCTTTTGCTCAAGGCTAGTGCTCTACCACTTAAGCCAAGTGCCACTTCCAGCTTTTTCTGAGTAGTTTGTTGGAGATAGGATTTTCATGGACTTTCCTGCAGGGGCTGGTTTCCAACTGTGATCCTCAGATCTCAGCTTCCTGCATAGCTAGGATTATAGGTGTAAGCCACTGGTGCCCAGCTTAACACTCAATTTTATATATGGGAAGATAATTTATTGAAAATGTTTGGAAACCTTTTACTGTTAACATATGATCACCAATCGGAGAAAGGAATGGTGAGTAAATACAGTCATAAGACTCAATATACATATATACATGGAATAAGTGGATGAGTGGAGTTGGGATAGATTTGTGAGAAGACAGATATTTGGGACAGATGGGGGAGAATTATGGAAGAAATGATATTGATCAACATAGGTTGGCTTGTTGAGAGAACCCTTTTGTATAACTACTTATAGATAATTAAAAAAGAAATTTGTTTTAGATGGAAAAACTTTACATTTGTGCACATAAACCATATGTACTTTAGAGACAGTCATAAGTATCGTGAACAACACAGTCTTCCTGTTTTTCTATCAGCTTCTAGATCTAAGGCAGTGGGTCCTTTGACATGTTGCAAGGGTTATGTGAAAACACAGTTCCCTTCAGGGTTTGGGCTGGTTCCTGGGGACTCTCCAAATTAGTCTCTTTGAACACTTCATACTTAGTACATAATATTTTGAGTTCTTCTGCTCCTTTCACTCAATGAAGCAGTCAGTGATTTTCAGTTATGGTGTCTGCCAGATGTCAATCCTGTCCTGAGCACTGCAATACATCTTCTTTCTTGTTTGTGACCAAAATACATCAGCAAGTCAGACAGTATTTCCTATTCTTAAGGTAAGTTAACAAATTCAGAGGGTTGAATTCACAATGCCACATTCCATGTATGGGGATGATTTGAGCTACTACCAGCTCAGGGAATGGACAGTCGGGTGGTATGGTGGCTGAAGAACAACTAAGATTTGTTCTTGCTGGGAAATAGTCAGAGAGAGGCTTTGGAACAAGAATAGGTATGGGTTTTGAATGTTACCAAGTAAAGTGTGAGGAAAATTAGTCTGGAAGTAGCTGTAAGGATGGCCTGAAGAATCCAGGGATGAAACAAGAAGGACAAGAAGAAGATCACTATTATAGGATTGCTACTCAGCACCCAGGGGCCTCTGTGCCAGAGTGCAGTTAGGAAGGTGAAAAGAAGGGATAGATACAGCAGGCTAGGAAAAAGCTCCACAGATCTGTTTTCCTGCTGTGGGCTCCTAAAGTTCTCTGAGTATATGCTGTCTAGGCTGCCCCTTCCCCTGGATGCTGCCTCAGTTAGAAACCTGGCCTTACCCCATTGTCTTTGACTTGGAAACTCATTAACATATTGATTTAAGAAGCCTCAAATAATTCTCTATGTGCAGGTGTGAGTGAGTGCATGCCATCTGGTCCTGGGGATTGAACTCGGGCCTGGCTATTGTCCTTTAGCGCTTTTGCTCATGGCTGGAACTCTATCACTTGAGCCACAGCACCATGTTAGCTATTTAGTGGTTAACTGGGGATAAGAGTCCCATGGCTTTTCCTGCCTGGGCTGACTTGGAACCTCAAGCATCAAATCTCAGTCCCCTGAGTAGTTAGGGATACAGGCATGAGCTACCATTGCTTAGCCTATTCTTAATTCTTTTGATAAAGATGCTTACTACTTAATGCAACATGTTTTCAGAATGCTTACTGTGTTATTAAAATCAGAAAACTAGCCGGGTGCCCGTGGCTCATGCCTATACTCCTATAATCCTAGCTACTCAAGAGGCTGAGAACTGAGGATCAAAGTTCAAAGTTAGCCCAGGTGGGAAAGTTCGACTCTTATCTCCAATAAACCACTCAGAAAGTAGCAAGTGGCTCAAGTGGTAGAGCTCTATCCTTGAGCCGAAAAGCTGAGGGACAGTGCCCATGCCCAGAATTCAAGACCCTTGACTGACAAAAAAAAAAAAAAAAAGAAAGAAAGAAAAGAAAACTATCTTCTTGTGACTTAAAAAAAATCCTAAACAGATTCATTCCTGTTCTTTTGTACTGGATACCTACCCTGATTTTTGTCTTCATGTCTTTGATGAGTTTTCTCCTGCCTATTTTCTTCTGTTGTTTTGCTTTCCATTTTGCAATTTGGAAGGGAAGCAGTCGATCAGAAATATCTTGATCTTCAACATGTATCAAAACAGCAACATCTGGGAAAAATCCACGCTCCTCTAGATACAAGACTTCATCAAGATACCGTGGGAAGCCATCTAGTACAAAACCCGTGGAACTAGGTAGAAATTTATTTAGTATTTTAAGCAAATAAATAATATCTTAAGTACATAAATATTTATCTTTATTATATACTGTTACATGTTTATATTATCTTGATAAATCCCAAGTGTATAGCAAACCTGTAATGAATATTTTAATTTACTGTAGTATCTTTAATATTAAAATATTTAATATTTCTAGTTGCATACATATTTCTTCTCTAAAATGCATAAAATTGGAGTAAAATATAACATAATAAAAATACTTTGTGCTTATACTTATAAAAGTGTAGTCAATCAGTTTTTTGGGGGTGTAGGTACTGGGACCTGAATTCAGGGCCTCCCACTCTTGGCTTTTTTACTCAAGACTAGCACTCTACTACCAGAGCCACAGCTTCACTTCTAGCTTTTGGCTCATTAATTGGAGACAGGAGTCACTTGGATTTGTCTGTCCAGGCTTTCTTCAAACACTTCCCCTCAGGTATCAGCCTCCTAAGTAGCTAGCATTACAGGTTTTTGTTTTGTTTTATACTGTGCATTTAGTAAGTTTTCTTCTTAATGTGACAGCACTTCTGTAACATCTGTTTTTCAGCCTCCAAAGATGTTAATTCTAAAATGTTTACTTCCCTTTCTTGACTAGGCAACGTTCCATATACCGGCTATAATGTGTGTGTTGTCTTCTTCAGATATGCTTTTAGTCTGTCGGCTCTTCTAGAATGAAAGTTTTCATTCCTAGTGTCCCAGCTGCCACTTCTTTGCCACTATCCAGGACATCCAAGTCTTCACTTCAGCACCCAAACTTGCTTACAGTACATTTTGAAAGCACAGCTTGGTTTCTTTATTTGCATACCCTCCAGGAATGATGTATTGTGCTGTTAAAAATGGCACTCATGTTTACCTTTCCCAACTTCTCTTCCTTAGACTCAGTAGTTTTTAGGAGCCATACCCTCCCACTTCTCAAACTTACCCGTAAGTGCTGACAAGTCTGCATTCACATGCCCATTCCTGCCAGTACACTCCACTGTAGTCCTGGGCATATTTCTCCACGACTGATGTAACAGGCTGGTGCCAGGGTTTAAACTCAGGGCCTCAGCTGTTCTGCTGAGTCATCCCTCCAGTCTGACATTTTGTGGCTTAATTGGAGATGAGAGTCTCAAGGACTTTTTTTTGCCTGTATTGGCTTGTATAGTTAGAATGATAGGCATGAACCACTGGCACATACCAAAATGTACTAATTTTTTCCCCTGATCATAAAAACAACAAATCTCTGTAAATAAGTTGGAACTGAGGGGAGGGGAAACAACAAAAAGGGCAAATATCTCAGAGATTACTTTCATTTTATTTCCTTCTGTTTGGCTTTTAATGTGTCAGTTTCTCTATAATAGTATTAATATTTCTGCACCTGCTTTTAAAATTAACATGTGGGGCTGGGAAGGTGGCTCAGTGGTAGAGTGCTTGCCTTGCATGCCTGAGGCCCTGGGTTCGATTCCTCAGCACCACATAAGCAAAAAGAAAAAAGCTGGAAGTGGCGCTGTGGCTCAAGTGGTAGAGCGCTAGCCTTGAGCTGAAGAGCTGAGGGACAGTGCCAAGGCCCAGAGTTCAGGCCCCATGACCGGACCCCAAAAAAAAACAAAAAATAAAAAATAAAATTAACATGTGATAATATTTCGCATGCTATTATAAAATTTTCATTATAATAAATTTTAATTGTTGCATAATATTCAGCTAGTTTATTTAACCTTTCATTTTTTTGTGTGCCAGTTCTGTGGCTTGAACTCAGGGCCTGGGCTTTGTCCCTCAAATTTTATGTTCAAAGCCAGTGCTCTACCATTTGGGGCACAGCTCCAATACCAGCTTTTTTGGTAGTTCATTATAAATAAGAGACTCACAGATTTTCCTGCACATGCTGCTTGGAACCATGATCCTCAGATCCTAGCTTCTGAGTAGCTAAAATTACAGGCATGAGCCACTGGGACCCAGCTACCTTTTACAAGTTTTATTTTATATTCATTTTACTTTTTTACTTTAAATTCGTCAGTCCATATATATGTATCTTGGTACATTACTTATTTTACTGTGTAGCATTATGTCAGGAGATAAGTTAATGAAGGACAACTTATTTATGCAGCTATGTGTAAACCTCCCTCCATTTCCTGCAAATGTTGATCTAATTTAGCTTGATTAAAAAAAATCTTTTTGAGTAATAGGCCAAGCATGATGGCTTATGTTTAGAATGCTAGCTAATCAGGAGGCTGAGATCCGAGGAACACAGTTAGAAGCCAGTCCAGGCAGGAAAATCCATGAGACTCTTTGATTAACTAGCAAAAAAAACTAGAAGTAGAGGTGAGATGTAAATGGTAGAGTGACAACCTTGAATGAAAATGCCCAGGGGCGGACTGTCCAGACTTTAAATTCAAGCCTCAGGACTGGCGCATGCATGCACGCACGCACGCGCGTGCGCACACACACACACACACACACACACAAATTTTTGACTAAAAATGACATTTATTCATGTCAGCCAGGGACCAGATAAAAGAGAGTGCCTACAACTACTTGAAGATAATAAAATTTTAAAAATAACAAAATAAAATTATGAGTTAAAAAAAGAGAATGCTTAGAGAACTAAGGGGAGCAAAGAACTGGCCAGTTACCTAAGTTATCTATGATTCAGTTTTCTTATTTCCAAAAAGAGGTAAGTTTTGGTCCCACTGAATTATTGTTGCGATTAAGTAAATTAATTTGAATCATACACACCCAGCCTAGTACATTATAAGTTGCAAATATCTGTGTTCTGAAATGAGTATTAAACTAGTAGGGGTTCTCATGAAAACAGATTCTGGTTAGGAAGTTGAGGTGGAGTCCTAAACTCTGGTGATATAAAGTTTTGTCTGGTTGGATCAGCATTGGTACTGGCATTTGATAATGGGATAACACTATGAGCAACTATAATTATGCAAAGGTTACAAGGGGAAAGGTTCAGCACATCATTAACGGATATGTGCTTAGAAGGTTATAACTATAGAAATATCTGGGAGTACTCAAAAGTACTAGTCCTGTCTCATACTTTAACAGACTAATATGGAAATATGTAAGTGTTGAATCCTGACATCTGTATTTTTCTAAAACTCAGCAGATGCCTTTACTATTTAGCTCTGAAAAAATCATTGTTTTATATGAATGTAAAAGAGAAAAGTCTTACTATATGTTAGCCTATATTTTTCACCTTTAAGAATAAAGCAAATTATCCAGGTGCTGGTGGCTCACAACTGTAATCCTAGTGACTAAGGTGCTCAGACCTGAGGATCTTGGTTTGAAGTCAGCCTGGGCAGGAAAGTCTGTGAGACTCTTTATCTCCAATAAACCACCAAAAATATGAGTCAAGTGGTAGCACAAAAACTCAGGAATGGCATTCAGGCTCTGAGTTCAAGCTCCAGGACACATTCTCTCTCTCCCTTCCTCCCTCCCTCCCTTCCTTCCTTCCTCCCCCCTCCTTCTCCCCTCCCCTCTCTCATACATGCGTGCGCACGCACGCACACACACACACACATACACACAGAGAAAATTTAAAAAGAAGTAAATGACTCCAATTCTATATACATTAAGATACCGTATTGGTTCTTTAAGCCACCACTCAGAAAGAATCATATTAAGAATTTCAGGGGGCAGTGGTTCATTTTCCACCAGACTTGCTTTGATTGCTTCTTCTTCTTCTGTAAATTTTACGTCCAGAGGCTAAAGATAAAGGTCAGAAGATAAAGAAGACTGCATTATATAAATGATTAGAATGAGACTTATTTGTCTCTTGAGATTTTATTTTAGATTTCTGCTTATGAGCATTGTAAAAAGCTCTTATCTTTATATCATTATTAAATTTGATTATAAATCGAATCCATTGTAGCTAAGAGGAGTGGTCAGTGATGACATGATTAATTTCATGTGGCCTTAGAACTCTTGATGTTTTACTAAAATTTTGTTCAGTTTCCCTCACATACCTGCAAGGCAAAACTCATTTTTTTAAAATAATCATGTATCTTATAATTTTATATCTTCATCCTAGATCCTGATTAGAAGATGGCCAAATCATGGCAGTCATTTGAAATACAATCATCATCATAATAACAGAATTGATAATTAGCCTAAGTAAACTTTCTTTCTTTCTTTTCGCCCATCATGGGGCTTGAACTCTGGGCTTGGGTGCTGTCCTTGTGCTCTTCAACTCAAGGCGAGCACTCTACTGCTTGAGCCACAGCGCCACTTCTGGTTTTCTAGTGGTTAATTGGAGATAAGAGTCTCACAGACTTCTCTGCCTGGGCTGCCTCTGAACCACAATCCTCAGATCTCAGCCTCCTGAGGAGTTAGGATTACAGGTGTGAGCCACCGGCGCCCAGCAATTAAGTAAGCTTTCTCTGAAGAAAGACTATCCTTGGAACAACAACAAGAGTTTTCTTAGAATGATTTTTTTTTTGGCAGAGGCAATTTTGGGCTTTGAACTCAAGGTCTTGCTGTTTGTATTTGTAGGTGCTTCAACACTGGGCAACACCCCCCCTTTTTTTGTCAGTCATGGGTCTTGAACTCCGGGCCTGGGCACTGTCCCTGAGCTTTTCAGCTCAAGGTGACGGCTCTACCACTTGAGCCACAGCTCCACTTCTGGTTTTCTGGTAGTTAATTGGAGATAAGAGTCTCAAGGACTTTCCTGTCCCAACTGGCTTTGAACCATGATCCTCAGATCTCAGCCTCCTGAGTAGCTAGGATTACAGGTGTGAGCCACCAGTGCCCTGCTTCCCTTTTTTGTACTCGTTATTTATTTATTTTTGGCAGAAGTGGGGTTTGAACTGGGGTTTGAACTCTGAGTCTCATGTTGTTAAGCTGGTGGTCTTACCTCTGGGCCACACCTCCAGCCCTATTTTTTTGTTCCAATACCAGGACTCAACTTGGTACCTACTGCTTTGCTCATAGGCTGGTGTTGTACCAACTCAACAGCCAACAGCCCCATTTCTTTTGCTGGTTTGGAGGCTTGAACTCAGAGCCTAGGTGTTGTCCCTGAGTTTCTTTTGCTTTTTTTTTGGCTGGTCCTGAGGCTGGAACTCTGGGCTTGGGTGCTGTCCCTGAGATCATTTTTGCTTAAGGCTAGGGCTTTATCACTTGAGTCACTGTGCTACTTGTTGATTTTTCTGTGATTAATTGGAGATAAGAGTGTCTTGGACCTTCCTGCCGGGGCTTGCTTCCAACCACATGTTTTTCCCTGGTTATTTCTATGATAGGTTCTTGCTTCTCCTCCAGGTATGTGTCCATAATGTGATCTACCTACTTTGGACTTCTCACAGTTGTTAGGATCATAGTGCCACTGTGCCAGCTTCTCAGATAAATTTATAGATGTGAGACACTACTGGTTACTGGTTAGTTATTTTTGAGATAGGGTTATGCTTTCTATGTGGGCATATGCCAGGATGGTGATCTACCTATTTTATGTTACCTGTTGCTGCTGAGAAGACAGGCATATATAATCACACTTATGTTTTCTCTATTGAAATCAAGTCTCAAAAAACTTTCTGGCCTGGCCTAGCCTGGAACTACTGTCCTCTAATCTTTGCCTCCCACGCAGCTAAGCATGACAGGCACATGACATTGTACCCAGCTATTAGTTGAAAGGAGTCATGCAATTTTTTTGGGGGAAGGGGCAGTGTGGCTTTAACCACAACTCCCCAATCTCAGCCTCCCAAGCAGCAAGGATTACAAGTGTGGGCCACTGACACTTGTCACAAAGTTTCTTAATAGATAGCATTAGAAATTGATATTTTGAAATCTCCATCTGCTCTAGGGTATTATATTATTTCATAGAAACAAAATAGTGAAAAACTTTATTTTCCTGACCAGACATATATTCTCAAATAAATGTTATCCAATAATCTAGGCAGGGAAGGATTTTTTAAAAAATTAAAGCCATGCAAAACTCAATATTTTATATTCTAGATGAGAAGTTACCCGCTTCTTAGTGGTTTCTTCTTCAAATTTAACATTGGCCTGAATTGCAAGCTCTTCAAGTTCTTGTTTTGTAACTTGTTCCTCCTCAGAATCATCCTCATAATCAGGTCCGAATTTCCTTTCAGTTTTGAGTAGCATTTTTTCTTGAAGAAATTCATCAAATTGAATATGAAAAATGCCAAACTTTTTGGCCAAATATCTTGCATGCACTGTTTTGCCGGAGCCTCGGGGACCCAGGAGGCATATTCTTATTGGTGGGGCCTGACATAAGGTGGGGCAGAGGGAGAATAAAACAACAACCACAAAAAACCTTTTGAGTAATTCAGAAAACATAAGGCTTATTAACTACCTTCCCTAATACTAATAGGAATGATCTTTTTTATCAGTTCAAGGGCATTAGGATATCAGAATAACAGAATTCATTACAACCAGAGATCATTTCACCAGCAACATTCCTCAGGGAGTACCAACAATCCTAAGACTGTCTTGCCATCATATGCTGAAAAACACTTCATAAAATGAAACTAGCTTTGTTTTTTTGTTTTTTTAAAGAAAAGTTTTAACATTAGTGGTAAGTGGAGTCACTTTCTTAATGTGATGAAAAGAGATTTCTCTACCAAATAAAAAGCCTATTATTACTAACTTTGGAGGCCTTGCTTTTTCGTGTTGTGGTCTCCACAACAGAGATGAGGACTCTGGAAACCAGAGACCCCAGTGACTCCTGGATGACCATTGTATGCTGGAGTTGTCAAGGAGAGGGGTAACCCTAGGTGTGAAGCAGCAGGTGAAACTCCTGTGAATTTGGGGGGGGGTGGGAAGTGATTGTGAAATTAGCACGTGCCAGCAACAGGAAGTGGGGAGAAGGTGAGATATCTGGACAGGCAAGTTTTCCCTAGAGGTAAGGGATCTACTAGATTTCAAGCAGCAGCAGCTGGAGCACAGCCTTATCATATTTGTCCTAGTGGAGGAAATGTTTAGGAAAGAGTCAAAGACATACAGGAAGGGTTGGGAATGTGGCTTAGTGGTAGAGTGCTTGCCTAGCATGCATGAAGCCCTGGGTTTGATTCCTCAGTATCACATACACAGAAAAAGCCAGAAGTGGTGCTGTAGCTCAAGTGATAGAGCGCAAGCCTTGAGCACAGAATGGCTCAGGGACAGTATCCCCAGGACTGGCAAAAAATAAATAAAATTAAAAAAAAATACAGGGATAAGTAGACCAGAAAAACAAAGAGGATCCATGTTATCACAAAGTAAAGGAAAGACATTTTTTTAATAGATGTTTAAGCAGACAGCAAGACCACAAAGAAAACAAAGTTATTTGAAAGATGATAAAGGGATGCCATTGACCAAGATATAAACTGATATTTAAGCTGGTAACTCCTTTGTACAACTACTTAAAATAAAATAATAATAATAAGGACTGGGAAGGTGGCTCAGTGGTAGAGCGCTTGCCTTGCATGCCTGAGGCCCTGGGTTCGATTCCTCAGCACCACATAAGCAAAAAGAAAAAAGCTGGAAGTGGCGCTGTGGCTCAAGTGGTAGAGCGCTAGCCTTGAGCTGAAGAGCTGAGGGGCCCAGGCCCAGAGTTCAGGCCCCACGACCGGACCCCCAAAAAAAGAATAATAAGAGCTATAAGGGTAAAAAAAATTTAAAAAATGAGAGCGAAAAGTTTACTATTACCATGAAATCTGAGGATTCCCTAGTGTGCAAAATAGTGATTTTTTTATATTAAACAGGCATTGTGGACAATTTTAAGAACACTAAGAAGGAAGAGAAGACCTTATGAACTTCTAGACCTTAAAAACAGAGGGATTAGATATAAAGGAATGGCAGCCAGGCTCAGCACTAGATGCCTGCACACAGAAAACAATGTCTTTAATACTCAGACAAAAATGATATGCAGCCTAGAAATCTATTCCCTACAAATTGTCAAATATACATAGAAAGCCAGATAATGACATATCTGATATAAAGTTGGTTATTATGTGTGTTAGTATATAACAGCAGTTAAAAAATACAAGACACAAAATAAAAAGCTATTTATTTTGCTATGCAAATTTCTTTACCCTTATGATAAGTATTTCTGTATTGCTCTATGGGACATTGTCCTTCATTATCTTAGTGTAAATGTTTCCCCTGGGCTTGATTCCATTATTCATTCAACAATGGAGCCCCTGACAGTATTTAACATCCATCATTTGAGAAAATAATGAAAAACAGAATCATGAAAACAGGATGCTATGAAATTATGTAGCTGTATCCTCACACTGCACTTTTGGATCATGTTTTAAGTCCCACATGATAAAATTGCTAAATTAACACCTCAGTCATACATTTGGCCTCTGGGAAATGGGAATGACTGGCATATAGAGGGACACTGTGGAATCACTTCTGGATTTCAGGGTTGTCTCCACCTGGATTTGTGTAAAATGAGGCAATAGATGGCAAGCAGCAAATCTAAGAGGAAACAACCACCCAGAGCAGCCAAAAGGTAAGTGGCCACAGTGCTCAAATGACTTCTAATGCCACAAGGTTGGGAATTCTTAAAGAAAGCCACACACTTCCTTAGGTTCTGTGGACATTACAGAATTGAGGCTCACAAAAATTACCTAGAAGACTTTAAATTGTATTCTATATTCTCAGTTCAAGAAAGCAAGGTATTATAAAAATAACAATTCAACAAACTGTAATTTATACATCTTTATCCAGCTATCCCACTTCAGGGAGTTAGAGTAAGAAAAGAATTCATGAAAACAACAAATGATTGCTCCAAAGATTACTTGACTATGATTTAAATCCACTGTGGCAAAATAGTTTTATTAAACATACTGTGAAAAAATGTCTAACAGTGAAACATACTAAAATGGTATGCCAAAGCAACTCAGCACTAGGAGATTAATGTAGGAATATGTATGTCTTTTCTGTGATAGAAGTAAGAAAAATCGTAAAGCATTATATGTACACTAAGAAGAATATGGAATCCTATAGAAGAAAATGGGAAAGAAAGACATAAAGATTAATTCTCTTCTCTAAAGTCAGTGCTCTGTGTGTGTGCCTCATTTTCACAAATGAAAAAAGTAATTGCCACATGAGTTTTTTTTTAATTTGGGTTAAATATACTAAAAATAAAAGGTACTACTTAAAGCATTTTAAGTGCACAGTTCAGTGGCATTAAATAAAATCCTGGTGTTGTGTACCTATCCCATTATCCATCTTCAGAATTTTTCATGACCCCAACCTGGAAATTTCCTGTATCCATTAAATAGCTAACTCCTACTCCCTTCCCTCTCCCTTTTCTCTAAGAATTTGCCTATTCCAGATGCAGCATACAAATGGAATAAATCGTAAGTATTTGCCTTTTGTATCTGGCTTTAATGCTTTTTAGTAGATAGAAAACTGTTCCAATGGTGATAGATCAAATAGTATTAAGTGTTCTCATAATGAAAGGAAAAAAACCCAGATTATTTGGTAGAACTGATAACACTAACTATTCCACAAACTGACCAGGGAACATTTTTGCAGTTCAACCAATCAGTGTCAGCCCTTACTCCAGAAAAACAACCAGTCAAGATTGGCTTATTCTGGAAACAGGCCTCAACGAGTCAAAAATAAGCTTACTCTACAGATAGGCCTCTGAGAGTGAACCAGTCAAAGGGAGTTTCTACCAAGCAATCACAATTTTACAGATGATAGCAACTCATTAATGTTTGAAAACCCACCAATCCCTGGGTTCCAGAATTCCCACTTCCCTTTCTAAGGTGACTAGATTGTTCATTTAGTAACCAGTCCATTCAGCTGTCTTTTCACTTCAGATAAAAAGACGGATGTTAAGTGCTGGTTTGACATAGGCATAACTGTAGAAATCCAAACAGTCTGTTACATTGCACATTCTTTGAACTTCAGTCTTCTCATTACCTTATTCTATGAGATTGGAGATGGGGGGAGGCAGTAATAAGCCCTTTCAAAAGACCTTGGGAGCAATTACTGGGATAGGAATACTGTGTTTACCTTTAACGGTTGGCCATGAGCCACATACTCATAAGGATGCTCCAAAAACTTTTCCTTAGCCTCCACAGTGGAGAAGTAGTAGATCTTATCGCGATACTTGACTGCTTCATCTGTGCTGCCTGGCTGTAGGATGAAGTTTTCTTTGAGAGCCACTGGACAGAAGTGTCTTGTGTCTCCCAAGTGCCTCTTCTTCTCTTTAACTTTTTCTTCATTCTAGAAATATTAGTCAGTTTAGAGAATATCCTTACATACTCCATCTTCTAAGTAACGCTCCCAATATATGTGGCAAACAGACATACATTTAGGCATAAAAATAGTATTTATCTTTCTTCCTAATTTGATCTTTAGGAGGATAAAAATACTTTTTTAACTTTCAAACGTATTAGTATAAAGTCCTTGTATCTCAAAATGGTCCTTACAAATGTCTGATAAGTCATTTTTGTTTTATTTATTGCTTTCTCATTTTACCTAATTCAACTCACCACACATTTGTCTCTTTTATTGCTCATCAGTAAACCAACTTTCATTTCTGGTCTACTGTTTTTTATTATGTTTTCCTATTTCATTAGTTTTTGTCTTTCATCTTCTCCCTTCTACTTTTGTTTGTTTATTTTGTTGTGTTTTGCCTGGAGTTCTTCAGTTGAACACATTTTTTTCAAGCTTTAACTTAAAAGTACAGTTGTCAGATTAACTGACTAAAAATAAAATCAAGCTGCTTTGGTTATTGCATTTCAGATAAAACATTTTTAGTATATATAAAATTGCTAATTTTTCAGTAATTCAAACCTAACTAGGTATTGTATATTTTATCTGCTGATTCTAACTTTCAACTTCTGTTGTAACATGAAGCTTTTCTCTGTCAATTTTCTTTTTTCTTTTTGTGGCAGTACTGGGGTTTGAGGGCAGGGCCTTTACTTGAAGGCAGGTACTCTGTCACTTGAGCTATACCTCTAGCCCTCTTTGCTTTAGTTTACTTTCTAGATAGGGTCTCATGTTTTCACTTGGGGCTGTATGCTTCTTGTAGCTGGATAACAAGGTGTGCATTGCCACATCTGGCTTGTTGGTTGGGTGAGATGAGGTCTTGATAACTTTTTTTTGCCTGAGCTGGCTGGCTTCAAACTAAGGATCTCTCTTCCTCCTAGAGTAACTGGGATTTTAGCCTCAAGCCACCTCACTTAGCTCTTATGGGAGGATTTGGTTCAAATTTTACTATTTCATAAAGGGAAGTCCAACTGCTATAGCATTATTTGTTAAAATTTCTGTTCTTTGCTCCCTGAATTGCCTCTGTACTTTGGTTAGGAATCATTCAATTTTGTGTTCTATTCCTCTATTTTGTCTGTTTTATGCCAAGTAATCCTGTCTTGATATCTGTAGTTTTATAACTAGTAAATCTTGAAATAACATGGTATTCATTCTCTTAATTTTTCTTTTAAAATGATTTTGTTATTTTAAGTACTTTGTATTTCCACATAATGAATTCATACTTTTTAATAAAAAGTATACAGGTTTTTAATCATGATATTTCACATTTTGATTCTATGTACCCTATAGATAATGCTTGGGGAAATTGATAGTTTAACAATATTGAACCTCTGAACTCAGGTATTTATATCTTTCCATGGGTTTAGGCCTTCTTCAATTTTTCTGAGCTTTTGATGTTTAAAAGGTACATCAAAATTGGATATCTTTTGTGCAATTTATCCCTTAGAATTACATATTCTTGATCCTATTTGAAAGCATTTAAAAACTAAATTTTTATTATTCATTGCTTACTTATAGATACAAGATGGATGTCTGAGCATTGATAGAAATATCGTAATTTTGCTAAAGTCTCTTGTTAGTAGCTTTTGTTGCAGATCCCACTGGTTTTTCTATGTGGACCCATGGATTTTATATTGATGCATAACACTTATTAAGAATTCAAAAGCCAGGTGCTGGTGGCTCATGCCTGTAATCCTAGCCACTCAGGAGGTTGAGATCTGAGGATTACAGTTCAAAGCCAGCCCAGGTAGGAAAGTCCGTGAGACTCTTATCTCCAATAAACCACCAGAAAACCAGAAGTGGTGCTGTGGCTCAAGTGGTAGAGTGCTTGCCTTGAGCTGAAGAGCTCAGGGACAGTGCCCTGGCCCAGAGTTCAAGCCCCATGACAGACCAAAAAAAAAAAGAAAAAAGAATTCAACTAGGCTGTATGGAAATTTTCTCTGTATTGCTCATGGTTTTTTTTTTAATTTTTCAGGATTTTTTTTCCTTTCTTCTTTCATTTTAGCTAGTTAAGTTGACTAATTTTCTTTATCTTCCTCACCTCCTCCCATGCTGGCACTGGTTTTGAAGTCTGAACCTTAGACTCTAGTTTGGCTTTATTTGCTTATGGCTGGTGCTGTACCACTTAAGCCTCACCTTCAGTTCTAAGTTCACTAATTTTCTGCAACAGCTAAACTATCATCATTCCATTTATTATATATTTCATTCCATATTTTGTACTTTCCAAAAGCTCAAGTTGAATATTTTTTATCTTCAGTATCTGTTTAGCATTTTGAATTTATAAAGTACAGTTAAAATAATTTCTTTAATGACTTTGATAGTTAATTCTAATATATTAACTATGGATTTGTTTCAATTGATTAACACAATGAGTCATTGTAAATCATATTTTCCTGCAGGCCATGTAATCTTTTCTTCCCATAAATATTCTTGAGCTTTCTTCTTGTTACTTGTAAGCAATTTAATCTTTTTGGCTCTTGTTTTTATGTTAGGTGTAATTCAAACAGCATTTGTTCCCCATTCTACCCAATGTCCAGTGAACAATGGGAGTCTTCCCTGTACTATTAGTGAAGGCCATATATAAGCTATGTTTTAATTATTATAGACTGCTTGAGAACTATCTGCAGATACACATAAGGAACTATTCTACTGCAGGCCAAAGTGGGGCAGAGAGACACTGCAGAGGCAGGCTGGTGAAGAGAATCTGAACATAAGCAGAACTGAACTGACATCATTTAGCCAGTCTATTCCTTAGCAATAGACTGAAAGCTGTTATCTGACTCATGTTGTCTAGCATTTGTTGCTTTACACACATACACATGTACATACACACTTATAAATTTGGGCTTACGTTGGGTTACAATAACAAGTAGTGTGTAATGCTAACAATATGGCAAACATTTAAAAAGGTTTCCCTTTCATACTTTCATGTGTTTTTTTTTTCATGTTAGTAGCCCTGGCATTTTGATAGTAAAGTGAACTGGGGAGCAGGCGTGAAAATATTGCTTTTGTTAGGTAGAGGGTCCCTGTTAGTTCACTTGGGTTCCAAAGGGATGGATGTTTATCTTTCATGACTTGCCAAGTGAGAATGGGTGGAAATAAAACAACCATGCCTCTTCTTCTTCTTCCTCCTCTTCTTCTAACTCCTCATCTTCTCCCTCTGCCTGAAAGTCTTCTGTTTCTTCCTCATAGTCTTCCATAGTTAACTCCAATGCAGCATATCGGAAAGTTTCTGTGAATGAAAATGAAGTCACTGAAGAAAACATTTTAAAACTAAAACATTGTGATATAGCCAAAGGGTTAGGGAAATTACTCCCTATTATTAGTCTCTCAGCTCAGTTTGTGCCAGGTACTGGTGACTTATCCCAATAATTCTAGCCATTCTGGAGGCTGAGATCTGGGAACCACAGTTCAAAGCTAGCCCAGGCAGGAAAGTCCATGAGATTCTTTTTTTTTTTTTTTGTCGGTCATTGGCCTTGAACTCTGGGCTTGGGTGCTGTCCTTCAGCTCTTTAGCTCAAGGATAGCACCCTACCACTTGAGCCAGAGCACCACTTCTGGCTTTTTCTGCTTATGGGGTGCTGAGGGCCTCATGCATGCAAGGCAAGCACTCTACTATTGAGCCACCTTCCCAGCCCAAACATTAAATTTCCCTTCCTTCCTTCCTTCCTTCCTTCCTTCCTTCCTTCCTTCCTTCCTTCCTTCCTTCCTTCCTCCCTCCCCTCCCTCCCTCCCTCCCTCCCTCCCTCTCTCTCTCTCTCTCTCTCTCTCTCTTTCTTTCTTTCTTTCTTTCTTTCTTTCTCAGTCTTAGGGCTTGAACTCAGGGCCTGGGCACTGTCCCAAAGCTTCATTTGCTCAAGACTAGTACTTTATCACTTGAGCCACAGTGCCACTTCCAGCTTTTTCTGTTTATGTGGTACTGAAGAATGGAACCCAGAGTTTCATGCATGCTAGGCAAGCCCATGAGACTCTTATCTCTAGTGAACTTCCAAAAAGTTGGAAGTGGAGCTGTGGCTCAAGTGATAGAGCACTAGACTTGAGCAACATAGCTCAAGGACAGCGCCTAGGCCCTGAGTTCAAGCCCCAGGACTGGCACGCGTGCACGTGTGCACACACACATGTGCGTGCGCGCGCGCGCACACACACACACACATCCAACAACAACAACAAAAATATCCAAACTGGCCAGGATGACCAGGGCCTTATGTATCCCACGGATCAGGCAATTATCATGGCATGTATCATATGTCACGTATCATGGCAATTGTAAAATATCTTACCCACTTTCCTTGGATATACTGAAACTTTATGTCATGAATACTCAAGAAAGGCTTTAGTGGGGCACCAGTGGTTTAGGCCTACCTATAATTCTAGTTACAGGACCACAGTTTGAAGCCAGTCTGGGCAGACAAATCTGAAATAGTCTTATGGATAACTAACCAGAAAAAAGCCACAAGTGAAGGTATGGCTCATGTGGTACAGAACTAAAGGAAAGTTAGAGGTCCCAATAATAACATCAAAATAAAAGGGTTTTAAAGTTTCAAGATGTTTTAAAACTAGCACCTTCTCTTGATTGTCAATGTTAACAGCCTTACTTTCCATGGTATCAAGTACTTTTTGAAACACCTCTTCTGGTGTTTTGTTGGCAATCTCCATGGTTAAAGATGGAATTGAAGATTCATTTAATATTGGTTCCAGCAGTTTCAAGGCGGCTGCGAAAGTATTTATTTTTTCTTTAAATGGCTCCATTTCTGGGACATCAGGATAAGAATCTTCTGGAAACTCAGGCAGTACAGCATCTGGAGTAAATGATAAAAGAACAAACAAAGAGGCTTTAAATATCCTATCATTCGCTGTACTGCCAAAGTGATTTATACTTTATAATATTTTAGAAACATTTGGAAGAAATAAACAGTATTTTAAGTAACAGTATATGCTTACAAGTTCACATTTTAACTATGCTTTGTTCCTTTGGGATGAATTATTATTACCTATTACTGAAACTTAAATTGTGAGTTAATTCGAGTTATTGTTTTTGTTTGTTTGTTTTTAGTCTGAGACACTCAAACTTGATTATCTGACACTTTTGGTAATTGGCCGACTCTCTTAACAACTGAGCCAGGCCTCAAACCCCACATGTTATAAAATAACATGTATAAAATAAAACATATAGCTGGGCCTGGTGACCCAGCTACACAGAAGGTAGAAGCAAGAGGATTTCAGCCCAAGTCTGGCTGGGCAAAAACCCAAGACTGTAGCAAAGAGCAGCTATTCACTCTTGTAATCCCAGCTACTAGGGAGGCTGATCTCAGGAGGATCAAGGCAATGAGCAAGAGATTCTATCTGAAAATAAGTAAAACAAAAAAGCTGAGTACCTGGCTCCAGTGGCAGAGTCCCTGCCTCATAAGCATGAGGCCCTGAGTCCAATTTTCAGTATCATGAATGAATGAATAAATGAATGAATAAAATTGGATGAAACTCAAAAGCTATGGACTAGCTAGATGCTAGTCATTCTAATACATTCATTCATTTTTGTGCCAGCGTTGGTGCTTGAACTGAGGGCCTTGAGTTCTTGTTTATTTTTTTCCCCCAATGCTGTTTCTCTACCACTTGAACCAAACTTCCACTTCCAGTTATTTTGCTGGTCAACTGGAGATAAGAATTTCATAGTCTTTTCTGCTTAGACTGGCTTTGAATTACTAGCCCCAGATCTCAGCCAAGATTATAGATGTGAGCCATCAGCATCTGGTGATATATACTTTAAGTGGAATAAGATATATAAATACCAGCTAGCATGCAACATAAAAAGAAAAAAAGAAATAGGAAGCAGAAACTTTGCCTGAAATAGAGAACCAGAGATTTGTAAGAAACATGAAAACATGTTTAGGAACTAGTTGCTATCATTGCATAGTCTACCTGTTTCTGTGCCCTCTGTAGATCCTTTTGAAGTTTCTGTTCGAGCTGGAGTAACCACTCTAGGCTCAGTGACTTAAGAAAACAATCAGATAGTTAGCATTTACATTTTAAAATGTTATTTCTTTAGGAAAGTTTTGGCACAAGGAAAAATTAAAAACAGTTTAAGTTTAAATTGTGCATGATATGTTTAATGAAAATGCTTCTCTTGTTAGGTAAAAGATAGCATAAAGTACATGAGAGTATGAGGTAGAAAATAATAAATATTCTGAAATATATAAAAAGGCATTGACAAGAATAATAATTCACACATAGCAATGTAATTCTGCTTGACAACTGTTCTTAAATATTTTCCAAACTTCTGGTAATACAGCATTAGATTTGTGGCATCTGATAATCTTTTTCATTTCTCATTTAAACAACCATGAAAATAAATCAAAAGGCCATACAGTGATGAGGCTCAATAATACTGCCAAGTCCCAGCTATGGTAGTCAGCACAGAGAAAACAAAGGAGAATCACAACTGGTTTCACTGCCAAAGGTACAGATTGTAAATAATTTTCCTGGATGCTCTAAGTCATACTTCACATACTGATTCAGTGTGCATGAAGAAGAGTGTCTGTCTGTCCATTCATCTATCATTCATCTATCCATCCATCTAGTCCAAGACTGGCCTATGGGTGGCATGTTTAATTAAAATTGCTCTACTAATTAAAGCATGGTGACTGTGAAATAGTGAAGAGCACTGAGAAAATCCAGATCATTCTAAACTGCCATAGCTTTCCTGGCTGAATCAGAAATTGTAATGGATGAGGTAATGGTTGAGAAGAGCCATACAAGCTGAATATTGGTTAAATATTACAATTAGAACTAAGTTATTGCACATTAATCTATATCATACATATCAGGTTTATATCTGCAAAGTGCCAGATATAAGGAAGAGGAGTTTAAGTAAAGAATTCACATGTCTGTGATGGGGGTTGGAGTCAGGGAAGATAAGGAGGGCAGAGAGATTCTTATAAATACTCTACCCATTCTTTCTGCTGATAATTGCTAGGGTATTTTATGAACAGTTAAGATAAAAGCAAGGAGAGTATTGATTCAAAGATTCAGATGAAGAGTTTGCTTGTGAAAATGATTTCGTACCTAGAGCAGAGAAAAAATTTACAAGGCACATGCCTGAAGTACTCAAAAAATGTGAGAGGATGACAGAGTCTCTGACATAGGAGCTCTTGGGACATGAAGATAGACTGATATAACATGAAGGGAGAAATATAGGAATAGATTAAACAAGAAAATGAAGGAAATGTGAAATGCAATTGTATAATGAAAATATGCAACAATGAGAGGAAGAGGCAATAAGAGCAGAAAATAAAACAATGGTATAGAGAATATGTTTTCAAAGAATATAGAGAAAAAGTACAAATTGTTGAAAGCTGTCAAAGAGAGGAAGGTTAATAGGGTTGATAAACAATAATTATCTAGTAAAAAACTTATAAGTGATCCTGGAAGGGCTCTGAAGCAAGCTGGAATAGACAAAAACTGGAGAAACTGTTGCACCATCTCAACAGAATGACCAATGATTCTGCCGCCATATAGACAGGGTCCTCTCTCGCTGACTTTGAAGGATCATACCAGTGTCGTGCAGAAGTATTGACGGGCTGTGCCTCTTTCCAAAATGTCTATCAGGAGGGAGTTTATGAAAAAAAAATAGTTTCCATGTGAATAGCTGTTATTTAAGAGGATAACTCTGTAGAGGACTTAAATGCCCCAGAGAAAATTTTTCTCTCAGGCTTAAGTTTGATTAGATCAAAAGTACAAACAAAACAAACAAGCTAAAGGCTTTTAGTAAACTCTAACCTGATGGACGTTTTCTTTCCTGGCGCCCAAGAGAATCAGCCTGCTCTGGGAACAATGACCCTCTGGTTTCATCGGATATTTCAGATGGCTCGGGCTCATCACGGTCTTCAGGATCCTTACCTTCAAGCTCTTCTTCATTCTCAATTTCAGTCTCGTCAGCTTCTAGGAACAATTAGAATACTTCCTAAAAACTCGAGTTTAAGTAAGCAAATACTTGTTGAGTGGTGATAGGTACTGAACCCAAAGTGACACATCTGGCTTATTGCTGGTTAATGGGAGATAAGAGCTTCACAGATTTCTGCCCAGGCTGGCTTCAAACCATGATCCTCAGATCCGTCTCCTAAGTAGCTAGGATTTCTGGCGTGAGCCACCCCCTGGGTTCGGTATCTATTCAAACAGATATCCAGACTAGAAAATGGAAAGTTACCCATTTGGCAATATGGCACTATTCTTGGCACTAGGGTTGAATGCATATAGTTATAGATTTTATTGCAGTTAATTATAAATAATAAATAACATAGTTTGCTGATCAACATGTTAACTGTAAATTTAGAAAGCACAATTCAAATTTTTATGTAGTTGTTGATTGCCATTAATCTACATGGAAGCCTTCCCGGAAGAAAGATGACAGGGGCATCAAAAAACTCATTTCCTCAAGTGTCTGTTATATATTCATGAAACTCACAAAATATGCTTACGAACATAGAAAATACTCTGGACATGGATAGTCATCCCTGAAATCTAGTTACTCAGGAGGCAGATATCAGGAGGATCGTGATTAGAAGCCAGAAAAGTTCTCAAGATTTCATATCCCAAATAACCAGCAAAAACCATATAGGTATAGGTATTGCTCAAGTGGTAGAGCATCAATTGAACAAGTAAGCTAAGCAAGCTCAAGGTCCTAAGTTCAAGCCACTGTACCATCAAAGATATAAAAAAATTTTGTGCTACAGGAAATCTGTACATCTTTACTAATGTATTAGTGTACTAATGTATTATTAAGTACTATCATTTTACAACAGCAACAAGCATACATAAGATATAAAACTATAATGTGATATGAAACTACTTTTATTAACGACAAATCAAGGTATTGCTAGTGTTATTTTGGTTTGTTGCATGTATTAACAGTTGAAGAAAATACTAAACTTCAATAAAAGTTTAGTGAAAATATTATGAGAATTATTTTCCCTGTGAAGTTCACAGACCTCCGAATATTACCAATGGATCCAATTTCAATAGCTCTAATCTTTTTTTTTAGCTTATTGTTTTTATTGTTTATGCTTGTACTGGGGCCTGAACTCAGCCATAAGTGATACCTCTTTGCTTTTATTCACTCAAGGCTGGGTCTCTACCACTTGAGCCAAATCTCCATTTCTGGCTTTTTACTGGTTAACAGTAGATAAGAGTCTCACAGACTTTTCTGCTTGGGCTGACTTTGAATTATTATTCTCAGATGTTGACCTCCTGAGTAGCTAGAATTACAAACATGAGTAAGGGTTCCCATCTTAAAAGGAAGTTCTCCTGTAACAAAGATGGAAGCTTACGTGTAAAGACAATTGTGTATAGCAAGAATTCAGCTATTTTGTCAACTCTTGTGAGATTTTTCTAATAGAAGAATTCCAATGTGTCATCATGACAAATGCAACTACTGGAAGACATGCTGCCTATCTGATTCCTCTGTGTGTCCCTCTTAGAGAGTACACATGTATATCTCTGTGTACTCTTCTTATTTAGTATAGCCTTCTTCTTATTTAGAATAGAAGTTGTTTTTGTTACTATGAATCTGTTACTCCAGTGACCATATACTTTATTATCAAAACTGGAAGATTTTGAGAGTGAAGGGGGCACTAGAAATACTTCAGAACCACAGGTTCTGGAATTATTGGCCAAATGAGAAGCATATTGCACTATTTAGAATTCAATTGACATACTGCCTATGCTGAAACTAACAATAGAAGACAAAACGACACATTATCAGTCACATAAATGTGTGCTTGCCTTTTGCTTTCTTGTTTATCGTTTCCATTATTTTCCGCTCTTCCTCTTCCAGTTTTAATGCTTCCTCTTTGGCTTTTCTGAAATTCAAAGGCCCCAGATTTAATTATATTTGGAAGATGAGATATCTCACATTACTATAGGATTAAATTCTTAAAGTAGTAAAGCCAAAAGGACTAGGTTGTTTATGATAGTCTTATACTTTATATTGTGTACCTTTAAATTACTCAAGTAGAGACTAGCTGCTTTTCAAGTGTTGTTATTAGGAATTTTTTTGGTAAGAAAAACCTGAATGCCATATTTTGGGAAATTATTAATGAAAGATTATCTAAGTATAAATTGAAAGGCAAATGGGAAGATTTGTAACATTTTCCATTTGATTAAAGGGAAATATTCTGGGCATTGTGACTAAGTCTGTAATCCTGGCTAGCTGAGAGGTGGAAATTGGGAATGAAGGTTTAAGGACAGCAAAGGGAGGAGGAGGAGGAGGAGGAGGAGGAGGAGGAG
>NW_012267278.1:1249163-1255178 GCF_000151885.1 Dipodomys ordii | reverse complement strand
GGAGGAGGAGGAGGAGGAGGAGGAGGAGGAGGAGGAGCCGCCACCGCTGCCGCCACTAGACTCCTTCTTAACTAATGACTGGGCAAGGTGGTTCACACCTGTAATCCCAACTACAGGAGAGGCACAATGGCGGGCCTTGGTGGTGTGTGCCTGTAATCCCCAGTGATTTTTAGGGGAAATGCAAGTAGAAGGATCCTTGCCCAGGCCAGCTAAGCATAACTTGAGTTTTAATGACCTTCAGTTGAGAAATTACATAAATTTTGTCTTATTCTTAAATTAACATTTCATTAGTTCTCAAATACATGACTAGTTCTCATAAAAAGTAAGTAGCTCTTTAAATATTAGCAGATTATTGTTCCATTTGTAACAAAAGTTTTCAAAGCTAAAAGTAAATGGAATATATTTGTGATTATATTCTAAATTAGTAATGTTTTCTAGTTGATATATCAAATAATAATTTTATTTTCCAGTTCAACTAAATAAAACTTCATGACATTTTGTGTTATGTTTCTTTTTCATTTTTTGTGGGGGGGGCATCTGGTCGTGGGGCCTGAACTCTGGGCCTGGGCGCTGTCCCTCAGTTCTTCAGCTCAAGGCTAGCACTCTACCACTTGAGCCACAGTGCCACCTCCAGCTTTTTTTTTTCTGCTTATGTGGTGCTGAGGAATCGAACCCAGGGCCTCAAGCATGCAAGGCGAGTGCACTAACACTGAGCCACCTTCCCAGCCCTTGTGTTATGTTTCTAAAGGAATGACTGATACGACTAACAAACACTAAAAAGAAGACCCCTGGCATTCACATATCAGTTAACCCACTTCTACAATTATCTACCTCCCAGCTTCATAATTTAGACTCCTAAATCTCAGATCAAAAATTTAATTCTGAGGAAGGAGGAAGAAACAGCATTTGAATAAATTTCTATATGTGCCATCATCAATAAGTAGTAAGCAATTTAGTGGGTTTACACAGAAAAGTGTAGTATTTAAATTTCTAGATCTTCATTTTTGGAGGAGTAGAAATACCAATTTCATCAATACAGAAAAATTCAATATAGAAGAATTCAACAATATAGAAGCATTAGAAAATTAAATCACTATTTTTTAAAAATACTTTATTCCTCAACCTGAAGAAAGTCATCATTTATTGAAGTATAATCTTTTTTGGGGGGGGAGGGGTCCAGTCGTGGGGCCTGAACTCTGGGCCTGGGCGCTGTCCCTCAGCTCTTCAGCTCAAGGCGAGTGCTCTACCACTTGAGCCACAACGCCACTTCTGGCTTTTTTTTTTCCTGCTTATGTGGTGCTGAGGAGTCGAACCTGGGGCCTCAGGCATGCAAGGCAAGCGCTCTACCACTGAGCCACATTCCCAGCCCTGAAGTATAATCTTAATCCTAGCCAGGAATATTTAGATTTTTAAAGCTCTTCATTATACTCACATTGGAAAATAAACCCTATAGGTTAAACCCACCACATGTAAATAACCAGTGTTGTTCTTTCCTTATTTAGTCAGGTTTGTGATTTTACTTTGTGGATACTACTTACCAAAAGTAAGTCATAGATAAAACACTGTTACATAATGACATTGGAGCTATGGAGCTCAAGTGGATCAAAAAAAAGCTAAGCAACAGCACCTAGGCCCTGAGTTCAAGTCCCAGTAGTGACATACACAAAAATGGAATACATTTGGTTGTCAAACACTGGTGAATCACATCTGTAATCCTAGCTATTCACTAGGTTGAAATCTGAAGATCATGGTTCAAAGCCAACCCAGGCAAAAAAGTCCATGTGCTCTGACTGGGAATGAGGCTTAGTGGTAGAATACTTGCATACCAGGCATGAAGCCCTGGGTTTGATTCCTCAGTACCATATAAACAGAAAAAGCCAGAAGTGGCACGATGGCTCAATTGGTAGAGTGCTAGTCTTGAGCAAAAGAAGCTTAGGGATATTGCCCAGGTCTTGAGTTCAAGCTCCACAAGTGGCAAAAAAAGAAAGTCCATGAGCTCTTATCTCTAATAAATCAGCAAAAAGCCAGAAATGTAAGTGTAGCTCAAGTGGTAGAGTATCAGCCTTGATGCTAAATCCAAGCAAAGAGCACAGGCCTTGAGTTCAAGACCCAGTATGAACATACACATAACACACACACACACACACACACACACACACACACACAGAGTACATTTGGGGCTGGAGGCATGACTCAAGTGGTAGAACACAAGTGAGAATGAGGTCCTGAGTTCAAGCCCATGTACCACCAACCCTCCAAAATGATTTGGTATGGATTATAGGAAAGCATTCACAATGTGTACTTTAAAAAGTCTAGATGTATTCATGAAATTTATTAGAAGTAGATCTAGGTGATAGACAATCTTTTGTTATTAAAGATATTCCTAAGTATAAATTGTGAGAAGATAATTAAGAGGTACCATTTTTGGCAGACTTTACCTTATTGCTGCTTCATCTTCCTTTTTCTTTTGTAGTTCCATTGAAATTCTTTCTAAAATCTTAGCATCAATTTCAGGCTTATTTTGGAAATATGCTCTGTCAAGTAAATATTTTCCTGAAACACAAATAAAAAGAGTTATATTATCTTTGAAGTTCTATAGAGTTGAATAACATATATGTTGGAAAATAATGACAAAAATTATTTCTCCCTTAGGGTGGTAACAACTCCAGTCACCTTGACTCTAGCTCTATGGTCAGGGTGGAAAAGATGGGCCATGCTGGGCTGGACAAGGCCTGGCACCATGGCACATGAGTTCTATAATTTGTTGATGAAAACCTGATGAACTGGATAGTAGATCTGCTGTTCAAGAGTATATTAACAGAGCACACAGACAAATTGCTCCAATATTGACAAAATTCTTTTTTTTTTTTTTTGTCCGTCGTGGGGCTTGAACTCTGGGCGCTGTCCCTATGTTCTTCAGCTCATGGCAAATGCTCTACCGCTTGAGCCACAATGTCACTTCTGGTTTTCTAGTGGTTTATTGGAGATAAGAGTCTCACAGACTTCCCTGCCCGCGCTGGCTTTGAACTTTGATCCTCAGACCTCAGGCTCCTGAGTAGCTAGGATTACAAGCGTGAGCTACTGGTGCCCGGCTGACAAAATTCTTGAATCACCCAAAGGCCAAAGTCAAGGTAGGGAAGTATCCATATTCTGCCTTTGACTAAATGTGTCTAACTTCAGAGTGAATGCCATTCAAATGCCGGTACTTAAATGGCAGCCACTGGGCAGTAGATTTTTCTTTGTGCAGTTCGTGAGACTACCAAATCATGTTGGACTATGGACTACAGGAGCTGTAGACTTGATGGAGCTGCATGCCCTGAATAGCCGTAAATAATTTTCCAGAAGGATTAGCTTGAAAGAATCAGTAAAATGAGGATCAGTATGTTGTAGGATTCACAGAATATTTTCCACATGTTTATTACATCACCAGCAGATATTTGATGATAAGAAAAAAAATAAACATTTTACCCCATCAGTTTACTTAGTTTGTGATGAAATAAAATTGGACGTCCAAGGATAACTTGGTTGGACCAATTTTAAAAGAGGAATTTCAGAGTTTAGTTATTAAGCAAAGTGAAGCATGAAAGGAATCATATAGAAGAATTGCTTCCTGGAGCCAGTGGCTCACACCTGTAATTCTAGCTATTTGGGAGGCTGAGATCTGAGGATCATGGTTCAAAGTCAGCCCAGGCAGGAAAGTTCGTGAGACTCTTATCTCCAATTAACCACCAAAAAGTGGAAGTGGAACTGTGGCTCAAAGTAGTAGGGTGCTAGCCTTGAGTGAAAAAAGCTAGGGGATAGTGCCCAAACCCTGAGTTTAAGCTCTACAACCACACTACCACCACCACCAACAACAACAAAAGAAAGAACGAAAGAGAGAAAAGGGAAGGGGAAAAAAAGAAAAGAAAAAAGAATGTGCTAAGTGCATAATTAACATGAATTTATGTACAGTATATGTATCATTTTAGGCATATCAATCATATCTATATTATATCTTGGTTTTTTTTGCATGTCATGTGTTGTGTTCTTAAATGGAAAATACTAGAACCTGCCATATTCACTCCTTCTCTCTTTTCCTCTCTCTCTCTCTCCCCCCTCTCTTTCTCTCTCTCTTTCTCTTTTTGATGTCACTCCTGGGGCTTGAACTCAGGGCCTGGGTGCTGTCTCTGAGTTTATTTGCTCAAGGCTAGCAATTTATCCTTGAGCCATTGCTCTTCTTCCAGCTTTTTTTGGTAGTTAATTAGAGATAAGAGTCTCACAAACTTTCCTGCCCTGACTGGCTTTTAACCACAATCTTCAGATCTCAGTAGCTAGAGGTGTAAGCCACTAGTGCCCATTCCTTCTTGTTTTTCTTAATCCTTTCCCCAGAGTACTTTAGCCAAGAAGTTTATTCACCAGACTATGATACAGTAGTACCTTATACATATTTATATTTGTATTAATTGCTTAGCAATTATAATTCAGACTAGCAATTACATTACATGATTGGAAAACTGTATTAGCATTGGCTCTTGCTTACCTTTGACTTCAGAAATTGTTCTAACTACTTTAAGACATAATGAATATAGTCTGACTCAGTACTGTGAATCTTTTTATCTAATTACCAGCAGCATTAAATAGAGGTGAAAATATTGTAGTATTTATTTTATGCTCATGTTCTAAAAGTTCGTTTGAATTATATGTACATGTGAGGTCATTTGCTGATGAATGGTCATACATGTGTGGACTTAATCATTAGTCAGTCATAGAAGAGTTCTAGTGCAGATTTATCTTCAATTTATCTGTTGAAGGTTTTCTTAAAGTACTGGAGGTCTTCTTGCCAAATTGGTTATAATGAGGCACTAAGAAAGGGTGAAAAATTATACTTGTAGTTCAGAAAATATTTAAAAAGCCATCTCCTAACCAGATTTAACAAACATGGGAACTTCTTTGTCTTTTAAAAATTATTTTGAAATGATGATTAAAGATACATTCATTTTGTTTCTCCAAGTTGAGTGAATAATTTATTGTGCAGGCTGAGACAAGCAAGTTGTATATAAAAGTATAGGACCTAGCCTAGTGCTGGTTGGCTCATGCCTGTAATCCTAGCTACTTAGAAGGCTAAGATTTGAGGATCATGGTTTAAGACCAGCCTGGGCAGGAAAGTCTATGAGACTCATATCTCCAGTTAACTGACAAAAAGTTGAAAGTGGAGCTGAGGCTCCAGTAGTAGAGTACTTGCCTTGAGAAAAAAAATGTCAGGAATAATGCCTAGCCCTGAGTTCAACATACACATATTTAGATATATAAATGAACTAGTAGTGTAGTGGTAGTGTGAATAGATGTATATTCTAAGTCTTTCTAAGCCTATCATCTTTTTGGTTTTGAACTGTATCATCCTAGAAACCATCCTCATGACTATTACAACCTACAACAAACATTTATGATGTCTTATATTCACAGTAAAGGAAGTATTGATTTATAAATTTTGCATTTTTATTAGTGTTACTATGAACCAATGCAAATAGTAATTTTAGGCAAACGCTACATACTGAGAGGCTAAACTTCAAAGTTAATAAATCATACATAGCAATATAGCTGCTTTCTCTAGAAGTTGTCTCACAAGGGATTTCTGTGGCTCAACTACTTTCTTAAGATCATTTGAACTATAGTAGTGACTAGGATTAGTGATCTGGCTAATTATTTTGAAACATATTTTGAACATATGACTTAGTGTTAATGGGGAAATTAAGTATAATTTTTGTCTTATTCATTCCATTCTTGTACTTTTGTGTTTAAAATCAGTTATTAAAAAAACTTCAGAAGAGGGGTGGAAGCATGGCTCAGTTGGTAGAGCACTAGCCAATGAGTAAAAGGGGCAGGTACTATGTTGGAGTACCAATCTTGGACCTGAAAAAAGAGAGAAAGAATAAAAAGAAAAAAAAAAGAATATCATATACATAATCTAGTTCTTACAAATGAGGGAGATCACTATGCTGTGGCAAAAAAAAAAAACAAAAAACAAAAAAAACCTGG
>NW_012267278.1:1244770-1249098 GCF_000151885.1 Dipodomys ordii | reverse complement strand
GCTAATTATTTTGAAACATATTTTGAACATATGACTTAGTGTTAATGGGGAAATTAAGTATAATTTTTGTCTTATTCATTCCATTCTTGTACTTTGTGTTTAAAAACAGTTATTAAAAAACTTCAGAAGAGGGTTGGAAGCATGGCTCAGTTGGTAGAGCACTAGCCAATGAGTAAAAGGGGCAGGTACTATGTTGGAGTAACAATCTTGGACCTGAAAAAAGAGAGAAAGAATAAAAAGAAAAACACTTCAAAAGAAAATAACTACTTTTGCCTATATTAAATTTTTTTTGGGGGGGTCGGTAGTGGGGCCTGAACTCTGGGTCTGGGCGCTGCCCCTCAGTTCTTCAGTGCAAGACTAGCACTTTACCACTTGAGCCACTGTGCCACTTTCGGCTTTTTTCTTTCTGCTTATGTGGTGCTGAGGAATCGAACCCAGGGCCTCATGCATGCAAGGCAAGCACTCTACCACTGAGCCACCTTCCCAGCCCTTAAAAAATATTTTTAAAGCATTTATTTACAAGTACCCCAATTGTTTAATATTTTAATAGACTGTCTTAAATCTCTATAAAAAGGTATATAAGTTAGTATGGCACAAGTAATGAAAATATAAAGAGATATAATATATTCTATGTCATACTTTTCCCCTAGAAACTCCCATATCACATATAGTTCCTTAAGAATAATCACAATTAAGCCAGACACAAGTGGCTCCTGCTTGTAATCCTAGCTACTCAGGAGGCTAAGATCTGAAGATGGCAGTTCAAAGCCAAGCCAGCCAGCCAAATCCACGAGACTCTTACCTCCAATTGACCACCAACCCAGGCCATCTTGTGAGTGGACAAATACCTCATTTTGTGTACCTGTAACCCTCCAGGGATTAGAGGGTAGCATTTGCACCTAAGGGTTCTTCATTCTGTATTTTAACCAAAAATTACTGTCAGCAATAGAAATTTCACTGCCATGATACATCTTTATGATACATCTTCACCAACCATCATTTTCTGTATCTGTTAAACAGACCACCAAATCAGGTACAGATCCTTTCTCAATCAAGGCTGTCCACAGTTCTTTCACAGTAGGGCAGTTGTCTATGATCCATCCTCCATATTTTGGAGCACCAGGAAACCTGTCTTTGTTTTGTTCGATTACCTGTGAAGAATTGCACATTGACTATCACCATAGCTTGACAAGTCAAGAATTCTATCTTTGGAACTCTGGCTTTGAGAAAGAAAAAAGAGAGTACCTTAATTTTAAAAGAGAAACAATTTTAACATAATGCAATTTTAAGTTTTAAAAGTTAAGAATGAGAACCAAAGCCCGTTAATCACTAAACATAATAAGCTATTTTTGCTGTACATTACTTAGTATCATTGAAAGCAGAGGTTGAGTCTAAAGGTCTGTGGTGAGGCCCGAGTCTGTATGCATGTTTCTGGGAGAAGATACACGGACCAGTCCGAGAGTAGCAAGTTCCTACTCTAGCTTGAGTTTTCAGTGGCAACACCCTTTACCTTCTTCTGTTTTGCTTTTATCCTTCAGTGTAAGAGGAGAGTTACTGAGATGGTAACTAATAGAATAGGAAGGAACTGAGTCAAAGTTCATCCTGTAGGTATTTAGGGAGTTCCACTAAACTCACCCCTTCTCTCTCAATAACAATGGTTTCCACATCAATGGCCGTTAGCAATGTGGACCTGTGAATACACCAATTTTGAAGGCTGTAGGCAAGTTTGTGTACTATCAGGTGTCAATGAATATTTGAAATCAAAGAGGAAGAGATGTCAGAAATGCCATTAATAACACTTTGGCCTATCCAGAGTTACTTAATTTTTTTTTAATTCTTAGAGCTGGGATATGGCAGCAGAGGTCTGCAATGTCAGCTGTTCAGAACCCAGACTAGAAAGATTACTGTAAAGAGTCCTGTAAAAGTTATTGACACTCAAAAAAAATATGGCCCTTGCAGTGTCAGTTCACAGTATTTGGGACTGTTTCCCCTTTTGGCCTAAAATACTGAGTATCTGTCCACCATTTTCCCTAAGAACACACTATGTGTTCATGGTGTCTGGATGATATTTGTTAACCATGGAGCAAAATTTGTCTCACCCTGTAATTGATAAGCTCATAAATACAATAACTTTGCCACTGGCATCATATATACCATCTTTTGACATACTACACTAGATCAAAGATAATCACAGTCAATGAATTAATTTTAAAGATAATTACATCCCATAATTTCTTTATAATGGAAAATTTACTAAACTGCATCAGCAATTAGGTGTACTGGTATACTTCACCTATGATAATGTTGACTATTAAATGTTTATGCACTTGAAAAGCTATACATCTCATTATTGTAAAATAAGACTCTAAAATAATTATACATAGACTAGATGAATATTTTCTTAGTTTCTAAGTCAGTGATGAAAGTTAATATTCTAATATATATATATATATTTTTACCTCTTTGAGGACTTCACGTAAGATCTCAGCATATTTTTCATAAGGCTGTTCAAAATTCACATCCTTTATAAATTTTAGAGTGTCAGCTACTATGGCAACAACATCTGGATGATCTGCATTTATTTTTGCCAGTGAGTCTTCTGTTGAGACTAAAGCAAAACAACTTAATAAGTGAACAGTATTAATACTTGTAGTAGATGGTGCTATTTGCAATAAAATGTGATTGTTAATAACTGACCTGTAGAAAGTATTCTCTTACTGTTACTGTAGCACATGCTTGAAGAAAGGAGAGAAAATGTTCAGTCAGGAACCACAGAATCACAAACTAGCAGTGACTTGCAGCCAGGGGAGTACATGCACATAACAATATGCATGAGGCAAAAAGAAAGTCATGTCAGGCAAGACAAGAGACAAAACCAAGGAAGCCAGAGAGGATGTAGAGAGATCCCAAAGATTCCATAGTCAAGCTAAACACAAGCATCTAGGGACTGAGGCAGAAAACAAGATGCATACTTCCAGTTACAAATAGGAAACATGCAGATGAGATGGTAAAAGGACAGAAGACAGGCAAGTTGGAAGAGACTGGGAGAAAGGTGGTATGGGTTTGCTTGAGTTTTAAATGTGAATCTTTCTTAAATTTGGAGCAGAAGTATCTCCTTGGATGGCTGAGTTGGTTCTTAGGCTTCAGGATGATTGAAATGGCTCTCCTCTCCTGACTGACCACCTGGCTCCTATGTTTCTGCTTCTCAGATATTACCTCAAGGTTCCAACCACTAGTGTCTTTGAATCCAATTGATCTCAGCCCCAAAAACCTCCAAACAGCTTTCAAAGAGAAGCCCATTGCCTTCCTTGCCTTCAGGTGTCCTCAGGGATGGAAAGAGACACAGTTTCCAAGAACTAAAGTCAAGAAATCATAATCTTCCTGTAGATTGGAGCATGAATAGGCAAAGGTAACCAGGAAAATGTGCTAAATGTGAAGAATGATATGTCATTTGCAGGGTTATGAATGGACCTGGAAAAATTATGTTAAGTGGTGTAAGACAGGCTTGGAGAGAAAAATGGCACATGTTTTCTATCATATGTGAAAATTGTATTTAAATTATAAACAGACACGAAAAGGGTCACACTGCTTGAAGTATGGTAGTATGGTATACATGGGAGATTTGTAGAGTGTAACTCATAATTTAACAAAATGATAATCAGCAAGCCAAAACAAGTTTTCAGGTATGCGGGGGGGGGGCATAGGGAAAGGGGTTAGAGGCAGATGAACGGAGACAGAGAAGGTGGGTGAATACAGTCTAATATTCAATGTACATATGTGACAATGGAACCAGGTAACTTGATGGAATGTGTGCAGTTGGACAGAGAAGGGGAAAAAACAATGGAAGAGGTGACATTGACCAAGATGCATTGTACTAATAAGTTGATATATTAAATTGAAACCCTTTCATACAACTACTTAAAGATAATTTTTTTCAAAGAATTGAAGGGGGTTGGGACTCAAGATGGCGATGGGACAGTAGGGAAACACCACACTTCTCTCCAACCAAATAGAGAGTTCAAGTTCCAATGCTCAGTTTCCCCAACAGATCAACAATAGCAAAAAGGCAAACATCCAGAGAAATACAGAAAGTGAAAAAAGAAAAGGAAAAAACTTCAGAACCTATACAAAGATGGAAAATCACATAGACCCTTCCCTCACTGCTTGCTGGCAAGTCACTCTGAGCCAAGCCACCAAAGTGCCCGGCCCGTGGCCACTGGGGACTCCAGAGCCACAGTGGTCCATAGAAGGGCAGCACAGAACATGCCTAAGGCGTTGGACACAGACAAGGTAAATAAGAGACAGAGACCGTGAGACCCAGACTCAGA
>NW_012267278.1:1230938-1244710 GCF_000151885.1 Dipodomys ordii | reverse complement strand
AGCCCAGCCCACAATCATCTCAACAAAATGCAGAACAGCGTTGTGACCAGCAACCTACAGCACACAGAAATAGCGATCTGCCAGAGCACCGCTGGACAGCTCACAATCAGTTCCAGGATAAGTAAGTACCCCACAGAGGATGTCTTCCCCCTCCTCCCCCCCCATCCCCCACCATGGAAGAACAGCGCTGGTGTAACCCCCAGAGCTTGACCTGGACTCCTTCCCTTAGCACCTGGGCTACTGGTCTCGTTGAAGCTGGGAATTGTGCAAGTGCCCCCAGCAACCAGTGGGGCACACCCCGCTCACCAGGCTTGACCAAGAGCGCACCTGGAAGACAACTCGAATGTGGCCAGTCCCTGACTGAAGTCAGGAAGTACATCTGTTGCCTCAAAAGCCAGCAGTGGAAGAAGTCCCACTTGTGTGTCCAGGGCAGGAGACCCAGCATCCTATGTCCACAAGTCCCTGGCTGAAGTCAGGAACCGTGCCCATAGGCCTCAGTAGCTAGGGGTGGAAGGAACCCAACCTGTGTATCCTGGGCTGGGCATCAGGCAGCTCAGGCTGCCATTACTTGGCTAAGTCAGGAACTGGAAGCAGGCTCCAGCAACTGGTGGAATATATCCAGCCCACCTGGTTTTGCCATGAGCATTCCTGGGAGGGAGCATGAATAGTGGAGGCTGCCAGTCCTTGGCTGAATTCAGGAACTACTACCTGTGGGTTCTAGCAGGCTGCTGAACAAGCCCCACTTGTGTCTCAGGTGGGAGCCTGAGCTGTCTAAACCACCTGTCCTTGACTGAAATCAGGAACTGAGTGCCTGTCTCAGCAGAGGGTTGTGTCAGCCCACTAGAATCTAAAGAGAGTGAGCCCTATGTGGGTCAGGCTAGCAACTGGAGGTTGGCCCCTCCCACAACAGTACTAAGACCCAGCAAAGTCTCTCTCAGCCATCCCAGGGCTGAGAGCAGGCTTCAACAATTGACCCAAGAACCAACCTAGAACCAAGTGAAGGCAGCCACTTATTGACCAAAACAGTCAGAGTTTGGGATTTGTCTCCAAAAATCCCTGAATCCTCATGTGAAAAATTACAAGATTCATCAACAGCCAAGACAGAAAACTATCCCCAAAGGCCAGCAGCCACCCAGGGAAGAACTCCAGTGAAAGTGAAGAAGAAATGGAAGATAAACACGACATCCAAGAGTTGGTAGGGGCAATGACTTCAATCAAAGCAAGAAATGGTTCAGAAATGTAAAGAACAAAGAAACAAATTATCAAAAGAAATTCAGGATTTCAAATAAGAAATGCACTCAAAATAGAGGCAGTACAGACCTCTTTAAAAGACAAAATTTATACTTTGAGAACCAACATAGTAATAATAAATAGTTCAATTTCTTCCATGGAAACCATAGTTAATAGAGTGAATGAAATGGAAAATAGACTATCAGGTACTGGAGACAAAATGCAGCAACTGGAAAAAAAAGTCACAGATATGGAAAAAACACTCAAAATATGCCAAAGTGAAGTCCAAGAACAAGCAGACAGTGCCAAGAAATTTAACCTTCATATAATTGGGGTTGATGAAGTTGAGGAATATCAGAATAGAGGGGTGCAACACTTATTCAATAAGATTATCACTAAAAATCTCCCCAATCTTAAAAGAGAAAAATCTTACCTACATAACAGAGACATACAGAACACCTAGCAAACAGGATCCCAGGAAGAACACTTCTAGGCATATCATAGCAAAAACGCTAGATTTGAACAATAAAAAAATGATCCTGCATGTGGCAAAAGCAAGAAGGAGTTCTACTACAATGGGAAAAAAATCAGAATCAGTACACTTCTCTCCACACAAACACTGAATGCAAGGATAGCCTGGGAAAGTACATTGAAGCCCTAAGAACCAATAACTGCCAACCCAGACTGGTATATCCAGTGAAGCTAGCATTCACATTCAATGGAGAAACTAAATTTTTAATAGTAAAGAATAACTAACTGAATTCATAAACAATAAGCCAGCACTACAAAGAATATATAAAGAGGGGGATTACAATATGAACAAAACAATCAAGATCAGGGATCTATATCAGACAGATATCACTAGAAGACCACTTAGTAAACACAGGAGGAAAAGAAAGAAGAAAAACGTAGGAAAGCAGGAAAATGACAGGAAACACAATGCACCTCCCTATATTAACCATAAATATTAATGGACTCAATTCACCAATCAAAAGAAAATGAACTGCAGATTGGATCAGAAAACAAGATCCACCCATTTGTTGTCTTCAAGAGACCCATCTCACAGCCAAAGATAAAAACAGACTCCGAATGAAGGGATGGAGGAAAATCTACCATGCAAATGTTCCCAGCAAAAAGGCAGGAGTTGCCATCCTGATATCTGACAAAATAAACTTTTCATTAAAATCAATACAAAAAGATAGAGAAGAACACTACATATCAATACAAGGAACAATCCAAGAAGAGGATACCACCATTATCAATTTCTACTCTCCAACATTGGTGTGCCCAAATACATTAAGCAAATACTCTCAGACTTCCAGGAAAAAATAGATCCAAATACAGTAATACTAGGAGACTTTAATACTCCACTCTTACCAAAGGACAGGTCTACAAAGAAGCCTCTGAATTAAATGATGCTGTATCTTAAGTGGACTTAATTGACATCTAGAGTTATCTACCCAACAAACAACACAGTAAACATTCTTCTCAGCAGCCCATGGAACTTTCTCCAAAACAGATCATATCATAGTTCATACAAAGAATTTAAGCAAATACAAGAGAGTGACATAATTCCTTGTATTCTATAGAACCCTAGTGGAATCAAGGTAGTTCTCAATAACAAACCATACCTAGAAATTACTCAAATATATGGAAATTAAACAGCACACTTCTGCGCAACACCTGGGTCACAGAAGAAATTAAAGAAATCAAAAAGTTCCTACAATTTTATTAAAATGAATATACACCACAAATAAACCTGTGAGACATGGCAAAAGCAGTCCTGAGGGGCAAATTTATTGCTCTCAGTGCACACATCAAGAAAATAGAGACAGGTTGGGGGAGAAAAAAGAAAATAGAGACAGATCAAGTAAATAATCTCATGATGAACTAAAACTGCTAGAAAAGCAAGAAAAAAATGAACCCAAAATTACTAGATGGAGAGAGATAACCAAAATAAGCTGAAATTAAAGAGATAGAGACTAAGAAAACTCTAAATAAAATTAATAAAACAAAAAGCTGGATTTTCAAAAAAAATCAATAAAATTGATGGACCTCTGGGAAGATTAACTAAAAAAAGAGAGAAGACCCAGGTCAATAAGATCAGGGATGCCACAGGAAAAATTACAACAAACATCCAATACATCCAAACAAAGAACTATTTCTAGAATCTATACTCATTGAGGAAGGAAAACCTAGCAGAAATGGATGAATTTTTAGAGAAATACAAATTGCCCAAACTGAACCAAGAAGAAATAAATTAATTAAATAATCCAATAACATATGATGAGATAGAGGAAGTCTTCCAACAAGGAAAAGCCCAGGACCAGATGGATTCAGTACAGAATTCTGTAAGACCTTTAAAGAGGAACTAATACCCATACTCCTCAAGCTCTTCTGAGAAATAGAAACAAAGGGAGCAATCCCAAAGTCAATACCACACTCATCCCCAAACCAAAAAGATTCAAAGATTCAACTAAAAAAAGAACTACAGTCTAATCTTTTTCATGAACACAGGTGAAAACCTCCTCAAAAATTTTTAACATATCAAAAAATCATATATTATGATAAAGTAGGCTTCATCCTAGAGATGCAAGGGTGGTTTAACATCAATAAATGTAATCCATCACATCAACAGACCCAAGATCAAGAATCACATGATTATCTCCATTGATACAGAATAGGCTTCTATTTGATAAAATATGACATCCATTTATGTTAAAAGCTCTAGAGAGGGCTGGGAAGGTGGCTCAGTTGTAGAGTGCTTGCCCTGCATGCACTGTGTTTGATTCCTCAGCACCACATAAGCAGAAAAAGTGGAAATGGTGCTGTGGCTCAGTGGTAGAGCACTAGCCTTGAGCTGAAGAGCTGAAGGACAGTGTTCATGCCCAGAGTTCAGGTCCCACGACTGACCAAAAAAAAAAGAAAAAGCTCTGGAGAAGATAGGAATAGAAAGAACATTCCTTAAAACAATAAAAGCCATATACGACAGACCAATAGCCAATATTATGCTAAACTGGGAAAAAGTACAACCAATTCTCCTAATATCATGAACAAAGCAAGGATGCCCACTCTCTCCACTACCCTTCAACATAGTTCTGGAATCCTTAGCCAGAGCAATAAGGCAAGAAAAAAGGGCACTAAAGGGATCCTCATAGGGAAGGAAGAAATTAAACTATCCCTATTTGCAGATGACATACCTTTTTAAAAAATAAGTTTTTTATTGTGAAAATACTGTACAGAGGGGTTATAGTTACATGAGCAAGGTAATGAGTGCATTTCTTATCAAGCATTGTTGCCTCCTCCTTTGTTTTTCTCCTACCATCCCTTCCTCCCATCTCCACAACTACTCCCCCTACCCACTGCTTAAATTGTAAAGTTCGTTTTTTGATATAGCGTCTTATACATCTCATTGTTGCAATGGATCAACTTGTGTCCCTATTTAAACAATTTGTTTTTTCCCTTCCCTTCTCCAAATTATACCAACATCAAATATAGTGAAAACAGGGGTTATACCGTGGGAGAGGGACATACAAAACAACAAAAAATCACGTGGTACCTTATAAATACATAAGAAACAATATAAAGAAAGATAAAAAACACTTGTGTCCTTATGTTGGGGTTCATTTTGCTTAACATCATCTTATCTAACCTTTTCTGCTTGTCTCAGACATATACTAGTTATTGCAAATAAGGGAAACCATGGAACCTATGTTTCTTTGGGCCTGGCTTATTTCACTTAATATAGGGCTACAGAGGTTGAGCAGATATTATACCTTAACGATCCCTAGAGCTCAACTCCTAGAGCTTATAAACCACTTTGGCAAAGTAGAACTATATGAAATTAACCCATGAAAATCAATTGCCTTTCTGTACACCAACAATGTACAAGCAGAAAGGGAAATCAAGGAAACATCCCATTCAGAATAATCTAAAAAAAAACCTTAGGAATTAACTAACCAAAGATGTAAAGGAACTATTTAATGAAAACTATAAAAGCCTAAAGAAAGAAATCATAGAGGACACTAGGAAATGGAAAGATCTTCCATGTTCTTGGATAGGCAGAATTAATATAGGGAGAATGGCTATACTGCCAAAAATGATATACAAATTCAATGCAATTCCCATCAAAATTCCAATGACATACTTTACTGAAATAGAGAAAACAATCCAAAACTTCATATGGAACAACAAAAGGCCTAGAATAGCCAAAGCAAATTTAGGCAAAAGAAACAATACCAGAGGGATCTTGATACCAGAGTTCAAGCTCTACTATAGAGCCATAATAATAAAGACAGCTTGTTATTGGCACAAAAACAGACCTGAAGACCAAAGGAACAGATTACAAGATCCAGAAATAAAATCACATACCTGTAGTCAGCTGATGTTTGACAAAGGAGCCAAAGACATACAGTGGAAGAAGCATAGCCTTTTCAACCACTGGTGCTGGGAAAACTGGGTAGCCACATGCAGAAAACTAAAAGTGGACCCCAGCCTGTCACCAT
This sequence comes from Dipodomys ordii, assembly GCF_000151885.1. NCBI lineage: Eukaryota > Metazoa > Chordata > Mammalia > Rodentia > Heteromyidae > Dipodomys > Dipodomys ordii. Next base: position 1,238,975 of record NW_012267278.1, on the reverse strand, counting down.
ACACTAACATCAACTCAAAATGGATTAAATACCTTAACATCAAACCTGAAACTCTGAAACTACTGCAGGACAGAGTAGAAGAGACACTTGAACTTATAGGCACAGGTAGGAACTTCCTGAACAGAGTCCCAGGGTCACAACAAGTTGGAGAGAGACTTGACAAATGGGACTACCTTAAAGTAAAAAGTTTCTGCACAGATAATGACATAGCTACCAAACTAGAAAGACAGCCAACTAATTGGGAAAAATATTTACCAACAATATATCAGACAGGGAACTCAACGGACTAATCCACCCAAATTTAGTAAACCATTCCTTAAATGGGCAAGGAAGCTAAAGAGAGACTTCTCAGAAGAAGAGATAAAAATGTCAAAAAAGCACAAGAGGAAATGTTCATCATCCCTGGCTATAAAGGAAATCCAAAGAAAAACAACTCTGAGATACCACCTTACCCCAGTCAGAATGGCCCACATCCTAAATTCAGCCAATGATAAATGTTGGAGGGGATGTGGAGAAAGAGGACCCCTACTGCATTGCTGGTGGGAATGTATACTAATACAACCACTTTGGAAAGCAGTCTGGAGGCACCTTAGAAAGCTAGATTTAAAGTTCCCCTATGACCCAGCCATATTGCATCTATATACAGGCATTTACCCTGAGCAACAGGACCCAGGATACAAGGACACATGCAACTCCATGTTCACTGCAGCACTGTTCAAAATAGCCAACCTATGGAAACAACCCCGATGCCTCACTACAGATGAATGGATCCAAAAATTGTGGTACCTATATACAACAGAATATTATGCAGCCGTTAGAAGGACAAAATAATGGCATTCTCAGGAAAATGGATGGAACTAGAACAAATCATTTTAAGGAAGGTGAGCCAAGAACAGAGAGACAAATGGCATATTGTCTCCATAATTTTGGATTTTAAGTAAAAAATGCAAAGAGATATGACAAAGTAAACAGGACTCAAGAAACAAAGGACCTCCACTCAATTTGTCGTATCATTTCTAGATGACTTTCTTGACCACTTATATGGTATATATAGGTGCACATCTAAGGGAAGCTAGGAGGAGTGCACAGAATCAGAGGGAAACAGGGGAAAATATACAACAGAGGGGCCCATCAGCTGCACTGGACATAGATGAAAATGAACTAAGCAATTCAAGAGCAGCAATGGGGAGGAGGGAATGAGAGGGAAAGAAGGAACAGCTGACACTAAGCAAAAGCAAAGAAATGTACATATCACCTGATGAGAAGAAATAGTTGTATTATCAAAATTCATAGAATTCACAAACATTATAGACCATGATAATGACAATTTGCCTTGTGAAAGTTAAAATGTGTTTGTGACTTTAATTGTCACTATCTCACAATACTGTGAAATTTATGAAATTTATGTAATCACTTAATAAAAATTATTTTAAAAAAGAATTGAAGAGAAAATAATCACCCAAAAGGATGCTAAATATACACGTTGCTAGCTGTTCACTCCATACCTGTTTTCTTTTTCTTTAGTAGCAGACATCTGATTTTTGTCAAGGCCAGCAATGTACTGAGCTTAAAAACTCAAATTTCCTTACATGAGCAGAATTCAGGGAGGAGGGATTTTTTTGGGGGTGCAATTTTCTCTCAACTATGTAAGAAAGTTAACTTAGCTGGATATTGTCACACATTGTCCTCTACATTTTATACTCTTCCTGCTAAGTTCCCTGACATGATAACTAGAGTTCCAGCAGCCATTTTATGAATCAGTTATGGTCAATAGCCACATACCAGCAAAAGGCAGAACAGAAAGAAAGCCTGCCTATATTTCCAATACTTTTCACCAAAGCATTGGACTTGTAGTCTGATTTCCTTTGTTCCTATTTCCTATGTCTAGCTGTTTATAATACAGTAGGATACTTTGAAGATAGAGTAAATTGTATTCTAATAGTATTTTTTAAGAAAATCATTCGCTTCTTCTAAATTCTTATGTGTTATGTACAGTCTAAGAGAGCCAACCTTTACCCAAACATTAGTTTACCTTCTGATTCTGTCTTTAGCTCTTGATTAAAGTCTTCAGAACTCATTTCACTGGTTCCTTTTTCATCTGTGAATCAAACATCTATTAACAACTAAATAACAGTACTAAAGAAACAGGTAGTTAAATTCCCATGGAAGATTGTAGTAAGGGTCCAGAACACTCAGGACTCAGTCCCAATTTTTAGCGAAAATAAGAATTATGACAAATAGTCAAATATGTGATACTACCTGGGAAAAATAACTTGTAACAAAAGTGTGAGTGCTTTCAGTGTATCTAAGTTGAAGAACAAAATAAAATAAAAAAAATAATCAAGACAACTCTTTCTGAGGTTGACAACAATCTGAACTCTCAGAGCAAGGACTCTCTCAGAGCCATGGACAGGGAGGGATGTCATTGTAACTGGAGATACTGCTGACTCTCCCAGTTTCACGTGGACCACTTCCTCACAGAAGGAACTGCAGGGGAAGGTGCATTTTGTAGACCAGTGCTGGGAACTGAATCAACAACAGAGCTGGGGATCCTGGCTCCACTTGATTGTCAACATTTCAATCTATAGGGCTGCCTTCTGTGATGAGTCTGTGTGGGGAGGGGGAGGGAGGAAGGAAGGGAGGGAGAGTGTACTTGTGTGGTGTATTACACATGAGTTTGTGACAGGGCCCAGTTTAATTACTACTAGGCTCGAAACAAGCTGCAGGAAAAACACATAGGTATAAGCCAGTGAATCAATAGGGCGAGCCAAGTGTTGTCTCCTTCAAAAAATCAACTCCACATTTTGTATCCAGACAAAATATAGATGCACTTTAAAACTGTGTACAAGGTGGGCAGTCTGGCTCAAGAGGTAGAGACTGAGTTCAAACTTCAGTATGGCAAAGAAAGAAAAAGAAAAATGTATGAGAACTTTAAATCTAAAATAAAACTAAAGAAAACAAATCAATACATGACACTAAATAATTATTAAAAACTATGAAAGATACTTGTAAATAATCTTGGTGTGATTTAGGAAATCATCAATTTAGAAAAAGTTATGTCTTATGTCTATATCTATTTATATTTTTGCATAAGACTATAATTTGAGATGAGTTTTTAGGCAAAACAATCTCATTGTTACTTTATATTCATTCAATTGATGATGGTACTTATGTCAACACACTGTTGACAAGAAGTTGAGTGTCAGTGGCTCACATCAATAATCTTAGCTACTCAAGAGATGAACCTCAAGGAAATAATACTTCAGTTGCCAGCCTTGGCAGAAAGTTTGCAAGACCCTTCCCAATGGATAGCTAAGCATAATGGCTCATGCATGTCATCCTAGCTATGTAGAAGCCTGAGACTGAATAAAGCTCAGGCCCAGGTAAGGCCAGATGGAAAAAAAGAAAGCAAAAAAGAAGGAAGGAAGGAAGGATGTTAAGCTCCAAAAAGCTGGAAGTGGAGCTGTGGCTTAGTGGTATAGCACTAGCCTTGAGCAAAATAGGTTAAGCACATAGCTCAGGCTCTGCTTTTACAAAATAAGTTTTTTCTTCGGAAGTTTTCAAGTTTAATAGTAATTTTAAGCTTCAATAACAGGGTCAGAAGTAAGTAAATCGAAGTAAGATGCATATACATTCTATTGGCAGTTCATGCTGTTACCATCTTTAGTTTCTTGACTGTCCAGGGTATTTATTTTGATTTCTTCAGAGACTTCTGCCGACACGTCTCTAGGAAATTCCTGAGAAGGTGCTGTAGCAAAAGAATAAACTTTATCAGAGAATATAATTCCATTAAGAAAGGGCTGGCCAATAGCATCAGCAGGGCATTTCTCTCTGTACCTTCTTCATAAGGCAAAGACTGTAATTCTTCTTTGTTTGCATCTACTGCCTCTTGAAATTCTTCCGTCTCCTTTTTCTCAGCTACTTTTACTGGTGTACCAACTAGAAGAAAATAATTGGCTGTGTAGGAAAAAATTGCTTGGGGCCCAGCAGGCAAGTGAAGTAATTGGAAGGCTCTGTTTTAAAGTCAGAAGACCTGGGACTGAGTTTAGAATGTCACTTAGGACAGTGGGCTTGATCTTTCTGTCTCAGTTTCTAATAGGTAAAGGAGGATCGTTAAATTTAAAGCATTGTTGTGAGACTTAAATGGTTGTCGCACAGAAAACCAGCTCCACATTAGCTGGTATTCTCTGTTTTATTATGTGTTTTTTATGTTAAAACCCTTGCAGTATTCTACATCGGCAAATTATATTTTAAAATATATTGGAGTAAAATTCAACCTTAAACATATTCCATATTTAGCCAGGAACCAGTGGCTTACATCTGTAATCCTAGTTACTCAGCAGGCTGAGATCTGAGAATCACAGTGAGAAGCCAGCTCAGGTATATAAATCAGAGATACTCGTACTTTCAATTAACCAGCAAAAAGTAGAGGTGTGCCTCAAGTGGTAGAGCATCAGCATTGAGAAAAGAAGCCAAGCAAGAGTACAAGACCTGGAGTTCAAGCCCTAGTATTGGCACACATGAAAACAACGACCGTGTTTTAAATTTTAAGAAGGATTAACTATATTGTCAGATTGAAAAAAACAACACTCATCTTAAAAAAGAACAGAAGGAAGCTTTTCAGTTTGCAGCATGATGATATCTATTCCTATATTTCAGTAAGAAAAAGCAATTTGTGAAAAGCTTCAAAGTCTAAGATTTTTGTGCCATAATTTGATGTGAAAGGAATTACTGCAGATTGTAAATGCATTGAAGATCGTGGCTCTTCCTCTTAAGAGCCTGGCTAGCTTCCACTTAGTATCCAGACACTTCAGCATTTCTGCTCCTATTACTGTCTGCTCCGTTTCATAGATAGATAGATAGATATTTGGCTTCAGGTTTTTACTCGTATACTTTTTTTTTTTTTTTACTAAAATGTTAGCACCACAAGGACAGGAGCATCATGTGTCTTGTTTATCTCTGTACCCACAATGCCTAGATTCATGTCTAACAGAGCTACTGTAAAAGACGCTTGATATCCATGGGAAAGTGGCTCCAAGGAGACTGCCACTGGGAAAAGACCATGCCTGCTTAGTTCACTGTGGAACTGCAGATGTTTGATCTATGTTTTTCCCTATAAACATCGTCCAACTTGTTAAAAACAAAAATTTTCACTTTATCGCTTAAATGCTCTTGCTTTAACTTGCATTTTGGTGGCACCATTTACTGTTTGAAAGGTATAATTTTTTCCCCAAAATTAAAGCCGTGGAAACAATCAATCTCTCAATGATTTAAACAGAGTGAACAATAAGGTGAAACAGACTGAGAGCTTTGCTGCATCTACTGAGCTGTGTAATATATGTGTGAGCATTTAACTTTTTTGTTTTTGAAATCTAATTTTGCTGCTTTAAAAATGGCATTTTTTTACCACACTTAGTCAAAAAATACATATAATAAATTTGTAAATAAGGTGGGCTTACTGTACTCAAGGGTTTGTTGAATTAATTTATTAATTCATTTTTTCCAGTCTTAAAATAATTTGAATAACAAGGCATTTTAGTAGTCTGTATTTCTCAGTATTTGTCATGTCAGTAAGTCCCCACCTTCAATTTGTAAGTTATCTATGACTAATTTTTAAATTTTAGCTTTCATTTTGAAGATAAAATATTGACACAAATTTCATTCTACCTCATCTGCATGATCTTTGAGTGGCATGCAGGCTGAGTGCTGCTCTTGTTGGTTTTTTGTAATCTCTTGGGAACCATGTTGGATTCTTTTACCTGCTCATAGACTAGTCTTCAAGGACAGAATGATTAGGCAAATAATGTGTTCTGGTCTGGCAAAAATCAACATTGCCATGTAGAAAGCAGTCTTTTTTTTTTGCTACTTAGATAGTTTTGAGCACAGAAAATCTTAAGAAGCTCCACAATTCATGTAAAAAGCAAGAGAGAGAGTGAGAAAAAAATGATTGCAAATTCTGATTGAGCACAAAAAGATTAGAATAAACCAATTACAGTTATGAATCAGAGAAAAATTCTAACAAATGTTACAAGAACAATAGTGTTATATACATTTAAACATTAATACATTAATAGATTAATATAATTAAAACATACAACACAAAATTAATAATTTATAAGTGTTAATATTAATTAAATTATTAATTATAATAAATTATGCATATTGGTAAATTATAAGAATAATCTATCATGACCAAATAAAATTTATTTAGAAATTTAAAAATAGTTTAATGTTGGAAAATGATTGCTCAAGTTGATAGGTCAAAGAGCCAAAAATTTTATGATTATCTTGATAGATGTCATACAGGTAGTTTTCAATATCCATTCCAGATTAAAACACTTAATCTTATGAAGAAACACTAGCAAGAAACTATCACTGTCACTATTGAACGCTATTCTAGAACTCCTGGTCTGAATAGTTATTCAAAAAGGAAATCAACAACAACAACAAAAGAAACAAAAAAGGAAACAAAATATTTTAAAAATATGCTTAAAACTTTACTTCTTTTCAAAAGATATGACTGGCTACCTGGAAAACCCAAGAGAATTAAGTAATAAAATCTTTCAGAACTAGAAAATGAATAAGGAAGTTAATAGAAAGCTAATAAGTTACTTAGTTACAAATCAATATGTAAGAATCAAACAGCCTTCTATCTACTTGTACTAACTAGTTAAAAATACTATAGAAAAAGCATTCCATTCAAGAATTACAAAAAGGTAAAATATCTAGAAGCAAACTTATTAATATAGAAAACTACAAATAATATAGGAAATTACAGCAGGTTATAAAAAAAGTCAAAAATCAGGATAAAAAATAAACAGTTCATGTGTCTGCACTAGTAGACTTAACAGTAAAAATAAGAGTCCTCTCACATTATATAAATGGTATATTATAAAATTACTATATAATATTAACACAATCCTCCCATTTGGATTTGTTGAAGAGTTTGAAAAAATTCTACAAGCATCTCCACACTTAGTTCAGGTCCTGGCACATAGTAAGCACTCATTTTGTGGAACAAATAGACTAGTAATCAGAAATAGATGAAAATAAAATGCTTTGCAGGAGATTTTTGCATTACTATATTTAAAATGCATTATAAGGATTTCATAATTATTATAATGAATGCAGTAGTATAAAGAAAGATCAACAGATAAGTTGAGAAGTTTACATACATACACACTCATAGTAAGAAAAAGTTGGCATCTCAAGTCTCTAGTGAAGATAATTTAGTAAATGTTAATTGAAATTTTGGCTCAGCATTTAGAAAATAAACAAAATTGGACGTCTATAAACACAATTTTTGTAATGAATACATCTTAATTAGGAAAAGGAATTATTTCTAAATGAATGTTATTTTACATACCCTATTAGGTCACAATTAATCATCACAAATGTGAGCAGAGAAAAACGGCAGGTGGAGAAGCATATCAAATGTGTAACAGGATAAGTTAGTTTCCTCTATGTGCTTTTTCCCCTTGAGAAACATAGAGGATAAAAGCAGACATTTATATGAGTCCTAGTTACTTGCTCTTTATCCAATTCTGGGCAACTTACATAGTTCCTTCTCTAATCCTTAGTTTCTTTATCTACAAGAATTGAAGATTAAGACATATACCTACAGGTCTTCTATCAGTATTGAATAGGACATGCAATTAAATTAGCAGAGATTCAGCATGTAGTAAATAGCCAGTGAAAAATAGACATTGTTACATACATAATGATAAACACTTTCTTAAGAATCTTTGGAATTGGGCTGGGAGTGGCTTAGTGGTAGAGTGCTTGCTTCACATGCATGAAGCCCTGGGTTTGATTCCTTGGTACATATAAACAAAACAAAAAAAAAAAAAGTGGCACTGTGGCTAAAAGTGGTAGAGTGCTAGCCTTGAGCAAAAGAAGCTCGGGGACAGTACCTAGGCCCTGAGTTTGAGCACCAGGACTGGCAAAAAAGAAAGAAAGAAAGAAAGAAAGAAAGAAAGAAAGAAAGAAAGAAAGAAAGAAAGAAAGAAAGAAAGAAAGAAAGAAAGAAAGAAAGAA
>NW_012267278.1:1056984-1228203 GCF_000151885.1 Dipodomys ordii | reverse complement strand
GCGCTCTACCACTTGAGCCACAGTGCCACTTCCGGCTTTTTTCTTTTTGCTTATGTGGTGCTGAGGAATCGAACCCAGGGCCTCATGTATGCAAGGCAAGCACTCTACCACTGAGCCACCTTCCCAGTCCCAAGGGATTCTTTTTTTTAAAATTGTCTTTAAGTAATTGTATAAATGAATTGGAATTATTTACATATCCTGGATATAAATTTTTGTGAGGTAGGAAATAGACTTTATAATGAATTTAGAAATAGATCTTAGAAATAGATTCCTATATGTCTTTTAAGGAAATTACTATTTTGAGAATCCTAGATTCCAATCTGCTTTTCCCTCAACTTGCTTACATTGCTTTGTGACAATAAACACACCTCTACATCATCATTTTTACTAGATACATTGGATGAATATATTACAAACTATTTAACTAAATACTAATACCATTAGGTATTGAATTTAGATATATGTGTACTTAGATATACATATTTTAAGACATGTCGGTATAAAGTAGGCCATAATGACTATTATGACTAATTATGTAACTGTCGTTGATATACTTTTTTTTTAGGGAAATCTATCAAATAAATGGATAGTTGATGGATAGTTGAAGCTTGGGTGTTCAAGTCTAAATTTTATTTACAATGCTATGCCTCAAGAGTTATATTCTTACCAATAGCATATGGGGATGTATTTTCTCCCAATTTAGCTGCACATCACTGTTCAGTGTTATCAGTAATCTTTAAGAAATTTTTTTTTTGTTGGTCGTGGGGCTTGAACTCTGGGCCTGGGCGCTGTCCCTCAGTTCTTCAGCTCAAGACTAGTGCACTACCACTTGAGCCACAGCTCCACTTCTGGCTTTTTCTGCCTATGTGGTGCTGAGGAATCGAACCTAGGGCTTCATGCAGGCAAGGCAAGCACTCTACCACTGAGCCACCTGCCCAGCCCCAATCTTTTAAATCAAAAAGTGATTGTGACATGGCATAGTTCTGATTTCTCAGTATCTTTCTGTTTATCAGGGAAGATTGGTGTTGTTTTTTATTTTTTCTAGTGTTTAGTAACCATTTACACTTATTATGTTGTAAGTTGACTAGTTTCTAGTTTTTCTCATTGAGATTTAATGTTCATATGGGTTTATTGCTTTATATTTTAAAATATTCCTTTGATATATATGCATATTTGAGATAGGGTTAAGAAAATATCCACCAATCCTTTGAAATGCCTTCCTTAAGGAGGGGGAGCCTAATTTTCTAGCTTCTGGACATGGAGGCCCAAATCTGTTGGAAGAATGAATTACCCAGTTGACAGTGTAAAATTAAGAAAATGGAGTGCAAATTTAACCTTATAAGTTATCATCAAGGTCAGATAGATACCTTTCCTTTGTAATGTTCTGCAACCAAATTGGCAAGTGTTGTCTTCCCTGAGTACGGAGGCCCCAATACAACCAATTTGCATGGTGGTGTTGGCATAGGTGGAAGAAGGTAGGGACGTGGGTTCAGTAAAAATTTTTTCAATGTTTCGTCTGATGAGAGGCAGTACATTTTACCTAGAAAGCTTAAAATATACCGTCATAATGAGCAACTGAAAACACGCCTGGGCAATGTTTTAAATTGAAGCACTGGAAAAATCTTACTTACCTAACAGCAAAATCTGAGGATCCTGAAAAAATTATACCGTCCTTTAAAGCTACTGGACACATACGTCCCCATCTGCTTCTGTACCACCTATACCTTGGTGCAATAAGTTTATAGGACGCAAGAGTTCGGAACAAGTCTTCTTCCTGTGAGACATGAATACTGCACTTGACAATGTGTGAGACATGAATACTGCACTTGACAATGTGACTAAGATTAAATATTTTATTTCTAAATGTGATAGTGCTTTACTACTGAAGAAATCATTTGGAATCTAAATTTTGGCTCCCCGGCTCTATGACTGCATTTTTGTACTTGTCCTAGGTTTAATAAGATTGGTTTAGAAAACCTTATTTATATTTTACCAAGTAACAGAGACAGAGAGCTTTCTATTATCTGCTTCTAAAACCTGAGTCTGAAATTTTCATATGGAAAAGCTTTTAAAATGTATCAGATTCTTAGTCACTATACCTAAGTTTTCAAAAGTATCATGTAGTAACTTAGATCGATTTTTTGGGGGGGAGGAGTCCGGTCATGGGGCCTGAACTCTGGGCCTGGGCGCTGTCCCTCACCTCTTCAGCTCAAGGCAAGTGCTCTACTGAGCCACCTTCCCAGCCCCCTAGATCAATTTTATATTTGCCAGCTTGTAAATGGTTCTTTCTTGCTTAAAGTTCCAGGCTGGAGATGTCACTCAGTGGTAGAGAGCTTGATTAGCATGAGCACAACTCTTGCCCAATCCTTAGTACTGCTCCTTCCCTGGCTACAGAGGAATCTTCTAGGGAGGAGGTATTTTTCAAAATTATTTTTATTGTGATAAAATACACAAAACATAGACTTTACCCTTTTAACCATCTTTACGTGTTCAATTCAATGTATTAAGTACATTCTATAGATTAAACAATATGGATTACATAATGATCTCTCTCCAAGTATTATTTTACTTGAATGATAATGCTGGTCTGGTCCTTCTTTATTTTTTTAATTTAATTTTTATTTTATTGTTATTGTAAGGTGATATACAGAGGTTACAGTTACATAAGTCCGGTAATTTCTTTTTGAACAGTGTCACCTCTTCCCTCTTTTCTTTCCTGTCTCCTTCCCTCCCTCTTTTCTTCTCTCCCTTCCTTCATCTTTTCCTTTCTGCCTCCTTGCCTTCCTGCCTCCCTTCCTTCATTGTTATTTTATTTACGTAGATAAAAACAATCTTCTTAGAACAAATCAAAATCCCCAATTACAAGTTCTTATTGTAGCTGGGCACTGTGGCTTGTGCCTGTAATCTCTGCTACTCAGGAAGTAGAGATTGGAGGATAGCAGTTCAAGATCAACCAGAGCAAATGTTAGGGAGACTGAACCTCAATACACTAACCTATTAACCCAGCTATGCCAGAGGCTATGGGTTGTGTCTAAAGCTGAGCACAAATGCAAGACCCTACCAGAAAGCTAAAAGCAAAAAAGAACTGGGGGAGTGGCGCTAGTAGTGCAGCACTAATCTAGCAAGCACAAGGCCCTGAGTTTATACCCTAGTAGTTATCATTTGATCACCATCACATTCATGACACAGCAGTGCCAGCAACAAAGTAGTTAACAAGATTGAATGATGGAAGGGACACATTAGTGCTTACAGAATAGAGAGTTTCAATGCCTTTGCTTTCTTTGGTGTTATTAGAATTTTCATCTGAACTTAGATTTCTTTTCCTTCTGTTATTCCTTTGGTTAACTGTTCTGATTTTACTTGTTTGTCTCAAAAGTTTTGGGTTCTTTTTGTGGTTAGTGTCTAAAAGAATATTGTGCTTATATTGTAGCTTCTCTTCAGAAGATGTCTTTTACGAGAAAGGTAGCCTGATTTTCCTTTTAGACCTAAGAATTTACAAACTTATGGTACAATGTGTACATGTTCAAATCGATAAATGAGGCTTACAGTTTCCATCATGTCAGTCATTTCCTCCTCTGAACTCTGAAGTTTGGTTAAAACACCTGCTCTTCTTAGGTTCAGGTACTTCAGTCGCTCTAAAACTGTCTAAATAAAAAGAACAAATATTTGAAGAATTCATGGGCATTTGGATATCTCAAACATTTTCAAAAGTGATGGACCCATGGCTCAAGTTTATGCTTGTGGGACTGAGTAGAATCCTGGCTACTTCTTCCTAGCTTTTCTGTGTTTTACTGGCCATCATTGCTGTTTCTTGACTTGTATATGTATCACTCCAATGTCCCTACTATCCGATAGCCACCTTTGTTCATATATTTTAGTCTTTTTGAATTTATATTGGACTGGGACACATCCTAATTAAATAAGATGTTATTGTAACTTCATTACATGTACAAAGACCATTTTGCCCTCATATTGCCATTTTGACCTCATGGCTACCATGCCCTCATATTGTCACTGGGCATGAAGTCACAATGGTATGAACTAACAATAGGTCTGGGATATCACCATGGTGATACGAAGGCCTAGGGAACATGAAGTCATAATAGGGATGTGAGTTCACAATGACGATATGAGGTCACAATGGGTGTATGATGTCAAAATGGTGATATAAAGGCACAATGGTGAAGAGGTCGCCATCAGGTTGGGATGTCACAGTGGTGATATGAGGGCACAATGAGGCTATGAAGTCACCATGGACCTGCAATGTCACAATGGCCATATGAGGGCCCAGAGAACATGAGGTCACAATGGGTATGTGAGTTCACAACCAGGATATGATGTCACAATGGGGATATAAGACCTTATTTCCAAATAAAGTCACATTGGACAGGTATTGAATCTAGGACTTCAATGCATCTCTTAAAGGACACATTTCAACCCATACACGTTTCTTCCTTCTGGTCCCGTTGGGCAAAGGGAAGAAATCCATATGAAGCTGGAGGCAGATGCAGTACTAGAGTTATGCTCTCACAAGCCATGAAATGCCTGGATCTATTAAAAGCTAGAAGAGACAAGGCTCATTGAGAAGCTATGGAGGGAACATCGTCCCTACAACACCTTGATTCTAGATTTCTGTCCTTTGGAATGATAAAAGACTACTACATTGCCGATATTTTAAGCTACGTAGGTGTAGGTCTATGTTATAATTTAGGAGACATATAGCTACTCTATGGAATATCTGGAAAAAATAAACACAAAGAATATGAAAGATAGTAAGACAGGCAAAATACAGATGATATGTGGCAGTCTGTGGTAGACTGTATGATGATGATGATGATGATGATGATGATGTCAGTTGTAGGGTTTCAACTAAACACTGTCCCTGAGCTCTTTTGCTCAAGTCTAGTGCTCTACTACTTTGAGCCACAGAGCTACTTCCAGTTTCTTGGTGGCTAATTGGAGATATGGGTTTCATGGATAATTCTGGCTGGTTTTGAACTATGATCTTCAGATCTCACCCTCCTGAGTAGCTAGAATTACAGGTGTGAGCCACTGGCGCCTAGCTGGTTTATTGAGTTACTTGTTCACCATTCCTTTTTCCCTTACAATGAGGTCTAAACTCCTGAACATGATTCACAGGTCTTTCATGGTACAGCCTCTGTTTAGTTCTAGAATTGTGGTGCAAGTTTACTCTATTTTGTCCTCCTATCTTCCAGTCCTATGTTCTTCCCTTTCTTACCTCTGGCACCTTTACACAGACACTAGCCTCAGCATAGAACATTGCATTGTCAACACCTCTCCCTTAGCCTTCAAGGACTAATTAGTACTCGTGATCTAAGAAATTTCAGACAGGTGCCCCCTCCTTAGCAGATTTTTCCTTCTGTTATGAGCTACTACAATAGCATGTTCACAATGACAAAAAGGAGAGGAATCCATAGGCTCATCTGCCTCCTTTCCATCTGTATCTCTAAAGCATATCATAATGCTAAGTATTTATTAGATATTTAAGAAATTGTTCCTATATATATGCTTTTGGGTTTTGATTTCTCCACATTCTCTTACTAACACTTGCTATTGTCTTGTTGTTGTTATGTTTTAAACTTTGACTATCTTAGTGGGTGTGCAATAGCACTTTTTTCATTTTTTATTATTACTAATTTTGATTCTCTTGTTTTTTTGATTCTAGAAACATTTTTTTTAATTGTAAAGGTGGTGATGTACAGAGGGGTTACAGTTACATAAGTAAGGTAATGAGTACAGTTCTTTTCTAACAGTGTTACTCCCTCCCTCATTTTCTCCTGCTTTCCTTCCCTGCTAACTGCCCTCCCCACCAACCTGTAAAGTTCATATCCAACATAATCTCTTGTGAGTATCACCGTTGCTTTGGCTGGTTCATCCTTTATCTTTTGTCTCACCATTCCCCTTCCCATCCCCAAATCAGATAAACTTATATACAATACAAAGAGTACCAAAAGCAAAAACCAGTGACAACAGGGGGTAAACTGAAGGGGGAAAATGAAAGAAAAAAGAATTAACTGCATACAGTACACTAAGATAAAAACAACAGCAGAAAACAAAAGAACCAAATTATTTTTATTTCAAGCAAGTAAACTTGCAATAAAATAGTATTGTGTTCTGGTTTTGATTTGCATTTTTCTAATGACTGATGATCTTATGCATTTATTGGTTGCATTTGCTTTTGCTTTTCTTTGAGGCATTTTATGTCATAATGTATTTGGCGGGGGGGTGCTTGAACTCAGGCCTGGGGTGTTTTGTTTAAGGCTAGTGCTCTACCACTTGAACTACAGCTCCACTTCTGCTGTTTTAGTAGTATTGGAGGTAAAATCTCATGGACTTGCCTTGTCAGGCTGACTTTGAACCTCAATCCTCAGATCTCAGCCTCCTGAGTAGCTAGGATTATACTCATGAGCCACCAGCACCTGGCTTCATAATGTAATTCTAAATTGCAATGTAATTTTGATATACATGTGAACACAAACAAATATCAAATTGAATGTTAATGTGTTAAGACAAAAATTTCAAAATGTATAGTACCAAACTGTAAATATATTTTTGTGTATTAATGTAAATGTAATGCTGTCAAAAGTTCTAAATTCTCCAATCATGAGATATTCTCATTGAGCTTGTACTCACTGTGAAGAGCTCCTCTGGTGTTCTATTTCCATCTAGCTCAACAAGATACTGAGGATTGTGTTCAGCCATTGTTTCCTACAGGTAACAACATAATTTTAATCTGAAATCACTGGGAAAATTGAATACACAAATCAGAATCTTACTGCACTGAGACGAGATACTTAAAGTTAACTTGTTGGCAAGATAGTCTCTTAACATACATTTTCTACCCCAAACCATTACCTGAGGTCCCCTAGTAACGTTTTTAAATTGCAGTTAATTTGTCACTTTTCCCCAACTGAGTTACCTTCTAAGAATAAAATCATATGGCTGTGGAAAAGAGCCTTTGGGATGGAAACCTTTTTGTAAAGTTTTCAACCAAGTTTAAGAGAAGAATCCAACCAACAGTCAACAGAGATGAAGACGTGAAAATGATTTCTCTATAGATAAACTACAAACAGCTCCATTCCACTTTTTAAAAGAAAGCTATCTTGTTCTTACTTCTAATGTATGAAGAACTGTTTCCTTATAAAGTCTGATAACTTCTTTGGCATTTTCCAAGTAATCCTCGGGCCTTTGAATTAGATGGTGGAGAATTTCAGCTACCACCTGCATTTCAGCAAGAAATGTCTAAGTGGGGGGAAAAAGAGACGTTATCTTTAGTTCAATGATTATCCACTTTATAGGTCACATTCCTCCCTCCTATGTCTAAAAGACATTTTATGGTAAGATGCAAAAGGAAGAAGCTCAGACAGTGAATATTTAAGATAGATTGAGCTATGAGTTTTTATTAGACAAAACAAAGTTTTAAGTTGATATGGATACTTATTATTTGCTTTCCAACAAATTAGGAAAGGTGGAGAAAAAATATTAGATCTTATTTTTTTTTGAAAGACAAAGTTGTTGGAGTTTCTTTGAATACCTGAACTTAGAGTTCACACTTTCATTCCTTATTCAGTAAATGTTATTGAGTCCCTACCTTCTCCCCAGTACTGTTCTAGGAGCCTGGGATCAAACATGAACACAAAGCTCATAGAGCTTACATTGCCGTTAGGAAGACAGCATCAACAACTAGACAAATATATGATATGCGTATTAGGTGGTGGCTAAGTATGAGGAAGAACAATAAAGGTGAGAGTAATGGGAGAAGATTCTATTTTTATACCAGGAGATCATAAAAGGGTTTTCTGAATGAGTGACATTTGAATTGAAACTGGAAAGAAGGAAAGAAACAGAAGGAAGGGAAAAACAGTCCAAGGATATGAGAACAGTATGCGTTAAGTGGATATGTGAAGGCTAGCTAGGAAGCTGGTGTGGCTGAGTCTCTAGCTTTGTACACCGTGTAAGGATAATTAATGAGAGATATCTACACTCTATCTATCTATCTATCTATCTATCTATCAATCAATCAATCTATCAATCAATCAATCTATCATCTATCTGTTTATCTGCTGGTCCTGGGTCTGGAACTCAGCCTTGGTTCTCTCCCTGATCATTTTTGCTCAAGGTTAGTACTCTACCATTTGAGCCCCAGCTCTTCTTTTAGCTTTTTTGGTGATTAATTGGAGATAAGAGTCTCAGACTTTCTGGACCTCAGTCCTCAGATTTCAGCCTCCTGCGTAGCTAGGATTACAGGCACGAGACAGCAGTGCCTGGCTTATGTTAACAATTTTAAATGAAAGAATATATTAAACATTTATTTAACCCATAGTGAGGAAGCAAGCAGTATGACAAAACAAACTATTAATACTTACTGAAATAAAATGACAAAGTTAAATCCTATAGAAATAGCCTTGGGCTGGGTGATGGTGGCTCATATCTGCGGTCTTAGTTACTAAGGAGGCTGGAGTTCTGAGGATCACAGTTCAGAGCCAACTAGGACAAGAAAGTCCATGAGACTCTTATCTCTAATTAACCACCTAAAAACTGGAAGTGGAGCTATGGCTCAAAGTGCTAGTCTTGAGCAAAAAAGCTCATGGACAGAGTTCAGGTCCTGAATTCAAGCTTCATGACTGATAAAAACAACAACAGTAACAACACACACACACACACACACACACACACACACACACACAAACAAACATGGCCTTGATTGCTGTTTCATGTCCTCTATGGAAACAAAAGAGTGACCTTGGATTTCTTCTGCTAGTACCTGCTCTTATTCATATTGCCATTTAAATTAGTTACAGTGGATTTGAAAAGTGTAGTATTTGGTTTGACCTATTGGGATAATACCTCTTCTTCTTCTTGCTCTTCTTCTTCTTCTTCCTCTTCAGCTTTTCCTTCTTTTGGGGTCTCTTTCTTCTTTTTCCTATGGCTTTCAATGATTTCAGGGTCCCACTGCTCTCTAGTATATATATGTCCTGTAATATTGTGTTGTCTTTGCCCAGTAGTTCTTTGGCATAAATCATAGTCAGGGCACTAAGGAACAACATTATTACATTATTTACATTTTGAATATACTTTTATTTCCCATTTACATATTATGCAATAGATAAACCAAAATTTTCTTTAAACTTGAGCATGTGCAATGTCGTGACAGGCAATTTGATCAGATTTTATAAAATACTAAAGAAGGAATAATATACAACTTTTGTGCCATGCCAACATTTTTGTCTGAAATTTATATGAGAAAATGGACATTGTAAGTTGAAGAAAGAATTCATTCTGTTCGAAGAATGGGAGAAGGAGTAGAAAAAGAGAACAGGAAATCAGTTTAGCCAATAACCTTTCCATGAGGATTCTAACATGTATAAAGCTAGGAATGAAGGAAAATGGGGAATATCCATATTTCCAACAAAATATTAATCTTGTCTATTTGCAAATTTTTATTCTTTATAGATTTCTTGGCAAAGTACTTCATAAAATGTCTGTCAGGAATAGGACCTGAAAAGTCATCTATCTAAAAATATAACCTTTAACTTTTAGAAATAAGAAATTGAGTCCCTATAGTAAGGAAAGACAAAACTAAAGTCTACAAATTTCTTGTCTTGAAGTGCACTCTTACATCCAATTTCATTCAATTTACAACTAATCCTTTAAAAATAAGAAATCTAATGTTGTGACTAAAGCCAGTTAGGAGACCACAATATCATATAGAGGCCTTCTGATCTATGCCTGTACTCTCTGGGCACTGTATTAATTAATAAAAATGCTTTGGGGCATAAATGCTGTTTTGTAGTATTAAATACACTGGATGATACTTTATGGCAGTTAGGGTACAAATGTATATTACTCATCAGGAGAGCTTGTTAGAAATTTCTGCTCTCTTTGTAGTTTATTAAGATTGGATACCTTAGCTATTTAAAAAGCATCCTGCACTAAGCACTTATAGCTCACACTTGTAATCCTAGTTACACAGGAGGCAGAGATCTGAGGATCAAGATTAAAAGCCAGCCCAGGCAGGAAAGCCCATTTATCTCTGCATTTAAATACTAGATGTTAGAGTGGAGCTGTGGCTCAAGTGGTAGAGTGCTAGCCTTAAAAATCTAAGAGACAGCACCTAGGTCCTGAGTTTATGTCCTAGGATTGACACGGGCATACACACGTGCATGCACATGCGCGGGCACATACAACACACACACACACACACACACACACACACACACAAAAGCATTCTGAGTGTGGTGGCACATATCTATAATCTCAGAATTGAAGAAGCTGAGACATAGCATCCTAAATTTAAGGTCAGCTTGGCTACATAGTGAGATCCAGTCTCAAAAACAGAAATAAACCCTTCTCAAACCCCAAAACAGAAAACTAAACAAACATTCTTAGTGATTCTGATGACAATCAATTTTGTGAAATGAGCAATGGAGGAACTTTCCTTGTTCATTTTGTGATTCTTCATACCATCTCAATGTGGATAGGAGATATGATTTCTTAAAAATACAAATATGCCAGAAATTTTGTATATAATTTCAGGGGACTTATGGATGCTCAAGTTTTCAAAGAGCCCACACTAAGAAATTCTGCTCTGGAAATTCCAGGCTTTTCTCACAAATAAAGCCAAACCATTAGAGAAATGTGTATTTCACTGGGCTGTGTCTTACCCAACTTCTCTGATTGCATTGGAACGCTGCAAGCACAGTGAAACAGCACAGCATTCTCACTAGCCCATTTCTGACATGAATGTTTGAAGGACTTTCATTCATTACATCAAGCAGTCTCATATTCCTCTCATTTCTAATGGGAGTTTAGTTTTTCTAGAGGTATGGCTTGCCTTTGCACTGAAAATGTTTTGATAAAACCAGTCATATTATAACACAGTTTGGATTCAAATTTAATAAGTATTTAGGGATTTTAGTCTAAGATTTTTTATTTATTTAATCTATATTTTCCTCGACTTCGACTTTATATTTGGTCTCAAGTTAATTGAGATAATCTTCTCTTTCAATTAGGAACACATTCTTTTATGTGTGAAATCCTCAAGTTTGCTCAGGATTTGGATTGGTTCCTGGTTATGGGCAGTGTGGTTGGAGCTACAGATTCTCACCTACTCAGCACTACAAGGTCTCTTCTTTCTCATAGCTGACTGTCACATTCTAATGGTCATCAGCATCTGAGCTGAGAAATGTCTGATATATTATGAGCTTTCATAAACCCTCTGAGAGAACAAGGTAGGGTCTGAATGTTAAAACTATTCATTCTTTTTCACACAACTCGACATTTCCTTACTGAATTCCTAGCACAAACTCAGCAACTATTCTCATCTTTGTAGAGGAAACAGAGGTTTCTAAATGTGATCAGATTCTAATAGATAATAAAAGACCCAGCCTCAGCTCCATACAGCTTTCTTTAACATTTCTGTCCCAGAATAATTTTTCTTTCGATTTAT
Source organism: Dipodomys ordii (assembly GCF_000151885.1). NCBI lineage: Eukaryota > Metazoa > Chordata > Mammalia > Rodentia > Heteromyidae > Dipodomys > Dipodomys ordii. The sequence continues at coordinate 1,216,733 of NW_012267278.1, read as the reverse complement.
TTAACTGGTAAATGTATTAGTCACTAGTTACCCTGCAGGCTGGTAGTTGATAATGAGTTAAGTCATAGTTTCTACGTTTAAGTAACAAAGTTTAGGAAGAAAATGGACAATATTAGTGATGTGAGTGATAAGAGAGAAGAATGTAACATGAATGATCTTCAGAGAAGCAGCATTTAGCTCTTCTGTGGTTAGGTGGGATGGGGAAGAAGAGAGAGAAGTGGGCAGGAGGTTTCCATGGAAAGTTCTGATGAGAGGATGTCTGAACTAAATTTCAAACAATAGCTACGGTGAAGCTTGGTGAAACAAGTAAGGAAGTATTTCATGTGGATAGAACTGCAGGTGTAAAAGTGTAGAAATATGAAAAAAATATAACAGTCTCCATGGTTGATGCATAAATTACTGCCTCCATTACTATTTTAAAAAATTGAAATTATTCCTTGATTTTAAGTACTATAAAAAAGAAAGGTTTTATATGCTAGAAAAATAACTAATATCCTTACCTTAATATTGATTATTATATCAGGTTTCATTTTTAAATTTTTAACTAATTCCATTTGCTGCAAAGTAGATATAGAATCCTGCGCCAGTGTTGGGATTTCTGTGATAACGTAGCCTGTAGAATAAATTATAGTTTCTGTAATTTATAACACTATTGGTATCTGAGAACATAGATTTATTTTATTATTACTTTATGAACTATTATCTAGTTAGTAATGAACATTGATAAAGACCGTGAAACTGTGTTAGAAATTTTAAATTAACAGTTGCCACATGAAGGAAAACTATGAACAATGTTTTGCTGATAATAAATTTCATTGGGGTGAGAAAAGACATCTTTAGAAATTCCATATTCAATTTATTTTAGACAGATGAGGTCCTCAGGAAGAGAAGTTAATGTAATTCTTTTAACCCATATGATGAATGATAGGCATATTATAAAAGTTCCACTTCATATAATTTCATGATAGAATACATGTAATATTTATGTCAGTTAACAAGAGTAATAAAACGCCCATGTACTAACCATATGATTTTTGCCTCAGCACATTTAATGGCTTGCATTCCGACCTAGAAGCCAAAATCTCCTACGCAAATTCATCCTTATATTAATTTTCTCAATATATTCCTTTAATTTTGATACCTTTTATTTTTTGGTTGTTGATCATGTTGTTATCACTGTATTTATTTTTATTTCTTTTCTCTTTTTCCCTTTGGTTTATCACTGTTCTAATACCCTGAATCTTGTATACATTTTTATCTTATTTGGGGAATAACAAAAAAATGGTGAAACAAGGACACAGGATGACCCAATACAACAATAATACTCACAAGACACTATGTTGGAAATGAACTGTACAACTTTGGCAGGGAGGTGGGGGGAGGAGAAGGGATAGTGGGAGAAAGACATAGGAGTGGGAAACAATATTCAACAAGAAATGTACTCATTACCTTACTTATGTAACTATAACTCCTCTGTACAGTACTTTTACAACAAAGTAATAATGATTATTATTATTTTGATACTTTCTTACTGTGGGAATTAAAGACCTTTAATGTATTTTTCTGCTATTTTTATAGAACATTTATTTTCTTGGAAAGACAATTGACAAACTATGTTATTACCATGGCTTGGCTGTTTGAGAAGGTGTTCATTAAAAAAAAATAAATGAAGTAGGCCTGTCACTTTATTTTTTATTTTTTGCCAGTCCTGTGGCTTGAACTCACAGCCTGGGCACTGTCCCTGAGCTTATTTTGCTCAAGGCGAGTACTCTAACATTTAAACCACAGTACCACTTCTGGCTTTTTCTGTTCATGTGGTACTGAGGAATTGAACCCAGGACTTCATGTATGCAAGAAAAGCACTCTACCACTAAGCCACATTCCCAGCTTGAGCCTGTCACTTTAAAGACAACAGCTGATAGTACAATTTAAGTGAAAATTTGAATTTTGGAAACTTGTATCCAGTCATAAGCAATCTTCAATAAGTACTTCTCCAATTCCAGAAATGTGTGAGGATGGAAACATAGATAAGGAATTCATTACTGTTCCATGTCATTTTTTGAGACCATTATCAAAACCTTTTGAGACCATTATCTCCTGTGAAGATAAAGGAATGGCGGGGGGCCTGGTACAAGTCCTTACTGGGAGACTGTGCACACTAGCCTAGGCAGAGTAGTACTTTGTAGGTCATGGTCCAGCCTATCATCACCCCAACCACTAGAAAACTGAAAAACTGTCCAGATTCCTACTCAGTAGTTATCAACTGGTCCAGATCACGCTCTTACTTTGACTCTATTTCTTGGCACAGTAAGAAGGAAGAGGCATTCGTTATTTCTCTAAAACTGTAAGTAAAGGGTTATTGCTTTCAGATCAAGGTGATAAGTATGTTAGGTAGCTTTGTGCCCAGCCAGACCTGGTACCTATCAGACTTCAGGCCAATCTGACATGAGTATACTGGTGACTATTGACTTGTAAGAACCATTCACAATAAGATACATCTGGGTGTCGGAGGGACCTAGCCCAAGGCTGTCCATCATTCACTGAGGAAAATGAGTGTTTCCAGAATTCTGTAGGAAAAACAGAACAGGGAGTCTGCATGCCCAGGCACTCATTCTGTCTTCTCTTCTTAGGTGAACATATGGTTTCCAGAAATTGATTTTTTTTAAAGGCCAAAATAGCACAATGGATTGTAAGTGAAAAGGCTGTGTAGATCCTTCTTAATGACAGTCTCAAAGAATAAATGGGCTTTGGTACAGAAAAAAAAAAAGATTGACTGGTAACACTGTACAGTGCGCCTAGAAACATATATCTCTCTTTAAGGATTTCAGTTTCATTCAGCCTCACTTCACCTCTGACTCAGTACCCCAGTTTAAAATACCTTTAACTCGGCCTGGGAAAGTGGCTCAGTGGTAGAGTGCTTGCCTTGCATGCATGAGGCCCTAGGTTCCATTCCTCTGCATCACATAAAGCAGAAAAAGCCAGAAGTGGTGCTGTGGCTCTAGTGGTAGAGCACTAGCCTTGAGCTGAAGAGCTGAGGGACAGCACCCAGGCCCAGAGTTCAGGCTCCATGACTGGCAAAAAAAACCAAACCCTTTATTTAACTTCAGTCACATCAACCAGCCTATTTGCTAAGACCAAAAATTTTGATCTTGCTAAGACCAAATATCAAATCTATCATGGGAATTTGAGCACAGGTTTTCAAACTGTGTTTAGCAAGGTGATAGTGTTAAAAAACAACAACAACAACCCCAAAACTCCTTTGGAAATGCTATGGGATGGGTAGGAGAGACTAGGAAGAAAGGAATCCAAACCCTGTCTCCACTTCAACCTTTAACGAACCAGTTGTGCATCCTACAGAATGGGCACATTGAAAATGTGACCCTCAGACTTAAGATATCATTTCTACCATTTTGCAGTGCCAGCTCACAGGGAAGATACCAGTGTACAGTGAATACTAAGGGCATAGGAATATATATGCCATTAGTCAAACTCAGAATGTATAAACTACACACAGTTAACCAGTTTCTTCAACAAAGAATAACATTTAAAGAGAGAGACAAAGAAAACTAGAAGTGACTGTGGAGAAAAAGAGGGTCTCACACGGATCTGCTGAAAAGTTTAAACAGCAGAGAGCTCAGACAGCAAAGGGCATGGTAAACATATACAAATTGGTGTGCTCACTTTCATAAAACAAATACTAAAAAGGATGAGTAGACCCCGTAGAGCAATAGTGTCTATTTTACGCAATGGATTATCCAGAAAAAAAACCCCAAAACTTCAGAATTAAATGGCTCTACCAATTAAATGAACTTCACAAACATCTGCAGAGTATCCATCCAAAAACTCGTGGAACTTTCTTCAAAATAGATCGTATTTTAGGACATAAAGCAATTCTCAAATAGTACAAGAAAACTGAAATAACTTCTGCTATAGATCAGACTGAAAGAGAATAAAATTAAAGAGAGAATAAAAAGAGAATAAAATCGACAGCAAGACAGACTACAGAAATGTTCAAGCACATGGAGACTAAATAATATATTTTTGACTGACCAATGGGCCATAGAAGTAATAAAAGGAAAGATTACAAAATTCCACAAATCAGGTGGATGATTTTCTCCCAAGGTCCATATTTATACTTCTTCCTTTCTTTTAAAAATGTCTTAAGAGTCATTTTCTTTGAGTCAGACTTCAGTGATCTTTGTATGGCAAAATTATATATCCACAGCTCTTTCTTAGCATCTATTTGAGTAGAGGAAGACTTTTCGAGTCCAAAGTAGAAAGTGGACTGAATGAGAGGGCTGAAGTCTGTCAATATCTGAGGTAGAGGCAAGTTGGTGGCATTGTAATCTTACAATTGAGAATTAATGCAGAGAAACCAAATCATCAACAAGACTCAGTGTTAACTGAAGGCAGAAGCAGGCAACAGAGGCTGCAAGCAATGCAAGATGGATGCCAAACATTTTTAAGGCTTTCATCAGATAACACAATGCTAAGTAAGATTGGATCACATAAATTTAAGTTTCCCTTTTGAGCACAAGTGGACTCTGGATTATAAAGCAAATCAACAAACAAATCATCTAAACTCAACTGACAATGCAACTGATATTTTAGTTGGAAGGCACAAGGAAGAGGCATCTCAGTAGTTATCTCTGATATGATAATGATGTGATAATGATCTCTGTAGTAGATATCTCTGATGTGATAATGAACATACCACATACCAAAATGAGAGACTTCTGTGGAGTTGAGCTTCTCTATCATTAGCTTTATGACAATTTCATCTGGAATGCTGTAGCCGCTGACTAGCATCGATTGCAACTAAGAATAAGCACAGACATTGTACATTACTGCGTGGTAGATCTGGGAGAGAGAGCTTTTGTTTCCTAATTGTGGTAATTTTAAAAATTTAGATTTGCTCACCATAATTCCTGATTCCGTTTCACCAGCAATGTGTTCTTCTAATACTGGTAAAGCTAAAGCATGAATTAAAAACATGAACATAAACTGAATTGGAATTGGAAAATAAGGAACATGTCCCGAGTCTTATAATTAAGAGCAAAGATGAACATTTGTATATTACTTCTTTTTTTGTGTATTAGTGTTATTTAAGCCTAAACAAAGTAGGTGCTGCATAGAAAACTTGTTTCTGTCATTCCACTAGCTGAAGACTCTTGGTAGAGTTACCACCCTAAACATCTCTGTTGCTTGAAAATATGTGCTCTGCATAATATAGGATAAATTGAAGTATATATGACAGTGATTTGTAAATTGCAAAATAGCCTGTGAAGTATATACTTGTATTAGTAGTGCAGATCCTTTTATAACCAGTTATACTAACAGTACAAAAAATACACATTAAATAACAATAAAATGATCACAACTGTAATCCTAGCTACTCAGGAGGCTGAGCTCTGAGAACTAAGGTTTGAAGCCAGCTTGAGCAGAAAAGTACTGTGAGAGTCTTATCTCCAACTAACCTCTCAAAAAAAAAAATGGGGGCTGGGAATGTGGCTTAGTGCTTGCCTATCATGCATGGAACCCTGGGTTTGATTCCTCAGTATCACATACACAGAAAAAGCCAGAAGTGGCGCTATGGCTCAAATGATAGAGTGTTCTCCTTGAGCAAAAGAAGCTCAGGGACAGTGCCCAGGCTCTGAGTTCAAGCCCCAAAACTGATATTAAAAAGAGGAAATGGCACTGTGGCTCAAAGTGATACAGCTCTATCCTTGAGCAAAAGGGCTCAGGGACAGCTCCCAGGTCCAGAATTCACTCTACCACCAAGCCACATTCCCAGCCCTTGTATTAGTTATTTCTACTTTTATGATTTTTTCATTCTTTATTTTCTATTAGGAAATAACCTTACTGATTTAAAGTAGTGAATATTATGTGTATGCACACATATACATATGTACATATGCATGCATGTATGTACAACATGTTGCCTTATATATGTTGCATAGAAAGAAATTTACAAATAAAAGGTACCATGTATTACTGAAGATAATTAAATTTTGGAAAATCTTCCCAAGAAAAGCAATGAAAGTCCCTCTCATCTTTGGTAAGACTCAACACACACACACACACACACACACACACACACCACACACACACACACACACACCATAGTTCTAAATTACAAAATCAGAGAATTGGAGCCAGTAATTATGGAATCAGGGATGTTAAATAAACATTCCTAAATTCTATGAACAAAAGTAGGACTAAAATATGAGCAAAACAGCTGGATGCTGGTGGCTTACATTTGTAATCCTAGCTATTTAGGAGGCTGAGATCTGAGGATTGTGATTTGAAGCCAGCTGGTGCAGAAAAGTCCCCAGGAGACTCAACTCCAATTAACCACTCAAAAACTGGAAGTGGTGCTGTGACTCAAGTGGTAGAGAATTAACCTTGAGCACAAAGAGGCTCAGAAACAGCACCCAGGTTCTGAGTTCAAGCCCTGCAAACTCCCCTCCCCCCCACTCCCTCTCCTCCCGCCAAAAAAAAAAAAAAAGACGAGCAAAACCTGATTGCACTGATGCTTTTAAAAGGTTAATTAACTATCTTGCCCATGTAATTGTAACCCCTCAGCACAGTATTTTCACAATTAAAAAACAAGAAAGAAACAAAAAAAAGGTTAATTAATATTCATAGGGTTGATAGAGAGCTCTGATAAAACAAATATGACACAGTGTTAATTCAGTGCTCTAGGTGGTGAGAACTTGGGTAGATGGTTATTCACTGCACAATCATTTCCATTTTATGCAGATTTGAAGGTTTTCATAATAAAAGTTTGAGAGGAAAAGATGAAATACTTACCTTCAACACGAATACATTTCCATGCCTGGGCCAAGTGTTGAGCTAAGGTTGTCTTGCCAACTCCCTTAAAAAGAGAAATGTCAATTAAAATCGAGTAGAACAGTAATTTTTTAGGGAAGTACATATCCCATCTGATGATGGTTATTATATATGACCGTTTTCCCATAAAAGTGAAAGTAAACCCTATATAGTTAGCACTTTATTTTCTCCAATTCTTGCTTACACCTCCTGATGTGAGCTGAATAAAAAAAATTAAAATTGATAAAATCAGGAGTGTTATACCCCAAATCATGAAACTATACCATTATGATATTTCATTCCTTTGATTGCCAATTATTTTTGATTGCCAAAATTTTAAGTCTGATTGTGATTGAAAAATATATTGATATTTATCATTTTCTTTTTTTCTAAAAAGAAAATGAGTGTTTTGAAAGACATATATTTAATAATTTTCAAGAGCAAATAAACCTTTCTTAACAATACCTTTGTTTCACATCATACTTAAAAAATAAATGTCATTTTTATGAAGTAACATTTGCATCTAGTTACTTTCAAAGTTGGCTTTTTAAATAGTATTATGAGAAAGGTGCTGGTGGCTCACACCTGTAATCCTAGCTACACAGTAGGCTGAAATCTGGAGGATTGTAGTTCAAAGCCAACATTGGTAGAAACTGTTCTCTGGACTCATCTCCAAAATAACCAGCTTTTTAAAAGGCATGGCAAAAGTGTGGCTCAAGAGATAGAGCACTAAGCAAGTAAGCAAACTGAGCAAGCACAAGACCCTAAGTTCAAACCCTTGTTTCTGCCAACAACAACAAAAACAAAACAGTATGTTGTGTTTAGAATCACAGTGAAAATCGTTGGAAATATTCCTTGCTATCAGTCTCAGGCTTCTTATAAAATTAAGGATGGGATGCAACTCTTGATCCTTACTCTTCTGGAGAAGGTTTTGAAATAACCAACTCAGTCCTGTAATGGTAATGATTAACTAGGTTAGTGGTTGAAAATGGCTTTTACCTAGGGGTCTTTATTAGAACTGTCTAGAAAAGTAATCATTCTGTTAACTGTTGATTTTTCCCTGTTTTTAGAAAAATAATATACTTGGTCCTCTAGTGTACAGTAAGTTAAGACTGAGGGTTCCCCACAGTGTCTTCAGATATTAATAGAAACAACTCATCTTAATAGTGTCATGTCTTCGAAAATCCAGATTCACAGCGAATTTCTAAGAAAGTCTTAGATGAAATTTGTCTGATGTCACTTTAGATTTCAAACTGTTGGTATCCTTGTGCAATGTTCTGATATGTTAAAATTTCCATTTAAAAACTAGTATAAATACAATCCAATTTCCCTTTTAACTGGAGTTTTAAGAAAGTTATAAATTTAAACAAATATTATATTAAATTTCAAATGAAGATCTATTGGATATTCAACAAATTAACATACTTTCATTAAAAATAAAATTACAATAAATAAGAGAAAAGATAACTTACTGGTTTCCCAAATATAATAAAGCAAACAGGTTTGGAAAGTAAAAAATCCCTTTCAGTTTCATCTTCATCAAATATATCTGCAAAAGGCAGTTCTTCTGTATTCTCTTGAGAAGTCATGATACGCAATACTACAATAAGAAAAAAATCAAATTATTTAAATGCCTAATTTGGTTGGAGCAGACAGGCTAGGGAGAGCTGTATTACTTCATAAGCAATTTCATATCATGAAATACATGGGTTTTGTCAGTAGCTGCAAATAAGTTAAATTCACCTATTAAAATAATAATAGGCCCTTAGTCTGAGAGAGAAAATCTAACCTATGTCTTGCATCAAAAAGAGCTCAAAAGACTATGCTTCCAAAGGACTAAGAAGAAAATATGTACAAATATGCACATTTAATATGTGTCCTGTATGGAAGATCAAATTAAAGTTAAGTCTGTTATATGTACATATGTGTATATAAATTTTACCAGAAATAGAAAAAATGCTGGCTAAATCTATTGGAGTCATATTTGCCCTGTTTTTGTTGTTGTTTTTCTTTTTGTGCGTTTGTGTGCTGGTCCTGGGGCTTGAACTCAGGACCTGGACACTGTCCCTGAGCTTTTTTTTTTTTTTTTTTGGTCTGGTCGTGGGCCTGAACTCTGGGCCTGGGCACTATCCCTCAGCTCTTCAGCTCAAGGCTAGTGCTCTACCACTTGAGCCATAGCGCCACTTCCGTTTTTTTTCTTTTTTGCTTATGTGGTGCTGAGAAATCGAACCCAGGGCCTCATGCATAAGCCTTCCCTGAGCTTTTTTGTTTGATGCTAGCCATAGGTTCACTTTTTTGGGTAGTAATATGGAGACAAGGATCTCATGAGTTTTCTTGCCTGAGCCGGCCGGGAGCCTCAGATCTCAGACTCCTGAGCACTAGGATTACAGATGATGAGCCACTGGCACCTGGCATATTTTCACATTTTAGGTAATGCTGGTTAAATATATGTAGAAAAATCCAAAAGTAGTTTTTACACATATTCACTTTGTAATACTTACACTTATAAGAATATATTCAGAAATATTTTCGGAAATGTTTTGCTATTCCGAGCTATTAAGTAGGTTTGTAAGCCCATAAGCCACAATTTTAAACATTTATCTATAAAAACTAAGTTTTCAATTCATGGTATTTGCTAGAGTGAATCAGTAACAAAGTAGGTCTTTTATAAAAGAATCAATACTATATATTTATTTTAGAAAGTTTGTAATCTCTCAATTCCGAATCTTCAACATATCAGCTAATAACATTTTATTATGTGCTAATTAAAAAATTTTGTTTTGAGCCTCATAAGCCTGGCTACTCAAGAACGTGAGATCTTGGTTCGAAGCCAGCTCACACAGGAAAGTGTGTGAGATTCATAACTCCAACATACTACACAGAAAAAGCTGGAAGTGGCTTTGTGGCTTAAATGGTGGCGCGCTAGCTTGGGGGAAAAATGCTCAGGAACAGCATCGAAGCCAAGTTCAAGTCCCAGGACGGGCAAACCAAAAAGTATTATTATTATTATTATTGTTAAATGTTTATTACTTTTTGCTGTTGAGACCTCTCTAGTGGCGGATTCTGAGGTTTACAGGCATTGCTGGGAAACCCAATACTTTCCCTTAGTTAGGTTAGCCGCCACTCCAGGACATCTCACATTAGTCTTTGAAAGTGGATTTACGTAATAAGCACTCAAACCTCAGTACCTCAACAAAAAGTGGGGTGGTGGAGTGGGGAGGGGCAGGGAGTTTCATGAAAAGATCTTGCAAGAAAAATGATCTTGCAAGAAAAGTAACTGGCAAGGGGCGTGGGGGGGGTCCCTGCAGAAAGTGAGATTCTGTGCAAAGGCCGGTCAAGTAACAAGTCCCTCCGGGCGGCGGGCAACACCCCCCTGGCACCGGGTAACGCGTTCTTTCACTCACCTGTCCCCAGCGGACCCCTCAGCGGCCACCAGCACAGGCTCTGGGATCTGTTGGGCGGTTGCTGTGGAAACCCGCCGGCTGAGCGCAGGTTCCCCGAGGGCGGGGCCTCAGCAGGCGGGGCTGCCTTTCATTGTGCATTTTTATTCGAAATAATTTGCTGTTGTATCTAACTGTGTATGCATAGGCATTATAGACTCTTTGCATAAGTGTGGAAAGTGATGATGCGTTGTCCATTTATGTCCCTGTACATTAAATGGCTCCCACTACCCTCCTCTCCCTTTGCACTACAGTCCTATTTTAAAATTTAAAGATGGTTAGTCTTACGCACAAAACGTGGAAAACTCCAACTTATCCATACTGAGATAATTAAGAAAAATGTCTTGGATCATATAGTCATTATACACTAAGACTCTCCTAAGAATAAAGTATGCAACGAAAGGAGGATGGGAGAAACCACAGTACTCAGTGAAGGACAGCCAGATTGCAAGTTTCTAGGGGGGAATATATATATATATATATATATATATATATATAATATATATATACACACATACGTTCATATATGTATACATTCAACTTCTGCCATATATTACATATTATATGTAATATATAATAATATATGCCAGAAGTTGAATGTATATAAGTTGAATGTATGTATATATAATATGTAATATGTATTATATATGGCAGAAGTTGAATGCAAGGGAAGAAATATATACATATATTATATACATAGATACATACATATAAACATAGATATTCATTCAACTTCTGCCAGAAGTTGAATATATGGCAGAAGTCGAATGCAAGGGAAGACAAAGAGCTGCCTGGGACAGGTGTATTCTGCACCAGGGGAAACTGCTTCAAGAGGAGCAACCCAATCCTAAATATTCCCCCCTTTTTTCCGTCGGGACGAGCGGAACTAGAAAACGAATTCTCAGGTTTTTCTCCACCTGCATTTTTTTCTCGCCCTCAACAAATATGGCGCCGCCGGCTTCCTTCCTCAGCAGTACGCAGGTCTTGAGAGCCTCTCTACACTAAGCTCTCAGTGGTATGCCCTCCAGTTCCGCCCCTTCGTTCCTGGGCGGGGCTTGTCGGAGGGCGGGGCGAGGAATCCGGAAACGCCTGAGCGCCTGCGGGTGGCCTGGGCAGCTTAAGTGAGGGGAGCGAGTTTCTCAGTTGGAGCTGGTGTGCGGGGTTTGAGGGTTCTGAAGAATCTGAGGTGTCTTCTCGCTGTCTCTTGGGGGCGGGGCGACAGCTGCCACCGCCTGGGCCGCGGCCTAGCGCCCTCTTGTGGGGCCCCCTGTGGCCCCCGCCATGCCCACGGCCGCGGCCCCCATCATCAGCTCGGTGCAGAAGCTGGTTCTGTACGAGACCCGAGCTGTGAGTACCGGCGGGGGCGGCGCGCGGCGGGAGGGGTTTGCGGCCGCTCGTGTGGGGTTCCAGGGCCGAGGCCGCACCCCCGCGTGGGTGGGGGTCCCAGGGCCGAGGCCGCACCCCACCTCCTCTCCCTCTTTCCAGGCTTCCCCCGGGGGAGGGGCCTCGGCTCGCGGTGTTTTCGCACCTAGGGTCAAGCTGCGTTTGCAAGCTCACGCTTGCACTTCTAGGTCCTGTGGGCACACCTGTGAACAGGTGCTCACGAGCTTCGCGGTGAGTTAGCTGTCGGATCTCTCCCTCTCTCCCTCTTCCTCTCCCTCCCCCTCCCTCTTCCTCTCCCTCCCCCACCCCCTCTCTGTCTCTCTGTGTCCCTCCCCCTTCCCCCCCTCTGCTTTCAAAAGTCTGAAAGTTTCTTGAGTTCACTAGTTATTCTACAGACAGAGGCATGAAATAAACCCCCAGACCTTTTCTGTTTTCCTAGTCCATCGTTGTGATTCTTGCGAATTACTTATTGTACACTTATTGCTGATTTCTTTGGTTTTCTCTCTCTTATTTCCTTTAAGGAAAAAGAAAAAGCGTATCTTTGTTTTGCTAGTTTGGGTAACATTTTTTTTTTCTTTTCACTTGACTTTTTCAACATGGCATTTAATTTTAAAAATTAGTTTTTACAAGCATTACTTCATATGGCCATGTAAATAGCAAAGTAGCAGGCTTTCTAATTTTTTTTTAATGATTAAGTTCCCCAATTTAGGTAATGGTGTTTATGGAAAACTTCATACGTTGTCATTTCTCTGTTGAGAAAACAAAGTTTATAGCTTTTCTAAGTTGTGTGGGAGAATGTCTTATAAGGAATATTCATTCAGTGAAATTTAGGTTGTCCTCTCTGGAGGACTAACAAGAAATCACTTAGCTTGAGTTTCTCAGTTATAATGCAGAGTGTAGAATTGTTAGTTCTGAGATAATTAGATCCAGACCAGGGGATGAAATTATTTAACACACTGAACCATTTTTACATTGGAACAAAACTTTGTATTTTTGTAAAATGTGCTGGTTAATGTCTAGTTAGAAACAGAAGAAGAATGTTCAGAAAACTGAATAGTCCTGAAGCTGTATTTGTAGTATAATCATTTTCCGCCCAGAAATCATCAGTGGTCTCCCTAATTTAACATCAATTCAGTAAACATTTATTGAGGATCATAAACCTTACTGTGTCTTATTCTTGGTTAAAATTGGTCCTGGCATCACAGCTCTGATATATTAACTTTCAAACAGTTGGTGATCAATAAATGCTGGCTAAGAGGGTTTAACGAAGAGTTCTGTATTCTAGAACTCAAACATTACCCCTTTTCATGCACTTAAGTAATGGAAACCAACTCTGGCCAACTTAAAGATGAAAGGACTCAAGGACCCATTGTGTACAATTACTGGAGGATGGAAATTCAGCAGCCTCTGGGAAAGTAGAAACAAGATGTAGGCTTGAGGACCTCCCCAGTGCTGCCCCAAACAGCATACACACTTGGAGAATCAGCTTGACAGTCTCTCAGCCTCTGGTGGACAAGTTACAAAGGCAATCAGTTACTTGGCTGTGCTAACAACCCCTTTCCTTACAGGGAATGCTGTATGTAGTTGGGCAGCCATCTGCTGCATTGAAACTCTGAACCTAGTTTCTTATTAGTTAAGTAGGGATTTCTTTTTCTTTTCTTTTCTTTCTTTTATTTTTTTTGTTGGTCATGGGGGCTGGACTCTGGGCCTGGGCACTGTCCCTCAGCACTTCAGCTCAAGGCTAATGCCCTACCACTTGAGCCACAGCACCACTTCTGGCTTTTTCTGCTTATGTGGTGCTGAAGAATCGAACCCAGGGCCTCATGCTTGTGAGGCAAGCACTCTACCACTGAGCCACCTTCCCAGCCCTTTTCTTTCCTTTTCTTAAAAAAAAAAATTGTGACTTAAAAATATATATGTAGAAAAAAAGTTTTGAGTCATAAGCTCAAAGTTTTAGGGATATCACACAAAAAGGCAAACAATTATATTAACAATTATAACACAATATATGTTATTAATGGAAAAATAATTTGCATTAGGTTGTGATGATGAGCATAGTAACTAGTATAGGATTTTTATTGTTTGTTTTATTGAAGTTTGAATTCAGAGCCTGTGCTTGCATAGGCAGGGGCTCTGCCACTTGAGCCACATCACAACCCTTTTTACTTTTGTTAGTATTATTTTTTTAATAGGGTCTCACTTTTTGCCTAGACTGAAATCTTGCTGTTTACTCTCTCTGCAAAGTGACATGAGCCCACTGTACTTAGTTTTTATTGGTTGAACATAGGTCTTTCCAGCTTTTTCCTTGGGTTGTCTGGAGATTGCCTGATAGTCTCTGACTGCAATTCTCTTAGTCTTTGTCTACTAAGTAACGAGGATTATAGGCATTAGCCTCTGTGCCTGGTTGTCATTTCTTTTTCCTTCATCTGTATATGTCATTTCCTTTATTTGCTTCCTATGGTCAATTACATTTATTCTTTTTCAAATGTTAAGACTTGAATTTTGGGAATATACCCTACATAGCCATGCCTTATAATTGTTTACTAGAATATGTGCTGATACTTTGTCCAGATTTTTGACTTTAGGTTTAGTATATTTTCAATTTTAGGAAATTTCCATTCATATGCATGGATCAGACTGAGGGCCATCTGCTATAAGAGTTCTAAGAAGTAAGGAAACTAGATATGACCCTATTATCATTTTCTTTAACGTCTTTGTGCTATTTTTCCATAAGACTAACTCTTTATAAACTTAGTTGAGAAATATTCCATTTATTTCCTGAAAGTGATTATATAAGATTGACATTTTTTTCAGTGTTTGTTGGAATTCACTAGTGAAACATTTGGATTTGAAGTTTTACGATAATAAATCTATTTCTAGAACAGATGCAGGGCTACATAGATTTTCAGTGGATCTTGAATTAGTTTACATAGATTATGTTTTGTCAAGCCCATTTCTTCTCAGTTGTTGAACTTGCTGCCATCCAATTGTTCTTAATATTCTCTCTTTTTTAAAAATATATTTGTAGGATTTCCCTCTTCCATTCCTGTTTTTGTAATGATAGAGCCATAGAGTTTTCAGCATACTAGGCTTATGTTCTTATGAGTTACATCCTTAGCTCTTTGGTATTTTGTGTTCTTTTTTTTAAAAAAAAATATTTTTGTAAAGATGCTGTCCAGAGGGGTTATAGTTACATGAGCAAGGTAATGAATACATTTCTTATTGAGCATTGTTACCTCCTCCTTTGTTTTTCCCCTACCATCCCTTTCTTCCCCACCTCCCCAATGCCTCTCCGACCTTGCAGAGTTGTAAAGTTCATTTTCAACTAGTGTCTTGTACATCTCATTGTTACAATGAGTCATCCTGTATCCTTATTTCAGCATTTTGTTATTTCCCTTCCCCTCCCCAAATTAGAAAAATGTATATAGAAGATGAAGGACACTGGAATCAAATACAGTGACAACAGGGGTTATACCGTGGGGGAAGAACATACAAAGAGACAAAAAAAATGACATAGTACATTATATGTACATTAAAAAGAACAACAAGAAAGATAAAATCTTTTGTGTCCCTATCTTTGGGTTCATTTCTCTTAGCATCAGGTTGTATGGTCATAAGTATATAGCTTTTGTCCTCTTCTGCTTGTCCTAGACATGTATTAGTTATTGCAGATAAGGGAAACCATGGGACCTATGTTTCTTCGAGTCTGGTGGTATTTTGTGTTCTTTCTTATTTATTTATTGATCCTTTTAATAATTTGAAAAAAACTAACTTTGGCTTAATATTCACCACTATTTGTTTCCTAGTTAATCAGTTTTTCTTCTCTTAGGCTTATTATTTTTTTCTTATGCATTTTGGATCAATCAGTGTTGTCATTCATTTGGGATGCTGTAATCACTGTGCCGTGAACTGGGCAGTAAGCACATATCTCAAAATTTTAGCGTCTGGGGAGTTGAGAATGGAGGCTCTCACAGGTTAGTGTCTGGTGAATGCCCTCACGTGGCTAACGGTTGGATTGACTCCCTCAGCCCCTTTTAATAATCGCTACCAAGTCCATTCAGCAGGGATTATACCTCCTTACAACTTAATACTGTTGCCTCAGGCTATGAATGGGGGAAGGCATTGCTAATATTTAGATCATAGCATATGGTTTATCTTTCTCTGGTTTCACAAGCAGATCCTTGACTTTTTTTCTAGTATGAAGCATTTAGAAACTGTAAATGTAAATTAGCCAAAAGCTGCATGACAGATGGGGAAGTATTAGTAACCAGAGCCACAGATAAAGTAGTATATCCTTAGATGTATTTTTTTTTAACCCACAAAAGGGGAAGGTATCTTCGCATTGCAGTAAGTAGCCATTTTATATGCCAAACAGACAAGGGCTGCCTAAAAGTGTGCTTTGTAAGGGAAAAAGTTAAGATAATCTTTACTCTTAGAGCTCCAGAAGTGTGTGTGTGTGTGTGTGTGTGTGTGTGTATGTGTGTATTTACTGCCATATTCCAAAATGATTTATGGAATTTACCCACCTGGAAGACCATGCAAAGTAGAGTACAATAAAAAGAGCCCCACCATGAGGAATATACCTTACTTAGTTTTGGTTTGTGTTATGAGGAAAGAGAAAACCATACAGCATGTGGTTGGCTAAGGGAGTGGAGCAGGGAACCAAAGGATATGGAGTGGAAGCGAGTTGCATAGTGATGATTATTGCAGGTTTAGACGGTGTGGGCACTATTCTACAACACATTTGAAGCTATCCTATGACTACAGTACTGAATCTCTACCAGGTGGACTTGGATATCCCTTTAGGCTAAGATGTACTTCCTGGCCCTGGATTGTGTCTTCCATTGTTGGGATTGCTTGACTGAAGTAGGTGACAGGCCTGCAGTACTGTTAGACTGAGAAATAACTTCAGGATGTTCTTTAAAAATAATGCATTTAGTCTAAAAGTTCAAGTGAAGTTTAACATTAATTGAAGCTGTCATACAATCTAAACTTTCTTCCCTTTCAAGAAGTCTGATTATCTTCCCTCAGATTTCTAGTGAATGAGTGATTAATTAGCCTGTCATTATAAAAGGAAATAATTATGTTAGTAGATACTGAATTTCCATTAAGTGGAATTTCTATTGTATTTCTTTTGGATTCTTAGTATATATTTTAAAAACACACTCATTTTTATTCTAAGACACTGCTGTTAAAGCCTCATACTGAAATTTTAAGCTTTTCTTAAAAGAAAAATTTTAGCCTATTCCTTTTGGCAGTTAACTTTAAGAAGAGTGTGCTTGCGCTGGGCACTGGTGGTTCACGCCTGTAATCCTAGCTACTCAGGAGGCTGAGATCTGAGGATTGCGGTTCAAAGCCAGCCCGGGCAGGAGAGACCGTGAGACTCCTATCTCCAATAAAACCACCAGAAAACCGGAAGTGGCGCTGTAGCTCAAGTGGTAGAGCTTGAGCTGAAGAGCTGAGGGACAGCGCCCAGGCCCAGAGTTCAAGCCCCACGACCGACCAAAAAAAAAAAAAAAAGAGTGTGCTTGGGTTATTTTCTGTTTCAATGTCTTGTTATATGGTTTTTCTTTTAGTATTCTAATTCATCTTAACTCCTGCCAAAGTATCTATAAGTATTTATAACATCTTAACTCCCTCAAAATATCTATAAACTGTCTCCATCAGTGTTATTTCTTTTTTTTTTTTTTTTGGTTGGTCGTGAGGCTTGAACTCTGGGCTTGGGTGCTGTCCCTGTGCTCGTCAGCTCAAGGCGAGCGCTCTTGAGCTACAGCACCACTTCCGGTTTTCTAGTGGTTTATTGGAGGTAAGAGTCTCACAGACTTTCCTGCCTGGCCTGGCTTTGAACTGCAATCCTCAGATCTCAGCCTCCTGAGTGGCTAGGATTATAGGCGTGAGCCACCGGTGTCCTGCTCAGTGTTGGTTCTTAAGCATCTGTTTACATGAAATACGTGGTGACACTGATGAATGCCTGGCTTATGGGGATCTCTCATGTTCCCGTAGCTGCTGTATTTCTTTCCTTGTTGTCTTGACATTTTATTTCTCTTCATTACTATGGGCCTACCACTGCTTTAGACTGCTAGTATTTCATACGACTTTCCTTCTTCCTAAATCCACAGTCCTGACTATGAATTTATTAGAAACCTAGCCTTAAATTCCCTCAGATATGTAAAGCTTTTTTTAAAACTCACTCACAAACCATAGGAATTGTTCAGCTCTCATCTGGAAGCAGCGGATCAGGTCTGGGCTGGCTGTTTCCCAGGCTGCAGCACAGTTGCCATCCTGGACCCTCTTCACCATCATCATGTTTCCTCTTTCTCACTATTTTCCTTTTATCCTGGACCATATCCATTTCTGTTTCTTGATTTATTCCATTGTTTTGGTGGAGCACTTCTCTCAGTTGTTTCCTGAGAAAGTGTCATGGAAAATAATTGTTTAAACTTTTACATGTTTAAAAAGTCCTTATGCTGCCTTGTAAGGTTAAAGTAAATCTTCTTCTATAAATTTGAAGGCATATGTCCACATTTTCCAGTGTGGTTCCTCAGAGTTCCTAATGGTACCTGTTCTTGATCTTTAGTTTGAAGCTTTGATTTTTCTTCTTCAGAAACGTCTATCTTCTTTTTTGTGCTACATTCTTTTTATCTTCTTCAGGATAATCCAGAGCTATCAGGTGCCAACAATTTCTATGCCTTTTGAAGCTTTTGGGGTATGTGTGTGTGTGTGTGTGTATGTGTGTGTACATGTGTGTGTGTGTGTTTAAATTGGATTGCTTCTTTACATCTCTACTGCCACTGTAGAACTCAGCTTTGTTGAGCACTCTCTTCAGTTTCAGGTTACCATTATGGATATGATTATCACTGTAATTTTGCTTCTCTCCTTCAGTCCTCTGATTGTCCTTGTTTCTATAAGAAACATGTTTTAATAACATGCTTGAGAGGAAAAAAAGGGTTCACTCTTCCACCATTATCTGGAATTACCCCATTTGCTCTTCAACCAGCTCTGTAGTGCATTTAGGCCCCACTTGTTACTGAGAATGCCACAAAAATGCCACTCATAAGCATCTGTTGTCAGGTGCTTTGATGCTTCTTAGTACAGTTGGTGTAGCCAGCTGTGTGTCCTCTGTCCTTTTCTAGCCAGTCTTCTCCCATTGCTTCAGAGTCTGACCTGTGTTCACTGGCTGTTCCTCTCAGCTTCTTAGCTACTTGTGTCTCCAAATTTAGCTTCTCAGTAATAGGGCTCTTCAGGGTGGTTTCTTGGGTCTTGATTTTTTTGTTGTTGGTGTTGGTTGCGGGGCTTGAACCCAGCCTGGGTGCTGTCCCTCAGCTCTTCAGCTCAAGGCCAGTGCTCTACCAACTGAGCTACAGTGCTGCTTCCGGTTTTCTGGTGGTTAATTGGAGATGAGAGTCTCACTGACCTTTCTGCCTGGGCTGGCTCTGAACCATCATCCTCAGAGCTCAGCCTTCTGAGTAGCTAGGATTACAGGCATGAGCCACTAGCGCCCAGCTTGGGTCTTGATTTTTGTCTTTATTATCTGTTATTCCTTCATCATCCCTAGAGTGTGTAACTCAGTCCTCTGGCTTCAAATGTAGGTATGTGCTAATGGCACCACCTGAAATCTCTCTCCTGAGTTTCAGAGTCATTTATCTCATGGACATCTTGTGAACTGGGCTCTTACTTTTTCAATCATCTCTCTGTTGCTAAGTGGCTCCACTTATTGCTCAAACAAAAGTAATTAAATTTATGATTCCCTTTTCTGACCCAACCCATCAAATGATAGTGCCAAAATACATCTTCTAGTTTACCTTTCCTCCCCATGTCGCTAGCCTAGTGCTTGACCCTTAGGAGGCCTTCACTAGTAAATGCTCAAGTGAATGCAAGACATCAACAGAAAACCAAGGTTAAGGAGGGGACTATTCTAGATTAAAAGGTATGAAAAATGACATGGTAGCCAAATGCAGTACCGGAACCTCAGTTCGATTCTTGTTTTAAAAACCTAGTTACAGTGGATATTGTATGGACAAGGGGGAAATTTGAACATGAATTGTATGTCATTATTGTATCAGTGGTATTATGAATATTGGGGTCATTCTTACTTTTAGAAATGCAGTTGAGGTTTCTAGGGGGTAATGTGTTAAGATATCTTCATTCATTTCAAATGGGTCAGAAGAAAAAAGTTTTATGAGGAGGAAGGCAGGAAGAAAAGAAATGCATCAAAATATCCAAATTTAATGACTATAGAGGAACAGTATGTGGATATACATTGTACTGTTTTATTGTCTCACTAGGTTTGAATTTTTTTCAAAATAAAAAATTGGAAAAAAATCAATGGAGAAAAATTTCATGAAAAGGTATCTCAGAGAAATTTTTAAGCTGCTATAAGCTGAGGTCAGTTTTAAAGCATACTATTAAATGTAACAAAGTCTAAGTTGTACATAATTACAGTGTTGGTATATTTAATGAGGAGGAAATAAAGCCCAGTAGAATAAATAAGGCCTCTCTAGAAAAAAATTTTAGAAAGGTGTGGAAGTAGATTTTTAATGGCCGCCAGAGGGCAGTGCAGACAGTAATTCTGTTGTCCACAGCCAGTCTACTGAAAAGCTGCAGTACTGGCTCCACATGAGGTCGCTATTCTTTGTACAAAACATTTTTAGGGTCTTTGGACTATTTAGACAGTTTTAGAAGGAGTGTATGTAGATAGTTATACTGCTTCCCATTTTTTTTCTCCCCACTCAGATCTGCTTTTAAATTCTGTGGGTTTTTAGCTTTTGGCTCCTCTCTCTAACTCATGGACTCTGGAAGGATCTGAATATTGGAGTGAAGATCTTCCACTATACATATGTTCCAAAGGCCAATAATATCCCCTAGCAAGTCAGGATCCATATCTTTTTTTCTTAGAGCAAACTGTCAAATCATGATCTTATTACAGTTAACCTTTAGATTTCCTAGGACTATAAAACTTCTAACTTCATTTGGGAATTACTGTTATATGCCTTCTTATTGAGTTGACTCAGTTTCATCATTCTGTATCTTTAACCAGATGTGTTATATGTAAGTTAGGTGTAGTTACAGAAATGTACCCAGTATATTAAAGGATTACACTGTATAGGTGGCTGTTCTTCTCCTAACACTTACCCAGTGCCTAGAGAGATAGACTGTATCAGTAGACTTAGAAATTTAAAGTTCTTAACTTTAAATTTAACCAGTAGACTTAAAAATTTAAATTTAAAGTGGAAGTTATTAGAGAGTTAGCCCCAGGCTCTTGAGATATGTAAAATAAGATGAAGGGAGAAGGCCAGCTTCAAAGAAATGGGCTTTGGTAAGAAGTAGAGCCAGATATAAACAAAAGTGCTTTGGGCTGAGAGGCACACAAGTGATGAATGAGGATTATTTCAGGTAGAAATACTTGGAGGCTTTGCTTATGCTGTCTTTGCTCAGTATACAAAGTTCTGTGTACAGGACTTCAAGGCTAAGCGTCAGGATAATACCAGCCTCTCTTGATAGCTTGCTCTGACCTGACCCAAGGAGTTAAGTGCTTTTCCTGTGTTCTCTTTGTATCCAGTTCAAATGTCTTTATAGCACATGATTCGTGGTTGTTAATCCGCATGCTTGTCTCCCCTGTGACTAACAGGTTGGTGCATTCATTTCCCCTATTCTGTTTCTGTTTTGGTCCTGCATATGTGTTCCTCCCTTTGGAATATACTCTTTTTAAATCCCCCTCCCCCCAAAAAAATACAGTGGCTCTCTGACATCCTCAGAAATAAATGAGAAAAAGAAATATCCATTGTGTACCTTCTTTCTATTGAGTTCCTACTCACTGTTAGGTGTTTTGTAAGCATTTTCTCATGTAATTTTTTTTTTTAACAAACATAGCAAGCTTCTTTCCTTTTAGATCTTTCTCTTAGTACTTGCTCTCCTAGAAGCTGTTTATCTTCAAGCCTCTATACAGCTCATAAAGTAGCTTTCTTCCTCTCTGTGTGATGGTAGTAAGAGTTTAAACTCAGAGCCGTGTACTTGCTAGCCGCGTGTGTTATCATTGCTCCACACTTCTAGCCCTCTCATTCACTGGTTAGTTTAAGGATAGGGCCTTACTTCCCACCTGCACACCTGCCTGAGCTACACAGTCCACTTACCATAGGCTTCCTGTCATTGTTGGGATCACAGGCGTGGGCCTCCTTGTGGAGCTTAGCTTCCCTGTAGGTGGACTTTTCAGTGATGGCTGGCCTGTCATTGTGGTCCTCCCAGTCTCAGACTCCCAGCAATGGGTTGGAAAAAGGGGGGTCTTACTTAGTTTTCTGCCTGAGCTGGCATTCTTCCCATTCTGTCTCCCATGTAGATAGGATTAAGAGATTGAATCACTAGGACCTGGTTTAGTAGCTCCTTTTTCTGCCAGCAAGTATGAATTTATTCCAAGTTATCGCTCTCTCTCAGTGGTAGGATGGGTCTCAGGGACAGGAATGAGCTAAGGTATGATGGAGCTTTCTTGACTTCTTCCTTCTCTGTCCTTCCTGTCCTTCTACTGCTCCCTCAGTAAAATGAGTCCATTTACTGGATGTCCCAACTTAGTTTTTATTTTTTTTATTATAATTGCTTTTTTTCTAACTCATTGTAACTGGCAGCGTTCTCTAGATCCTGTTTCTTTTAGGAGGTGTGGGATTGAGTGTTTTGCTTAGTCTTGGGAAAGGGCTAATCATCTGTTAACATATGCTTTTGCTCTTCATAAGACCTGTATAAACGTAAGTCATGAGTTGCTTAACAACAGGGACACATACTGGAATGCATCAATGATTTCATCATTTCCTGAACATCATGAAGTATACTTGCTTGCACAAACTAAGATAGCTAATTGATATCATCTGGTGGGATCTCAATCATATACATGGTCCTTCCTTGGCTAAAATGTTATATATATATAGTGTAGTTAGCAACAATAAAAATTCCATTTATTTCTGTAGATTTAGAGGTAAAAAACCGTGCAATCAGGTGTTAGTATTCTGAAATGCTGTCAAATCTAAAAATCATATCCATTCTTGAAAGTTCATTTCTAGTCTCCACTCTGTTATTTTCTTTATCTATTAATCCACATAAATCTTTCCTTCCCTCATTTTTCCTATGTTGTACATTCTTCAGTTTGGATGCTGATATAGATTAAATTGTATGCATTATTATTATTTAATTTTTCTTGATATTTAGTTACTTTGTATATTTCTATCTTACAGGACCACTGAGATGGTAAAACACCAGTGGATTGTGGCAGCATCTTCTCAGTGTTAGCAATGTTCAAATATCACGTCCTTTTTAGAGGACATATTTGAAGCAAAATGTATTTATATAATTTATTTTTGTTAATGGATTTTTAAAATTACTTCCTTAAAAGTAATTTTAAAATAATTCACCCAGAACTGGGAATATGGCTTGGTGGTCTAGCACATGCTTAGTATGTGTGAGACTCTGGATTTGATTCCAGCGTCAACATACACACACACACACACACACACACACACACACACACACACACTAGCACATGCTTAGTATGTATGAAACTCTGGATTTGATTCCAGCGTCAACACACACACACACACACACACACACACACACACACACACACACACTATCTCATTTAGTTTTTCTGAATGAGATAGAAAAAATTTTCCCTTAAGTATGTGGTTATTTTTCTCCATGTTTTTATTATCCATATAATTCTCAGTATTCATTTAAGACTAATGTTACTGTAATCTGGTACAATGCTTCAAGGAAATGTTTCAAGAAAGACAGAATACCAATTATTTCCTGTAGCTTTTATATAAAAGGCCATTTGAGAAGGTACAACCATTTAAATCTTTTGTAGGATTGTGGGGTGAATTTTTGTAGTTGCTCTATTAAAGTCATTTTCAAGGTTTATTTGACAAAATATCAATATTTGAATAGCAATAATTGTCTAAGCTTCCTAATTACATGCTGAGCTTTCTAATTCTTACCAGAGCTGCTGCTTCCTGGCAAAGCTTAAACATCAGTCTCCAATCAATCAGTTAGATTAATTTCTCTGTGGTATAATTAAATTCATCGGACCCAGTTACTGGCACTTTTCAGACATCACACTGATTCTTATCATGAAGCCACTAAGAATATTTCAGTTTTAAAATTACCCGTTTGGCAAGTTGGACTCATAAAAGCACGAGTAGAATGGTAGTTGCTAAAGGGATGGGGATTGGGAGAGAATTTGGAAGCTCTTGGTCCTATGGTATAAATTTTCATTTAGAAGATAAAAAAACTTACAGGAATCTAATGTATAGCACTGATACAATGTTTTGTACTTCATTGTTTACTTGAAATTTATTAAGAGTGTAAATGTCTTTACCATACACACACACACACACACACACACACAGACATTAACTTTGTGATAATGGATATGTTAGATCTCTTAAACCATCACTTTGTACACCTTGAATACACGTAAGTTTTGTCATGTTCACCTCAATAGAGAAACTAAAAACTCACCTTGCAGAATCAGTCTTTAATCTGCTAAGAATACCTTTCTTTAAAAAATTCTTCTATTCCCGAAATGTTAACAGAAATGTTTTTTAAAAGGTAACCTGACTTGGTAATGTACTTTTAAAATCTGAAATGGCTATAATATAAACAGAGGACAAAATGCCTCAAAAATCTAACAACATTTCTTTTTATTTATAGAGGTATTTTCTAGTTGGGAGCAATCATGCAGAAACGAAATATCGTGTCTTGAAAATTGATAGAACAGAACCAAAAGATTTGGTTATAATTGATGATAGGGTAAGTATCTTCCCAAACCTGACTACAAACAAAAACTTCCATGTTTATTGTTTAAAGGTCATGAAATATCTTTATAGCTTTAGCAATGTATTTTTCTTTTAAATCATGAATCTAAAAGTTACAACTGTTTTTCTGACTAGAATTTGTCTCTATTCTGTTTTCTAGAAATTACTGGTATCAAGGTATATGCCATAATTATACTTTGTCTTTCAGATTGATTGTTTTGGAAAGCACACATCTTAGATAATTTATGAATATATCTTCTTAAATAGTTGATGTTTTGAGCACTCGGTACAACTTAATGTTGCATCCATGGAAGATAATATCTATTAGTATGCTTCAATATAAAGTTACTTAAAGTCCAGGAAGACTTCTATGCTAAAGATGCTTTATTATACTGCCAAAAATCACCTCTATGACCACTTCTGCTGACTTCCTATTCACTTGAAATTGAGAAATGATTCTTACTAAGATAATATTTAATTCAGAGTCAGGAATAGAGAAGCTTAATTCAGGTAGCACAAAACATGAAATAGTCAAAAGTGAAATATAACAAATTGGTAATCAGTAGTTAATTTTGGCTCTTTTCAAATGCGGGATTATGTCTTACTGTACATATTAAAAATTTCTTGTCTGTGAATATTAGTTCATGTAGATTCCTGGTTTTTAAGCAGGAAAATAAGTTTGGAACTCATTTTCATTAGACCCTTTGCAAAACTATTTTCTGTGTGGTAATAATTTTGATTAATTTTTTTTTTTTGGTTGTGGGGCTTGAACTCTAGACCAAGGCACTGTCCCTCAGCTCTTCAGCTCAAGGCTAGTGTAGTGCTCTACCACTGTGCCACTTCTGTTTCTGAGTGGTTGGAGATAAGATGTCTCACGGACTTTCCTGCCTGGGCTGGCATTGAACCATGATCCTCAGATCTCAGACTCCTGAGTAGCTAGGCTTACAGGTGTGAACCACTGTCGCCCAGCTTAATTTTGAATAAATTTTTTATTGTGATTTCCTGCATTACTCCTGGGAGTCCATTCCTCCACTTACCTATGAATTTATAATGATTCTTGGCTTTATTTGGGAATGGAATCGACCAATGAGGGAGTCTTTGAGAAGCTAAGAGCTATGAATACTCTCACAAAAATACATACATATCCATATAATTTTAAGTCTCTGAATACCTGGCTCAGAGTATAAGGTTTTGATCACATTTTTTTTTTAGTATAGTAATATGAGCCAATTATCAGCTTAAATTGGCTTTCTAAATGACAGCTTAGTCATACATTATGTAGTGTAAGAAATAGGGGTTCTTACAGGCAGCTTTTAATTTTTAGGGGTAAATAATAATCGACATAACCTTATAGATTACTTGTGCTTATTTTTAGCATGTATATACTCAGCAAGAAGTACGGGAACTTCTTGGCCGCTTAGATCTGGGAAATAGAACAAAAATGGGACAGAAAGGATCCTCTGGGTTATTCCGAGCTGTGTCAGCATTTGGTGTTGTCGGTAAGAAATGAGGCTCCCTGTGGCTACCTTCCCCCCCCCCCTTTTTTAAAGAGAGCTTATAAGCTATATAGATTTATAGTTATAACCCATCACTGTTTTTATCAATATAAATAAACCATCATCTGTGAGCTATTACCTATAACTTTAAACAATCTTTCATTGTTAAACTTAATTCTCCATAAATCAAAGAGCATTTATACATCTGGTGCCCAGCAGAGCAGGTTTTTTTTTTTTTAATGCCATTACTGATTAAACTTAGGATCTCATGCTCTCACTTGATTCTTTCACTCAAGACTACTAATCTAACACTTGTGCCACACCTCTGCTTTGGGCTGTTTGGTGATTACTTAGAGAAAGGAGTCTCAGATTTGTCTGCTCTGGCTGGCTTCCTACTGGGATCCTCAGATCTCAGCTTCCTGAGTATCTAAGATTATAGGTAATTGCCTTCATCCAGGATATAAACAAATCTGGAATTGTTCTTAGGTCTTTGCAGAGTCTGCTGGCTGGCTTGTTGTGAAATGAAAAATAAAAAAATTAGCTTAGACTGTTAAGTATTTGGCCAGAATGAAAATACAGTAAAGCTAGTTTTAAAATGAAAAGGAATTTATCCTAAAAACAGGTTGCAGTAGTGAGGTATCAGCACTTCCTTTTGGGGATGACAACTGTTTTCTTACTCAGTGAGAAACTTCTTTAAATTACAAGCCATCAGAAACTTTGCTGTTGAAATTGTATGAGACAGATGAAACATCTCACTGTTACCAGCAAGATCTAAGTCACTGTGGCACGAGAAGCAGCTTCTATTTACAACTCATGGATAGAACTTCAGATAAGGGGTTTCTGGACACACTCTTTCCTCAGCTAATATTGATGTTTTCAAGAAATCAGGACCCCGGTCTTCTTCATAGTTGAGGCTTGATATTGATGTATTTAAGTATAGACTGCTTTGGTTTGAGCCTTGCCTAAGCCTCTCTTCCCCTTTTCTTTCCTTTAGTGGGATGTTCCATAGTTTCTTCTGGTGGGGAAGGAATGGGTAGCAAAGGGGAGAGAATGATGGAAGGAGTGACTCTGTTCAAGATGCATTGTACATGTGAATGGACATATTAAATTGAAATTCTCTTGCATAACTATTTGAAGTTGATAATAAAACAAAGAATATAGTGCAGTGCTTTTCAAGTCTTTGTGGTAAAGGACCAGTGTTTTTCCCTAATATGTTTCACACCAGAACATGATACTATAATCCATAACTTGTAGTCATGTTATTCAGCATGCGCCTCAAAACATTGAGTTCATTGTCACCCAAAATATAATCTATATTCTTCCAAGGCAAATTCATTGATCATGCACACACATATTGTAGTGATCTCAAATTACTCCAAGATTTCTAACTCCTGTTCTAAATTGTTTACTTATCATGGCACTGAAAGTTTATGGGCAGGTCACTGGATCCTAATTTGAGTGTTACACACCTAGACAATTTTCTTTGCTCTAAACATGCATCATTCCATCCGTAGCTACATTGCCAATCCTGTCCTGTTCATTGATATTAGGTGGCCAGCAGGAAATTTAGTAAACTAATGTTTGGTATTATGAGTTCTACCACAAAGTTGTTTTTTCTGGTCTTGGGGTATGTGAATGGAGTAGGTGGCTGGCGGCTGGAGTCCTTATTACTGTCAACTCTGTGACCATCCTAGGTCCTTCTGATACATACCCCATAGGCAATATATCCTTTTATTGCCTTTATCACCTGTCAGAGACTGCTCATTTATTTAATTCATTCGTTTATTTTATTATTTGTGTGTGTGTGTGTGTGTGTGTGTGTGTGTGTGTGTCTGTGTGTATTCCTGTGTGCCAGTTATAGAGTATGAACTCAGGGCCAGAGTTTCTTTTGCTCAAGGCTACCACTCTTATCACTTGAAGCATAGCTCCACTTCTAGCTTTTTTTTTTTTTAATTGTGAAAATACCATACAGAGGGGTTACAATTACATGGGAGAGATAGTACATTTCTTATCAAGCATTGTTGCCTCCTCCTTTGTTTTCCCATACCATCCCTTCCCCTCTCCACACCCACCCCCTACTCTCCTTACACCCACCCCCCCCCAGCCAAAGTTGTAAAGTTCATTTTTCGCCATAACTTCTTATACATCTCATTGTTGTAATAGGTCCACCTGTAACCCTATTTAAACAATTTTTTTTCCTTCCCCTCTACAAATTATATCAACATCAAATACAGTGAAAGCAGGGCTTATTCCCTGGGGGAGGTACATACAAAGCAACAAAGAAATCATCTTATAAATATGTTGGCAACAATCGCAAGAAAGAAAAAAACATTTGAATCCTTATCTTGGGGTTCATTTCGCCTAACATCAACTTGTCTGACAGTTTCTGTTTGTCTAGTTATTGCAAATAAGGGAAACCATGGGACCTATATTTCTTTGGGCCTGGCTTACTTCACTTAATATAATTTTTTCCAAGTCTTTCCCCACTTACAGCTTTGTGATTGTTAATTCTAGCTAAAGTCTCACAGACTTTCCAATCCAGGCTGGCTTTGAATTGCAGTCCTCAGATCTCAGCCTCCTGAGTAGGCGTAAGCCACTGGCACTACTATTGTTTTAAAGGGGAATGGGTAAGATAAGTGCCTTGTAGTAAACTAGGCAATAGAAACTAAGCCCTTACTTAAAACAGTGCCTTTAAAGATAGATGGGAAGTCCAAAGTAGCAATGTAAGGGCCTCAGAGTAGTTCGGGAGCAGTATAATTTAATGTTAGAGATGTCACTTTGGTTCTAGTTTTATAATTCAGGTAACATGTACAATGCTTTTTAGACAATGTCACCCCTTCCTTTGCTTTTCCTCATTTTCCCCCTCCCATCCCTGCGTGTAAATTGCTTAGTTCATTTTTTATGTAGTATATATTGAATATCCTGGTCTTTTTTTTTTGGAGAGGAAGGACGTTCCATGATTACACATGTCTAGAGGATATATCATGAAGACTCATGTGTGAACATTAGCATTCTCTGAACTGGAAGTTTCAAAAATATGTGTAGTTTTCTTAAGTTTTTCAGCCTAGCATTTCTCAAATTTATTTGCTTACAGTGACTCTTCTCCTACTAAAATTTGTCAACTAGTATTTTGTGAAGATTATGTTAGAGGCAGTATTCCTATAGATTTTTAAGTCTTCAAATCACACCAGACCACCACTCAGCAGTATGCCTTGTCTACATTCTTTTAGTTTGTAGGGAATATATATTGGGTTCTGTTTTGACATGTGAAACAGGCCAAAGAAATGTGTCTTCAGTTTTATCAGTCCTGTGTGTATGTGTGTGTGGGTATATGTGTGTGTGTTTATAAGTAAAATTGTGGAAATAATATAACATAAAATGTACTACCTGAATCCTTTTTAATTACATCATTCAGCAGTGATAACTGTGTACCTTGTCAGCAGATCTAGAAGATTTCATT
This sequence comes from Dipodomys ordii, assembly GCF_000151885.1. NCBI lineage: Eukaryota > Metazoa > Chordata > Mammalia > Rodentia > Heteromyidae > Dipodomys > Dipodomys ordii. Next base: position 1,187,329 of record NW_012267278.1, on the reverse strand, counting down.
TTCAGAATTGAAGTCTATATCTATTGAATAATTCCTTTTAATATTTTATATGTTTTTGCTCAAGGCTCTTCAGTCATATTTAGAATAAGACTAATTTTATTGAATAATGAATGAAATAAAATTGTTCAGATTAATAATTTTAGGTGATATAAGTGATAGTAAGGGTATTTCTAAAGAATACTTGTAATACAATCAAAAATTTCTGTGGCTATAAATCAGAGATTTGATCAAGTCAGAAACCTATCAAGTCTCTGATCTCTTAAATATGTGTGTAAAGCATCACCAAGCTTATAAACATTACTGATTTTTTTTTCATTGACAGGGTTTGTCAGGTTTTTAGAAGGTTATTATATTGTGCTGATAACCAAACAGAGGAAGATGGCAGATATTGGAGGTCATGCAATATATAAGATTGAAGATACCAATATGATCTATATCCCCAATGATTCTGTACGGATTTCTCATCCTGATGAAGCTAGGTATGTACTGGTGGTAACTAGGTGGCTTTTTGTTTTCGTTTCTTTTTGGTAGTCCTAGGGTTTGAACTCAGGACCTAATGCTTATCTTATTTGCTTGGCTAGACTTGTTTGGTTGGCTAGTGCTGTACTACTGAAGCCACACACCTCCAGCTGAGCTTTCTGCTGGTTATTTTGGAGATAGAGTCTCATGAACTTTTTTGCCTGTGCTGGCCTCAAGTCACAGTCTCTTCTGGATCTTAACCTCTTGAGTGGGTAGATCACAGGAACGAATCACCAGGGCCTGTTTTACATTATTCATTCACTTTATTTATTATTTTTTCAAATACTGTAGCAATTAGAAAGCAAAGCATAATCAAAGATTATAAATGTTGCATAAAAAGATCAAATATTGGCTTAGAATTCTACAGCTTTTGTTCAGGGCTATTAAAGCTCCATTATAACAATCAATTCAAAGATTTAACAGTAGCTATTAAGATCATTAGGTGCCAGGCACCTGTGGCTCATGCCTGTAATCCTCCCAACTCAAGAGGCAGATCCAAGTGGTCACAATCAGAAGCTAGCCTAGGCAGAAAAGTCCATGAGACTGTCTCCAAAGTAACTGTGCCATCTGAGCAAACAAACCTAGCAAGAGTGAGGGCTTGCGTTCAAACCCTATTATTAGCCAAAATAAAAAACAAAACCCATACTATTAGGTGTAAGGAATAAAATATTCATAGTCTTAACACATTAAAGTCTTTGGATCTCTTCAATTTATAAGATAAAGAATTTTTATGATTCTTTATTTTATAATAATGGCAGACATACTTAATGGAATAACTGGCAGACAAACTTAACCAAATGATGAAATGGTATCACTTTTCTTTTTTTTTTTGGTCAGTCATAGGGCTTGAACTCTGGGCCAGGGTGCTGTCTGTCAGCTCTTCGGTTCAAGGCAAGCACACTGCCACTTGAGCCAAAACACAACTTCCTGTGGTTTATTGGAGATAAGAGCCTTGGGGACTTTCCTACACAGGCTGGCTTTGAACCGTTATCCTCAGATCTCAGCCTCCTGAGTAGGTGGGATTACAGGAGTGAGCCACCATTCCAGGCATGAGCCACTGGCCTCATGCATAATAGCACTTTTTAATTGAAGCAAGGTGAGATAATTAAGTAATTTCTTGCTGAAAATATTAAACTTGACTTCAACTATGAGGAAATAATTTTTTAATTTTTTAAATTATCTTTAAGTTGTTATACAGAGGAATTCATTGAACATGTTAGTTTATGAGCACAATGCATATGGAACAATACCATCTCTTCCATCTTTGTCCTCCTTCCCTTTCAACACCATCATTCCTCTCAATTATGCTAGGCATTATGATAGACACTGAATAGTATGATTGTATTCCCCCTGCCCCCAAAATAATGTTTTAAAATTTCTGTCATGGGACTTTTTGCAAGCCATTTTTGATATCTTCAAAAATGTCATAAAAATGTCAGTCATCACAGAGAAACAAAAGACCATTCTAGATTTTAGAACAGATAAAATACATGAATTCCAACTATATCTTTGATTCAGATGTGCATTTCATGCACACACATGCAGAGAGCTATCAACATATAATAATGGCACAGATTGAATATTTCTTATCCAAAATGTGGGGGAGAAGTGTTTCAGATTTTAGACTTGTTGGGATATTTGCATTAAATATGCTATGACATCTTGAGACTGGGATCCAAGTCTAAATAGAGAATTCAGATATTTTTCTTATACATATACAGTAGGTGATTTTATATAGTATCCTTTGTGTATCTATGTTTTGACAGCTGCATGTCATATGAGGTCAAATGTGGAACTTTCCATTTTTTTTTTGTAGTGTCATGACATTGGCTCAAAAAGGTTTCAGATTTTGGAGCATTTCAAATTTCAGATTTTCATATGGTGGGTTCTCAATGAAAAGGATTAGAAAAATAAAATGTACTTGTGTATTTAGAGAGAGAGAAAGAGCGAGCGAGCGAGAGAAAGAGACAGAGAGAGAGTGTTTAAAAAAGCTTCTAACACTGAGTTTTTAAGAAGGATATACTGGTATTGGTTGTACTATTTTTCCCCTAAGCTTTTCATAGATTTGAAGCTTTTCAGAAATTCTAGGAGGAAGTTATTAGAGTCTTGAGAATGTAGGTAAAAGCTATCAACAAATAGATTTAAAATTATAAAAGTTCCCTTGAAGATTAAAATAAAACAAAGTTAGGCATCCTTGTTTTTAGGATAGGTAATGATTTAGATTTTAATTTTGTTATTAATTGTATTTTTTTGACATACAAATCGAAATTTGAGGTGATAGAGATCTTTTACTTGAGATCTCATTAGGTAATAATTTTCTGGATTTTTGTGATATTGACTTTAAATAACTTGTTAGTGGTGATGCTAAAAATAATTTGCTTCAGATGAGGATGGATACAATCTACTGGGTAAAATAAAAAAGATCTCTTGTTTTGTACAAACTGAAAGTGATATCACAAATAGCATACAAGCAGACATATATTTAATTGAAAGTGAATAAATTAGTCCAGCACATAAAAATGAAGGGAAGAAAAGAGTTCAAGAGGTTTATAGATGCTTTATACTTCATATATACTTTATATGTAAACTCTGCATTCATGATTCAAGAATATAAAATAATTTTTTTCTATACAGTGATTTGGCTAGTGTAGAGTGAAATTATCAATGATTACTACTATACTGAATGGATATTATCCAGAATAAGATACAGTTAAATTTATACTTTATTATAAGTAGGATGAAGCAATATTCTTTGATAGGAAAATGTTTAACATACTTGTAAATGTTTAACACATTATATAATAATTCATTTAAGTAACATATAATAATTCATTTCAATAAAAATATTAGATAAAATATTGAGAATTAAAGCAAGTACTATTTAATGTTTCATACATAAGGATAAGTATAGATTATCTTTATAATACATGGTTACATCAACATTAGAAAATTTACTGAAAATTATTACTTTAAAATATGGTGAGGAAAAATATGACTATCTTCACATTTGTAGTAAATATATGTGGCAGAATTCCAGATCCATTTGCGATCAGTGATTAGAAAACTATGGATATAAGTATCTTTTCTGAACCTGGTAAATGATGCTTATTAAAAAGTTATATCTAAAATTATTCTTGGAAGCAAAATTTAAAACATTGCCTTTGAAGTAAGGAAAAATAGAGATATCTGCCATAACAAATATATTAAAAGCTGTATTCAATAGATTAGAAAGATTAGAAAGCTGAGGCATGAAGCTTGAAAAGAAACAAGCAGGGGAAACAAAGGAGGAGGAAACAATGCTCAATAGGAAATGTACTCATTACCTTGCTCATGTAACTGTAACCCCTCTGTACAGCATTTTTACAATAAAAAAAGAAAAAAGAAGCATTGCCATTATGTATGCAGCATGATTTTCTACTTTAGAAAATCTAATAATACCTACTCTCAGAACTAATGAAAAAATTAAACAAATGACTGAAGAAAACAATAGACATGTATGAATCAGTAATTTTCCCACACCTGAGTGATAGAGAAAATTTCATGATGACCCTATTCACAGTAGCAGCAAAACCATACTGTATCTGGGAATAAGTATAACAAAATTACACAAAACTTTATTATAGAGAAAATTTCTAGCACTGTTGAATAATACTTAAACCCCTAATAATGGGAAAGATGTTCCTTTGTTCATAGATGGTAAGATTGAGTATCCTAAGTGTTGCTTTTTTTTCTAAAATTGGTTCATACATTCAATGTAAATTTAACCTACACTCAAGAAGTTTAATAAAAAATGGGACATGACAAGCTTCTTTTAAAATTCATGTAGAAACGTAAAAGTCTAAGCATAATCCAGACAGTTGTAAAAAAGAAAAACAAGAAAGCGTAAGTCTAACCAAGACAGTAGGACTTGTAATAATTTAGATAACTGGATTGTTATTTCTGATAAGACTGCTTGGTATTCATGGAGGAATTGGCATTGGCCAATGAACAGAGTGACGAAGGTCCAAGAAAATAGCCATTTTAGTTAGGAAAGTGATATATATTAGAGTTAGTGTACATGCTGGTTTTTCTATTTGAAAGGTGATAAAATTAGATTCCACTTTCTGATAGTTTTCAAGGAACAATTCAAAAAGTACAGCTTTAAGAAATTTATGGAAAATATTTCAAGATCTTAGCATGGAAAAAAAATTTATAAATAATGCTAGATTAGCTGGGTGCTGGTGGCTCACACCTGTAATCCTAGCGACTCAGGAGGCTGAGGATTGTGGTTCAAAGCCAGGAGGTAAGAGGATCGTGGTTCAAAGCCAGCCTGAGTAGGAACGTCCACAAGACTCTTTTTTTTTTTTTCTGTTTATGTGGTGCTCAGGAATCGAACCCAGGCCTCATGCATGCAAGGCAAGCACTCTATCACTGAGCCACCTTCCCAGCCCCTTCAAGACGCTTATCTACAATTAATCAGCAGAAAAGCAGAAGTGGCACTGTGGCTCAAGTAGAGCTCAGCGACAGCTCCCAGGCCCAGAGTTCAAGACTCACGACCAACAAAGAAAAAGAGAAAACTGCTATATTTGATGCTTTCTGTATTAAAAATACTTTTACAATTTAGGCAAATTTTAGGAGACAAACAACAGTGAATGTAAACATTTACAACATATAACAAAGAGTAGTATTTAGAATATCTGATAAATTTCAGGGAGAAAAAGATAAGCAGACTTACTGAGGAATGGTTAAAAGTAAGAGCAGATACATCACAGAAGAGATGCTGAACTTTGCTTTTAGTTTGGGAATTGCAAATTTTAAAAGACACTATTTCTTTCTCATTCATCAGAGTAGGAAGAAAATATCTGCTGCCATCAAATGTTATTGGGAAATGAATTCATACTCTGAGATCCAGGCTTTGAAGATAAATGAGTTATACTCTGTGAGTTGGAGTGATAACAGTCCCTCAGGCAGACATACTCTAGTACAACTGAAAATGCATTATCTACAACCCATTGGTTTTGCTTCTTTGTGTGAATATATATATATATATATATATATATATATATATATGAAAATGGAGTGTTCTTAGCTATACTATTTCTTATGGTGGAATACAGGAAAGAACTTACTACTCTTATCAGCTGAGGAATACATACGTAAAATGTGGTATGTATGATTCAGTAAACATCAATTAAAGCAAACAAATTCTAAACTTTCAACACCTCTGCATTTCAAAATACAAGTGAGTAAAGTTAGTTGCAGAACAATATAGAAAATATGAAATGGTCTGTGTAGTATATTTAGCATACAATATAAGTTATATGTCACTTAGAGATGTCTAATGTGGACAAAGAATTATAACAGTAATCAGGAGAGTATTGCATTTAGTGAGAGAAAATGAAACTGGGAAGACAATTGGATTTTAACTTTTAAAATTCTGTTTTAATTGTTTTATGCTAAAAGCATTAAAATGAGTGTGAAAAAAATGTGAATGCTATTTACTCCTGAGTGGTAGATAATGTGGATATTTTATTCTATACTTTATTTTTCGCTTAATAAGAAATGTACTCATTATCTTGCCCATGTAATTGTAACCCCTCTGTACAGTTTTTTCACAATAAAAAAACCCAAAAAAACCCATACTGACTTAAAGTTATAATGATCCACAAATATTTTGTTTTTGCTCTATCCAACCTCAAGTTATTTACAAAATACACTGTAAAACAAACAGAGTCTTTATTTCTGTCTGTGTCCCACACATGGGTGGGGTGCCTGGCAGCCTGTTGCTATGAGGAACGACTGTGAAACTGAAGTTAGGGCTCTGAAGGATAGTCAGCAGACTTAGAGTTGCTTCAGTGACATCTCTGTTTTAGGGATGTCTTGAGTTCCTCAGGTCAATGCTGTACTTACTAATATAAATATAAGTACATGTTAAACTGTAAGAAATAACAGAATTGTATAAAATGTAATATGCTTTTAATTTTTCTTTTAGGTATCTACGAATATTTCAAAATGTGGACCTATCTAGCAATTTTTACTTTAGGTAGGTTTGTGTTTAGTTTTGTTCCTATGAATCACTTAAACTTTCTCCAGGGGGTAAAAACAGAATCAGTGTGTAATTAATAGTGAATTATTTCACTTGGAAGCATTAGAAAATCTGATATTTAAAATTTTTGAATGGATAAATTAAGACATTATTTATTCTCACTATAAAAATCAATTTTGGCCAGGTGCTGGTGGCTCACGCCTTTAATCCTAGCTACTCAGGAAGCTGAGATCTGACGATCATAGTTCAAAACCACCTTGGGAAGGAAAGGCCGTGAGACTCTTATCTCCAATAAACTACTAGAAGACTGGAAGTGACGCTGTAGCTCAAGTAGCTCAAGTAGTAGAGCACTGGCCTTGGGCTGAAGAGCTCAGGGATAGCGCCCAAGCCCAGAGTTCAGGCCCCATGACCAACAAAAAAAAAAAAAAAAAAGAAAAAGAAAAAAAGAAATACCAGTTTACTTGGATTCTGTCTTTACTGAGTTGTAACAATGCCAGAATTATATTTTTAGTTACTAATCTGGAAAAAATTAGGTAAAAAAGTAGGAAGAATTCTTGCAACACTGAATTTTTTTTTTTTTTTGGTAGTAGGGCTTGAACTCTGGGCCTGGGTGCTGTCCCTGTGCTCTTCAGCTCAAGGCGAGCGCTCTACTGCTTGACCACAGCGCCACTTCCGATTTTCTAGTGGTTTGTTGGAGATAAGAGCCTCACAGACTTTCCTGCCCTGGCTGGCTTTGAACCGACATCCTCAAATCTCAGCCTCCTGAGTAGCTAGGATTGCAGGCGTGAGCCACCAGCACCCGGCTAACACTGAAATATTATTGGTGATATTAACAGTTTTTTTTTTAACAATTTAGTAGATAATGAAAACATATCCTAGACAAAATGTCAGGAGGAAAAATATAGCTATATAAACTCTCTCTCTCTCTCTCTCTTTCTTTGGTTGTGGGATGCTGTCCCTGCCTCATTGCTAGTGCTCTACCAATTGAACCACAGTACAATTTGTGATTTTTAAGTGGTTAATTGTAGATAAGAGTCTCATGGGGACTTTTCTGCCCAGGCTATCTTTGAACTGTGATCCTCAGATCTCAGCCTCCTGAGTAGTTAGAATTATAGGCATGAGCCACTGGTGCCCAGCTAAAAATACAGATTTCTATTAGATATTTATGGACATCACAAGCTAACCAGGTAATCCAGGGACAACCCAAAATACTATTGAACAGGCAAGTAAATTATGGTAGAGCATTATGATCAAGTGTTAGGTTACCATTTATGTGACCAGTATGTGGATCTGGTATACAACCTTACTCTGGAAGATTCTACCTGCCATAATGTCTACTCTAAAAACAGAGCACAAAATAATATGATGCCCCTCAGTAGATTAATTGATCAAAAAATGTGATATATATGTGTATATATACATACATACACACACACACACACACACACACACACATATATATATATATACATACATATATATATATGAATTCTGTGCTTCCATCAGAAAGAATAACATCGCCCCTTTTGTTAGGAAATGGAAAGACTTGGAAAAAAAATCATATTAAGTAAAGTAAGCCAGACCCAAAGAAATATAGGTCCCATGTTTTCCCTCATTTGCAATAATTAGTATATATCTAGGATTATTTTATCAGATGAGCAGAAAAGCTCAAAAGCTATGTACATATGACCATATAAGATGTTGCTAAGTGAAATGAACCCCAAGATATGGACACGAGGTCTCTCTTTGTTGTTGTTTTAAATGTGCTATGTGATTTTTTTTTTGTTTCCTTTGTATGTTCTTCCCCCTATGGGAAATCGGCTGTCATCACTGTACTTGATTTTGGTACCCTGCATCTTGTATATACATTTGTCTTAATTTGGGGAAGGGAAGGGGAATAACAAAATGCTGAAATAAGGACACAGGATGACCCATTGTAAGACTGATACCCACAAGACAGTATATTGGAAATGAACTTTACAACTTGGGGGGAGGAAGGGAGGGAGAGGAGGGATAGTGGGAACACAACAGGGAGGGGGTAACAATGCTCGACAAGAAATGTACTCATTGCCTTACGTAACTGTAACCCCTTGGTACAGCATCTTTACAATAAAATAAAATTAAAAAGAAATAATATGTACCAGTAAGGACTTGAATCATAAAGCCAGAAAGAAGACCCATGGCATTTGTGGCTACTGGTAGTATATGCTGACAGGGTATCTTACTTTTTTTTTTTAAAGAAATTAACTTTGTTAATTAAGTTAATTGGTTTTTTATGGAATAAAATACATGTCTAATATGTAGAGTGTGTTATGTCTTTATTGATGTAAAGCTGAAATTTATTATTTTAATCATCATAGAATGAAATTATTTTCACTTTTACAGATGGAAGTATATTTGTCACCACCATGTACTTTTCAGTCCTTATTGCTTACTTTATGTTTGTGGCATCTTTAAGGTTAAGAAGTTTGGTGGTACTTTTACAAATAGTCTCCTTTTACTTCATTTCTCTGAGTTTTGTCTGCATCCTGTGCTGAATTCTATACATCATTCCAAAAGTAAAAACACTTAGGCTGATATTGTCTCCCAAGTATTCTTTTTTTCTCATGCATTTTAAATTGTTATTATAAAGGTGAGGTACAGAGTGGTTACAGTTACATAAGTCAGATAAAGAGGACATTTCCTTTTGAACAATGTCACCCCTTTCTCCTTCCTACTTTTCCTCTTTCGTCCCCACTCACATTGTATAGTTCCTTTTCAACATAGTGTTTAGTGAGCACCACTGCTGTATTTGTTCACCCTTTGTCCCACCATTTTGTGCCTCCTTACCCTCCCAAAAATAAATGAACAAACAAGACAAAAATGATAGGAAAACACAATTAGCAAAAAAGAAAAAAAATCTCATTTCCATTTTCTGAAATTCATTTCAGTAAATATTTTATGATCAGCTGTATGTGGGTATTGTTTTAACAAGGTTATATTATTTCTTGTGACTTAGCTAGAATGAAGCAGTTGTTTTAAATAGGAAGAATTAATTGTTAAAAGTCAGAAACCAGTTTCTTAGTATAGCTTTTATTCCTTTGAGATTAGATGCTATTGCAGTAAATGGAGCCATCAAACAATGTGGTAAAACTAAGTTTTACAGACAAAATTGAAATCAACTAAATTGTATAAATAAGATACAGAAGAAATTATAACTAATACATATCTATAGGCAGGATTATAACCATCTTATAATATTACTAATGTACTTGAAAAGCAAATTTGTATAAACAAAGATACCTTCTAAAATTTTGTACTAAAATAGCTAAAGGTGTTTATAAAATGATTGTCAATCAAAATTGTAGCAGATGTGTTTTTATTTGCTCAAAAACAATTTAGTTTACTTATTTATTCATTTATTTATTTCAGTATTGGGGTTTATATTTAGGGTATTATGCTTCTGAGTGTGGCTTGAGTCACACCCCCAGCCTTTTTTGTTTTTAGTTTTTAAATGTAGTCCCAAATTTATGCCTGAACTGGCCAATACTTTGATCATCCTAACATGTTTCCTTTGTAGTTGATATGACAGGTTTGTTATCATGCCCAGGTTTTTCTTGGTTATGATAATGTCTTGTGAAGGTTTTGCTTGGGTTGATCTCAAATCATGATGCTCCTGATCCTGTAGCATAATGAGTTAACTAGGATTTATAGATGTGAACTGACAACTGATGACACTTTAACTTTTATATGGCTTTTATTTTGCCTAAAACATCATGTTTCTCTATAATGACATATGTGCTTATTCCTGTTTTACAATGTTATGATACCACTATTAATAATGAATAGAATTATTTTTGCTTATATGAAAAGTAGAGTAAGAACCATGAACTATACTATTTAAGTATTATAGTTATATGTAGAATGCCATTTAGATAGTATGATATGAATATGACCCTTTGAAATAGACATGAACTTAACAATGGCTTCAGTATGGAGCAAGAAAATGCACATTGAACTAATCAAGGAATGTAGACTTCTTACATTATATTGAATATTTTTAGTCATACAAATGCCTAATTCACGTGGTGACTATTTTATTTCCAATTGTATTAATATTTGGCTCTGTTTCCAGGGCTTATTTGAACAGCATTGCTTCCAAGTTCAGTAACAGGTGTTAAATAATTTAGTTCACAGATTTTAATTCTGTATAGGAAACAACACTGTGAAATATGTTTTGCTTTTGTAATTTTTAAGCTTCATTTCTCTTCTCAGTTACAGCTATGATTTGTCCCACTCACTTCAATATAATCTTACTGTCTTGCGAATGCCCCTGGAGATGTTAAAGTCAGAAACAACCCAGGCTCGCCAGGAGAGTTTTGACATTTTTGAAGATGAAGGATTAATTACACAGGGTGGAAGTGGTAGGTGGTTTGAAGGATACTTAATGCATGTGACATCCATGAAATGGTACCTTATTAAATTCACTCACATTTCTTTCATATTTCTCCAAAATCTGCTCTTTATCTTTACATAGTTTTTTTTTTGGGGGGTGGTGGTGGTACATGACCTTGACCAATTTAGAGAAACCATTAATCAGTATTTGATTTCATTTGTAGGCCAGCCAGAAAATTGCTGACATTTTCTAGCAGTTATTCATTCAATTTTTTTTTGTACTGGTCCTGAGGCTTTAACTTAGGCCTGGGTACTGTTCCTGAGCTTTTTGCATATGGCTAGCCCTCTACTGCTTTAGCTCCACTTCTGACTTTTTGGTGATTAATTGGAGATAAGAGTCTCAAACACTTTTCTTCCCAGGATGGCTTCAAACCATGATCCTCAGATCTCTGTCTCCTGAGCATGAGCCACCCACAGTGCCCAGCTATTCAAGCACTGTGTGTGTGTGTGTGTGTGTGTGTGTGTGTGTGTGCGCGTGTGCGCGCGCGCGCGCGCGCGCATGTGCGCATGTACACTCTGATTCTGGAGCCTAAAACTCAACCGTGCTGTCCCTGAGCTTTTGTGCTCAAGGGTAGTGCTCTACCACTTGAGCCAAAGCTCTATTTCAGGTTTTTTTTGTTTTTATTTTATTTTTTATATTTATTTTTTGGTAGTTAATTGAAGATAATAGTGTCACAGGCTTTACTACCCAGGCTGGCTTCAAATGGCAGTTCTCAGATCTCTTCCTCCTGATAGCTAGGATTATAGGTGTGAGCCACTAGCACCTGGCTGTTCATGCACTTTTTTTTGCCTGTCCTCAGGCTTGAACTCTGGGCCTGTGCTCTGTCCCTAGGTTCCTTTAACTCAAGACTAGCAGTCTACCACTTGAGCCACAGTGCCACCTCCAGCTTTTTCTGTGGCTAACTGGAGGTAAGAGTCTCTTGCACTTTCCTAACCAGGCTAGCTTCCAAACATGATCCTCAGATCTCAGCCTCCGGAGTAGCTAGGATTACAGACATGAGCCATTGGCACCTGGCTATTCGTGTACCTTTTAAGGGATATATTCAGGCATAGACTTCTATTGAAATTTAAATGAGTAATTCTTTTCTGTCCTTCCTTCCTTCCCTCCCTCCCTCCCTCCCTCTCCCTCTCTCGGTCTTTTTCTTTCTTTCCTTCCTTTCTTTCTTCCTTCCTTCCTTTCTTTTATTTTCTTTCTTTTTTCTTCCTTTCTTTTTCTCTTTCTCTATTTCTTTGAAACTGTAGAATACTCATAATCTTTTCTTTCAGAGAAACAGTTTTATAGAAGCAGAATTTAGGGAAAAGATGTGTTATTTATTGTGTGCTAGATGTTTACATGTAATGTTCTAAGTGTCATAAAACTCTGCTCTTGGGTATAACGCCATTTTTTTTTTTTTGGTTGTAGGGCTTGAATTCAGGGCCTGGATGCTGTCCCTGAGCTCTTTCATTCAAGGCTAGCACTCTACTACTTTGAGCTCTACTTCTGGTTTTTTGGTAGTTAATTGGAGATCAGAGTCCATAGACTTTCCTACCTGGGCTGGCTTTGAACTGCAATCCTTAGATTAGCTAGGATTACAGGGATGAACCACCAGGCATCCAGCTATAACTCTAATTTTACAGAATTAAAGATTTACTAAGAAACCGAGGCCCAGAAATGAAGATTATATGCCAGTGTCCAGAAGCACTAGTGCAGCATGTCAGAGATTGCTTTTTCACTTGCTCAGCCTGACCAAGTATACTTTCTTAGGCCCTACTCTTAGCAGGGCTAACTAATTTATGTCATCCTCAAAACAACCATATGTCAGATGCAAATGAGTAAACAGAGGTACTTTCTTAGTAAGTATAAGTAGCTCTCTACCTTATGACTGTCATACTACTTAAGAGCTAGAGTCAGGGTGAACTGGATCCAAGCACTGTCCCCATGCTGTGTTCTCACAGGGTACCTTCTGCCATTTCATGGCTTTATTCTTAGATTTCGTGTATGTCTCCTTAATTTTCCTCCCCTTTTCCCTTATATGAAAAGCTCTCAAGTGCTTCTCTTTTTTGGCTTTGTACAGAAACTCAGTGTTCTGAATGCTGATATGAATGGTATCTATTAACATGACAATGCTGTTAATCAGGCATTGTATTTTGGAGTTAAATACTGAAGTGGAAACTCTTGAAAATGAGTTGGATATCAATTTCTTTATCTTTCTGATACAAACTTATTTTTCAGGTGTATTTGGGATCTGTAGTGAGCCTTATATGAAGTACGTGTGGAATGGTGAACTTCTGGAAATAATTAAAAATACTGTGCATCGTGACTGGTTGTTATATATCATTCATGGATTCTGTGGACAGTCAAGTATCCTTTTCATAAAAACCTTAAGACTTACACTGAACAATTTGCAGAAAGAAACATAGAAACTATAGGATTATAATGATCACTCTATGTAATTCAACAGGGAAATTTTGCCCATGGTGCTTTATAATAGATATTGCAAAGGAGGATGCAGACTATTCAAACGGAACTATTAGACACACGCACGCACACACACACACATACACACACACAGAAATAACGAGGAAGAAAGTGCTGTATATAAGTGCTGTATATTCTTATATCCTAGTGATAGAGGTAATGAAGATCGTATTTAGATGAGAGAAGGATCAAAATACCTGACAGAGAGGATAGTACAGGTTTATGAGAACAAATCTTAATCTAGGCCCTAAACAAAATTCATGCCTTAGCAGTGAGCAAAGAGTGACATTGCTAGTTGGAGAAGCACCATGGGGTAGGAAGTGGAAAAAAATGCATGGCAGTGTTCTCTGGCTTGTGTACGATTCTCAGGAGGCAGGATGTAATGGGAAGTATACCAGAGATGTGAGTCAGATTGTGTCACCAGATTGATCTGTTCAGGCTAAAACTTGATGGTCAGAGAGTCTTTAGGCTTGATGCTGATACTTTTGAAAGTTTTTGTTTAGGAGGGTGGTAAGTAGTATTTATAGGAAGTTTGAGTTGACAAGTCATTTTGAAACTGAATTAGGAAAAATGAGACAAGGGACATGAGTTAGAAAAAGCCTTCAGTAATAGTTTAGGCCCAGTGCAGTGCAGGCTTGGATTAAGCTGGTAAGTTCAATTTATTATTTACTTTTTCCCTCTACAAACATGTTTTCTTTCATTTAATTTCTTTCTCTCTGTCTTTTCTTTTCTCCTTGTACAGGTCCTAGGGCTTGAATTCAGAGACTGAGCACTGTGCTTTTGCTTAAGGATAGCAATCTACCACTTGATTCACAGCTCACTTCTGGATTTTTGGTGTAATTGGGGATAAGAGTCCCATAGACTTTCCTGCTTGGTCTGGGTTTGAACTGTGATCCTCAGATCTCAGTCTCCTGTGTGGCTAGGATTTTCAAGCAAGAGCCACCAGTACTTGGCTTAAAATTTATTTAAAAAAGAATTATTATTATTATCTTTTAGTAGTTGTACAAAGGAGTTACTATTAACCAAATTTACAAATACACTGCATCTTGATTGATGTTACCCTTTTCATCATTCTCCCTAATTTCTAATTAACATAGATACCTTTCAAGAAAGTGCCATTGTGCTGTGGGGTTTAAAAGGACAGTGGATACTATTTAGAAGTGGATTTAGGTTTTTCTCATCACAGTTGGAGCTAATAGAGGGAAGTTGTGCACTTAGTGTGTTTGTAGTTTTTTTTCTTATATCCTAGGCTTTTAAAGATATAGGCTTCAAAGCCATTAAATGTAGGAATGTGACTAACCACTATGAATTTTTTTTTTCTTGTGCCTGTCCTGGGGCATGAACTAAGGGCCTGGGCTCTATCCCTGAGTGCCTTTGCTCACTTGAGCCACAGTTCCACTTCTGGCTTTTTTTGTGTGGTTAATTGTAGATAGAAGTCTCACAGACTTTTCTGCCCGTTCTGCCTTCAAATGGCAATCCTCAGTTTTCAGCCTCCTAAGGAACTAGGATTGTAGTCATGAATCACCAGCGCCCTCTAGGCTCATGCTTTTTTTTCACCTGGGTATTTGAGAGAAAGGGAATCACTGGCATATCCAGAGAGGCTGGCCTTGGAGAACAGAAGTGCTGCTTTCTCTGTGACAAGTAGGGAGATGAGAGGTCAAGTGCAGACATAGGGTTTTGAAGTGGAGATGAGTGGGATTGATATGCTGCTATACTTGAACATCAGGCTCATTACTTTATAATCATTTTGAACCAGAGTTCTATCTGCTGATTCACTATACAGTGAGATTTGGTCCTGAATCACTTTTGTCTGTTTTTAAAAATAAAATATATCTGGGAAAAACAAGTTTTTTTTATCACCAAAATTGCCAAGAGAATTACTGCAATGAGTCTAAAATCCATTAAATTTTTAAAATTATTATTATAAAGGTGATATACAGAGAGGTTACAGTTATGTAAGTCAGGTAAAGAACACATTTCTTCTTGGACCATGTCACCCTTCCCTGTCTGTCTCCCAGTCCTAAGATCCATTTTTAAAGTGTAGTTCTAAGAGCTTAGCTCAGGACCTGGCAAACTGGATGTTGGCAGTGCTTGTTTTTAAATAGTGAACAGCACCATAGATTATCATTTTAAAGCTCATTAGTTTAAATGATGCATCTTGTCTCCCAGTCATCAAGCATTTAATGAATTTTGGCAGTGTATGCAATGATAAAAGCCATTGCTGTCTCGTGAACATTTCCTCCAGGCCAGGGATTAGGAGTCTAACACAAATTACCTCAGCTAATCTTCCCATCCACCTAGTAACAGTACAGTCTTTGTAGTCTTTTATCTACAATGTTTAGGGACCAAAAGTGTTTCAGAATTTAAATTTCTTCCAATTTTGGAATATTTGAAAAAGGATGAAATATCTTGGAGAGCCAAATCTAAAGATGAAATTTTAGTTATGCTTCACATATACCCTAAGCATTTGGAATTTTTCTACAAATTTTTAGTCTGCCTGCATTTTGACTGTGGTCTGTGAGGTCAGGTGTGGAATTTTCCACTGTGGCTCATGTTGTTGCTCAAATATTTTAGGATTATAGTACATTTTGAATTTTAGATATTTAGATTAGGGATGTTCAATCTTTGCTACTTTTTAATTTTTATAATAAGATTGTGGCTCAGAAAGTAATATAACTAATAAGCTGTAATTTGCTTAAGCAGTTCACACTAATTCATTCAGTATTCAGGTTTTGGACTGCTCTTCAAGTATTCATTCAGTTTCCTTGGTATTATATATAATAGCACTATCATGCTTCATAATTTTTTTTAAAATTTTTTATTGTAAAGATACTATACAGAGGGTTACAGTTACATGAGTGAGGTAATGAGTACACTTCCTCTTGAACTTTGTCATGCTTCATAATTTAAGTGTCTGGTCAAGTGATACTGCTCTCTTTGAAAGGCATTCAACTCTGAAGACTAAAGGTTTAGTTGTTCTAGTTTCCATCTTTACATGGCTGTAAGGACAGACGTCTTCTCTTAGCCAGCAGCACTATACTTGGTTCATTCCCTCTGAAATTCAGAGAAACCATTCCTTAGGCAGGTTGGTTTTTGCCATCATACCTGACTCTTCAGAAGAACCACTAGACTTAGTGTTCTTTTATCCTTGGGTGAAGCTTTTGACATCTCTAGGTTATTGGAAAAGTTCATCTAAACACATGCATGCTAAGATACAGTGATTCTTGATGTTGTATGACACTTTAAAATGCTAAACTACCTTAACCTGATTTCTAAGAACTGTTGATCTATGGACGTCCAGTCTATGTTACTCTAATAGCCAGAAGATCCAGTAAGTTTGCTGGGACCCGTTTTCTCAAGAGAGGAGCAAACTGTGAGGTAAGATGGCCGACAGTGTTGCTGATGGGAATCAGCTTTGCTGATGGGAATGAAGCAGAGTAGAATATTAGAAAGTATAATTCCTGAGTTTGGCATATCAAGAAAATAATTCTTCAGAGTATCTAAAATTAGGGAGAAATATGGAGTTATGAAATTGCTCATGTTTGGGAGGATGAACCATTTCTGAAATATGTGAAAAAATGTTTAATGTAGAGACAGAAACATCAAAGCACCCCCTACATACACTCAAGCAATAGAAGAAGGGTGTCCTCCTTGTTGGGAGAACATTCATGATAGAATAGAGTATGGCACAACATTGTCTTCTTTCCTGGACTCCTTTGGCTGTTCACTATAGAAAATGGCAACTCTCCCATCTTGATATCAGCCATGTCATCTCCTTGAATGATCCATCCCTGTCCGAAGTGCACAACTGAATCTTGAGGGATGTGTGATTGAATAGCAACTTGAATGAGGCATTGGACTTTGATCCTGGCTTAAAAATAGCATCATTGTTCTTCCAATTTTATCAGCATTGAAAGGCATTATAACTGATACTTTAAAAAGTCAGAGTTTTGCCCCTTTAGTATTTATAGACATGTTACTAATGTCTCTAAAATCATTTTTTTATATCCTTGTAAGTAAAGCTGCCTTGAAATCATCCCCCCTCTCCGACGACATGATTATTTCCTTCTGCCCATGAGGCATTATTTGAATCTCACTCTTTCATCATTTCAGTCCTCTTTGGTTATTCAGAACTGAATTTTGATATCCCTCTGATCTTCCTTATCTCCTGTATAATTTCATATAATTGTTTGTCTTTTCTTTCCATTCCTATCATTTATACCAGGCATAATGCTCTTACTTATCTGTTACTTGTGCTACTAGCTATTAAATTTGATTTTCCTCCTAGTGTCTTTCTGCCACTTTTAATTGCTTTTCTTTATTGTACCTTAGTGGTTTTGCTTTTCTAATGTGCACATCGACTATTGACAACATTTACCTCTTTTAAAACATTAAAAGAATAGGAGTTGTAATTTCACTGTGCATTTGAAATGTTTTTTTCACTAAAAAGTTAAAATAACATAAAATACCTTTAATTGCATCTTCATTTCAGGGTGATGTTGCAAATGAAGTGGAGACTGAACAGATACTTTGTGATGCTTCTGTGATGTCTTTCACTGCCGGCAGTTATTCTTCTTATGTGCAAGTTAGAGGATCCGTTCCCTTGTACTGGTCCCAGGACATCTCCACTATGATGCCTAAGCCACCTATTACATGTGCGTGGAGCAGTCTTATAAGTAACTCTCCTCTACTCATATGAACTATTCTCATAGAAATCTAATAAACAATTAGGTTTTAATCCTCTAACATAACTTAGAAGAATAATTTCTATTTATGTAATAAATTTATCTTTAATTTTAAATGGTAGTAAATTATTTACATTGTACTGCAGAAACTTATGAGTTACTTAGATGTAATAAATATATGATGGGGCTGGGAAGTTGGCTCAGTAGTAGAGTGCTTGCCTCACATGCAGGAGGCCCTGGGTTTGATTCCTCAGCACCACATAAGCAGAAAAAAGCTGGAAGTTGCACCGTGGCTCAGGTGGTAGGGCACTAGCCTTGAGCTGAAGAGCTGAGGGACAGCGCCCAGGCCAGAGTTTAGGCCCCATGACCAACAAAAAAGAAAAAAAGAAAAAAAAAACATGATGAATGAGCATCACACATTGAGAGGGATTCTCAAAGTGAAACTGGTAGATTAGTTGCATTGCATTTCTTTTGGCATTCTTGAGGATACTCCACTTCTTTTGTTTCTGCCTTATAATTTTCCTTCAAGCATTTCTTCATCCTTTTTCCTTTCTTAGTGGACCAGGCGGATCCATTTGCACATGTGGCTGCTCTTCACTTTGATCAGATGCTTCAGAGGTTTGGCTCTCCCATCATCATCCTGAATTTAGTGAAGGTATGATGTGCTCTTCAAACACATTAGGTAATCTTTCCTCAGCACAGAGCAAATTTGCAAGCTGGACTTTACCTTTTCCCAAAGGAGAGACTTAGGATTCTTATGCTATAATAGCTTGTAGCTCACATAATAACTATAATAGCTACTGTGCTTTGACCTCAGATTTCTTGTGACCTCTTCATTATATACTAGAAGAGTCAGCAATGTTTCCAAAAGAACAAAGGGTTCAATGTATAAAGCTTCTGATTTTCTTGTATAAATTTGGTGCCCATGAAATTTCTGTATTAGTTTTCAAGACAACTTGGAGAAGGAAGCATGAAGATCACACTGCTACAACCTTGCCTTGGTTCAGCCAGTGTCCTTACAGTTTGTAGCAACTTTTGGACAAATTAATACATAATAATAAGACAAAAATCATGTGTTCAGAAGTTGGGTCCTTTTGTGGCTAAATACTCAAGTGGGCATATGAGGAGGTTCAACAGAGTGGTATCAATGGCTTCACAGTTCCCTGATTTTTATTAGAGTATCCTGACTGAGTTCCCTGATTTCTAGTAGAGTATCCTGACTGATCAACATGTATGTGTGTGTGTGTGTATGTGAATATATACAAACAGGCTAGAGGCTTGGGATGGAGGGCAAGGAGACACACAGTAAATTTTATCTATATCTGTTACAGCCAAGTAAATTGAAAGAATCAGTCAGTAGCCAAATATCCTGACAGTACATGTACATATGTGTATGTATATTGTATGTAATGGTCATGGCAGTAGCCAACAGCATAATATATGTGAGGTTAATTCTAAGAGAATGATTAATAAAACTAATCAATAAAAAATCAAGGAATTTCATATCCATTTAGTCACTTAACAAATGTTTTCGAGGGTACCGTCCAAGGCAACCATAGAAACATCTTGCCTTCATGGAGCTGCCAGTCTGAGAGAGATGACAGTGAAGTAATGTAGAGGCCCCAGTACAGGTCCTAATAGAAGAGAACACTTCTCAGAAGACATGAGGAATCAGCTCAACACAAAGTGGGAGGAAGTACTCAGGAGAAAAGAGAACAGTATTCAACTGGGACAATAGGCATGCCCTTGTATGTGTATGTGTGTGTGTGTGTGTGTGTGTGTGTGTGTGTGTGTGTGTGTGTCAGAGAGAGAGAGAGAGTATGTACATGTGGGTGCTTGCTTCTCTGGCAGCATTAACTTATTTTTAAGATAGCAGGAAATGTTACTAAGAGTAGAGGTTTCAGGGCAGTGGAGAAGGTTTAACAGTCTTGTGCACATGTGGGTGTAAGCATGTAAGCTGACTGTAAATATCCCAGACTATCCATTGGCAATAAGATTCCTTAAAAGACCCGTTCTGCTGTTGCATACCTTTACTTAGGTTTGTTTAGTTTAGACATAAAAAGACAAGAGCAAAGGCATTTTGGATAGTGGCAATAGAATGACTGCAGTGGACTTCGAGAGCCAAGTTGTATGAGGAGGAGTTAGTGAGGTGGGGGCCTCATGTGGTGAGGCATTTAAGGCAGAAACAATCTGAAAATAAAAGATGTTCTAGTTAAGAAATGTGGAAGGCAGAGCAGTTAGCTGTGAGGATGACATGCTCTAAGATAATAGGCACTTAAATGGAGTGCAACAGAAGTTAGAAGTACTGAAAATTACCTAGAATGGAGGGAAAGCTTAGTTAGAAAGACAATTTTCAGGCATGGATTGTAAAGTACAATTAAATACATGAGCTAATGTGTGTGTGTGTGTGTGTGTGTGTGTGTGTGTGTGTGTGTGTGTGTTTAATCAAGAGCATGGAGCAATAGGGCCCAAAATTGAAAAGTATCAGACAGGGCTGGGAGAGAAGGAAGATGATAAGGTAGTTTCTTTCTTCCTTGTTGCTCTTTGATTTATGTAATTACATCTCACTAGCTTTGTCAAATAAATCATGCAGATATTAAATACATCACTTTCTACTTATTCATATTTATTTAGAAATTCTATATTCATGTCTCTTTCCCTGTCGGCTTAGACTATTAAAAGAGAGAAACTAAATAATCTGTAATCTTCTCTCACTATTGAATAGAAACTGTAATACACAAATTGAAAAATTAAAGTGGAAAAACTTTAGTGATAAAAATATTCATCAGCAATTTCCCACTAAATGTATATATTAATATAGAAATATTGTTAAAGGAATGAGTTACAAAACATTGCTAAAAATAAATTAGTGGATTTTGTTCATGGTTTTCAAAGTCTTCACAGTGTGGTTGAAATGTTCTGGTTAAATGGAATTCAGGTCTATAGTGCTTGAATTAATTCTTCCATTAACTATGCACCTTCAGAAACTATTTTATGTAGGTGATTATGAACTAACTATGCTTGCCACGGAGCTGGACCTTTTTTGCCTACCCCATAGTTAGGCCACTGACTTAAGTTGTGCTGAAGACGGTTTATTTACAGGGCAGCCAATCACATGGGTATATACGAGAGAGCTAGCATCAGATTCGTCTCCCCCAGGAGGTGAGGGGTTTATGGGACAAAGAAGCAGAATGGTCTCTGGCATGAGAAGGGTGGTGGGAAGTAAGCACAAATGGAATAATCAGTGTTCTGTACTTATATAGTCAAACTTTATGACTTTTCCTAGAATACATAGAAACACATAGAACATAGAAAATAACACATTAATGTACTTTGAGAGTGCAGCTTTGGGCCTCCTGAAATCAAAAGGTCATCCACTGGACACTTATATAGGCCCAAGTGAAGGATCAGTGATTTCAACTGGTTTGAAAATCAAAAGCAGCCTCCAAGTTCTGAGAAGCAGCTTATGTAGCCATTACCCTTGTAATTCATACATCAGAGCAAAACTAGTAGGAGTCGATTGCTTAGCTACATGATCTTTAAACTGGTGATAAAAGCTAGTAACTAAATAGCAAGTACAGCTAGATGGTTTACTAGGGTTTCTCTCTGTGTTTGTCATTCCTCAGATTTTCACATATACATTTATTTTTGAATATTTAAAACTAGTCAATAGATTTTAAAATTAGATTAGGTCATTGTTCCATTGTAATAAAAAAATCCTGACAATAACTAGAGATTAGATTATAGTTGGAAATAAAGTTGCCATTTCATGGGGAAAATAAAAACACATCCTGTTGCCTTTTGTCACTGGTCATTTTATCCATAGGATAAAAAATATTTTGTTCAATTGGAAGAATACCTTAGTAATTTGGGATTAAGAGTCAAGTTATGCTGGTGTGTGTAGAATAATTCTGTGGAAGCTACTAAGATAGAAATTTTCTCTTTAATTTTTTTCTCTTTCATTTTGTATGATGCTTGAGGCATTGGTTAAAAGACATTTTGCAGAAATCCAAGCACTTTCAATGCTACTACAAGTAGTCCCCTAGGATCAACCTTGAGCTACACATCAGAGGCCTCTGGGCCACTGATGGCCATTAGGGGGAACCTCATCAAATGATAGAACAACTTGTATGTGTGAAGCTTTTATTTGATTTTTTAGAAGAGTCTGTATCCTGAGAAGGTTGACTAAACAATTCATTAATACCAATCCACTATAGACAGTACAAAGCAGATCTTTGCATACAGATGATCAAAGGTTGATATCGTAACCTTTTCTTTCTATCCTATAAATTGACAGGTTTAAATAAGAATTTCAAAATATTTTTGTTTCCATAGTTGATTTAAAGTATTTTTGTGAGGAATTCTAGATATGTAAGCTTCTCAGATTGAAAAAGAATCAACACATAGTGTTAATCTAAACTGATCTAACACTTCTTAATTCTTCTCTAGTTTGTCCATTTGGATTAATTAAGCACAATAGAATTCCTTGTTTGTTTCCATAGTAGATCTAATTGTATTCATTGCAATTGAAAAGTAATCTCCACAACTGAAAAGAATACAGAACCATTAGGATGCCAGCCATTATGTCTTATAGTCTTTTTAGTGTCACTGTTAGAAAACTGTTTTTCTTCATTCCTAAGTGTTAGCTTTGGGATAATACTAAAAGTAGCCCATTTTTATTGAGTGCTTACCATGTACAGATTTTACTGTGCACCTTCAAGAACTATTTTATACAGGTGATTATGAACTAACTATGCTTGCCACTGAACTGGACCTTTTTTGCCTACCCCATAGTTAGGCCACTGACATAAGTTGTGCTGAAGACGGTTTATTTACAGGGCAGATAAGAACTTTGTCTAATTTACATTAAAATTGGGCCAGGTGAAGATTATTTTCAGGACTGTAGCTGAACCATATGAACACAATTCATATTGAAACGGAATGTCTGTAAATTATATTGTCTAAGCTGTATTAAGTTCTAAATTAATTAGTTCTCTTCAACTCACACAAATAATAAACTTTGAAAAAATTCTTAATTTCAACCTCACATTAATGCTATAAAAGGAAGATAACTGTTGTTACCTATTTTATAGATTTAAAAAAATAGAGACTAAGGGAAATGGAAATATTGCCCAAAACAGTAAGTAGCAGTATTGCATCCTCAGAGAGACAGTAAAACACTAGCCTTCTTGATAGGGCAGTGTTGAAGGACATACTATGGGCAGGAAGTAAAGTATAATGCCATAAATGCCTCTTAGCCTCAGTTTATTCCGCCACAAGATAAAAGGGAGAAAATTCTTGGCTTGGCTACTTCACAAGGTGTTTTGTGAGTCAAATATGAAAGAATATGAAGGCTTTGAAAATATCCTATGTTAAACCAGGTGGAGATTGTCTACTATACCCATCTCATTTTTCTCTGCTCCTTGGCTAGCTGGAGTGGATGGAATCCTTTCTTCTGGTCGTGGGGGTCAGGGAGGGTCTTCTGCCAAATGTGGGCCAGACCTGTATGGGACAAAGAGGGTTTGGAATAGTTGTTAGAAATTTGATCCCCTGAGCTCTTTAGAACTCATTATCTAGTCTGGGTGTTACATGACTGTAATCCCAGCTACTGAAGAGTTGCAAACTGAAGGATTGAGGTTCAAGGCCTGGGAAAAAAGTGGAAGATCCCTGAAAAACAAAACTAAAAGCAAAGTACTTGGGATGTAACTCAAGTGGTAGAGCCTACCTGCCAAATAAATAAATGCTCATCTGTTGACTCTCATTCAAAAAGGATTTGTATTATTTACATATTAGAAATAGGTTTATTTCAGTAGTTTGCAACTTAGCCTTTTTTTCTTAGCTTGGCTGAAAAGTACAAGTGCTTATTAAGTCTTTGCTTTGGGGCAGTTATAATGTAGACATTTAAATTTTTTATATTTTTGATAAAGGAAAGAGAAAAAAGAAAGCATGAGAGAATACTGAGTGAAGAACTTGTTGCTGCTGTGACCTATCTTAATCAGTTCCTGCCTCCTGAGCACACCATTGTCTACATCCCCTGGGATATGGCCAAGTACACGAAAAGGTGAAAGGCACTCGTATGTCTCTCTGTTATAGTTCCCTTTTCTTGTAGTAACAAATGGCAGGAGTTGGTTTCTGCGAGTCCCCTCTTGAAACATGCTGAGAGATTGATTGACTGCTTAAATGAATTGACCCCACTCTTTAAAAAAAATTTTTTTTTATTGTGAAAATACCGTACAGAAGGGTTATAATTATATGAGCAAGGTAATGAGTACATTTCTTTTTTTGGGGGGGGGTCCGGTCGTGGGGACTGAACTCTGGGCCTGGGCGCTGTCCCTTAGCTCTTCAGCTCAAGGCCAGCACTCTACCACTTGAGCCACAGCGCTACTTCCGGCTTTTTTCTTATGTGGTGCTGAGGAATCAAACCCAGGGCCTCATGCTTGCAAGGCATGCACTCTACCACTGAGCCACCTTCCCAGCCCCATGAGTACATTTCTTATCAAGCATTGTTGCCTCCTCTTTAGTTTCCCCTTACCATCCCTGCCCTCCCAGCTCCCCCGCCCCAAACCCCCCCCAAAGTTGTAAAGCTCTTTTTTTGACATAACGTCTTGTACATTTCATTGTTGCAATGTGACCCCACTCTTTCTGCCTGACATAAATGTCACTTGCAAAGTGTCCAGCTATTTCAAACTACCTCAATTCTATAGTTTCCCTTTTCTGTTTCCCTCTATTTTGTTATTTAAATTCTCTCTGACACCACTCTCCTATTGTGGATGAATCTGTAACCTTGATAGTTTATAGTTAATCCAAGCCCCTTAGTTTAATGTCAGAGCTTCATCAACTGGGTGGTTCCATAGTGTCATAACCTCTTATTTCCAGGACTACAACTTGGTCTTTATGCCCTGCCTCAAATGTCCCAACCCTGAGCTTTTGTTCCTAATGAATGTTCTCTGTGCTACCCTTTCCTACTTCTTTCTCTTGTCTTTCAAGATCTGACTCAAAGCTCATCTCTTCTAAGGAATGTTTTTTTTTTTTCATTTAACCTTACATTGTCTTTGTGTCCACATAAGCACTAGATTGATTTTCTGGTCTTATTTTTTATATTAAATTGTTTTGTACTCAACTTATGCTCTTTTCTAAATCATTTTATGTACACTCACACTATATTCATACACGTACTCACTTTTCTCACAATGTAAAGTTGATTTTGGTTATTGCCATTCATATTATTTTCCTTTTTTTCCTTCCCCTATGACCGCACTGTCCATGTGCTCCTTACAGTCATTTCATGAATGCATGGTGACTTGATTGACAGCTCTTAAGGAATGAAAGACTTTAAGAGAAGTTCCTGTAGGGATGGCTCATGCCAAGATTAAGAATGCTAGCTCTCTTTTGCCTCTGATTTTATTGGTTACTGAGTACACAATCCATTCCTACCTTAATTATTAGTGTTCCTATTAAGTATAAGCCAAGAGATTTACAAAATTAAATCCCTGAATATCTTTACTATAGATTTTATTATTTATAGCTATGTAGGCTATGTATAAAAGTTGGGTTCTTCTCACTTTTATCATTCTTTCTCCAGCAAGCTGTGTAATGTTCTCGATCGACTGAATGTGATTGCAGAAAGTGTGGTGAAGAAAACAGGTTTCTTTGTAAACCGCCCTGATTCTTACTGTAGCATTTTACGGCCAGATGAAAAGTATGTATCGGGCTGGGAATATGGCTTAGTGGTAGAGTGCTTGCCTAGCATGCATGAAGCCCTGGGTTTGATTTCTCAGTACAACATAAACAGAAAATGCTGGAAGTGGTGCTGTGGTTCAAGTGGTAGAGTGCTAGCTTTGAGCAAAAAGAAGCTCAGGGACAATGCCCAGGCCCTGAGTTCAAGCCTCAGGACTGGCAAAAAAAAAAAAAGAACATTATGTATCATATTAAAAACTTAAATCACAATTTTTGTTCTTATGGATAAAAATATCCTAAATAGAGGCAGTTTATACTTTTTAGAAGATGCTTCTAAGAATGTATAATGAACTGTGGGCCTGGGAGTTCCTCTGGTGGTTATATGACCTTGAGGTGGAAGCCACAGGGTCCTGCTCTTGCTTTATGGGACCATAAAACCCCACAGGATATATTTCTGAAAAGTAAAAATTTCCATAGTTAATTATATTGCTCAATATTTAATTAAAAATAAAAATTTTCTGGTAGATTAAATATAAACACTTCTGTGAAACTATCGTGGTATGGTAGTTACGTATTCACAAACCTTCATTACTAATTTGTGAGTGTTTCAGGTGAATGGTATGTGTTTTATCTTTTAAGGAAGCAGTATTATTTATTTCCTGAATTTTATTTTTCGTTAACATAGTTAACTAAAATGGTCAAATAGCAAAATCCCCAAATGAGCTATAAGTTTATATGTCTTTTGGAAATAATTGTTTTGTTATAGCTCACATTTGTCATCGTTAGGCTTTTAGCAAACCTGGTCCACTCCAGTGGTCCACTGGAGATCTATGATCTCTGTCTGCTCCTTTGTTCAGTGATTCACTAGGAACACTCAGTATCCAGCATATTTTATTCTCTAGTTATAATTTATTATGGTGAAAGAATACAAAGTAAAATTGGCAAAGGGAAAAGGTACACGGGACAGAGTCCCCCAGAAGAATCTAGGCACAAGCTTCCAGCATTTTCTCACAGTGGAGTCTCATAAAACACACTTAATTCCCAGAGAATTAAGCTGTGACTCTATGTATAAAACATTGCTAGTCAGAGAAGCTTGTTAAAGATTCAGGAATCTTTCCTGGTATGTGGTCACATATGCAGCTTCTGTCTGGCAAGTATCAAAATTCCAGATGTCCAGAAAAATAGTGTTCATCAAAAACCATATTGTTCTGCAAATAGTTTTAAGCGTAGACAAACATTTTTTACTAATTCTAGGAATAGTGGGAACTGTTCTAAAATTCACATTACCAGATACCAGTCAGGCATTGACTTTGTAAGCAGACCTTTCTAAGAAGGTCAGTCAGACCTGTCTTTCCTGTCAAGCACTTTCTTTTAAATACCTAAAATAAATGTTAATTATGATGAATTATTTCATAATACAGCGCATTTCTATACATTATTTACCACATGGAGAAAATCAGTAGTCTCTAAAAGGAAATTTGCATAACAACCATAAGAATGAGGCTTTATAAATAAAAACTGGAGGTGGAGAATCCTAGTATTGAGTGGAGAAGGCAAAGGCATGGGAGATTTTTATTGGATATCCTATGATATGTATAGCTAAAGAGACCAAACAGGACATAGATATATATGAAAGCAAGGACGGCTTTGGTTGAATATGAGTGATAAAATGACATAATGTAGGGGCAAGTTAAGCTGTCCCTTTCCTGGATACTTGGAAGAGAATATAGTGAAGGGTCCATCTTTGTTATCTGCATATTTCCTTGCCTGAATGAGAGTGTGCTGGGCACAGGTGGCTCATGCCTGTAATCCTAGCTACTTAGGAGGCTGAGATTGTGGTTTGAAGCCATCCTGGGCAGAAAAGTACAAGAGACTCTTATCTCCAATCAATTACTTAGAAAAGCCAGAAGTGGCACTTTGGCTGAAGTGGTAAGGTGCTAGTCTTGAGCACAAAGAGGCTCAGGGACAGTGTCTAGTCCTGAGTTCAAGCCCCAGGACCGGCAAAACAAAACAAAACAAGAATGAGAGTGCACAAAATGAGTTGATTTTTTTGTGTGGTGCCTTTAGCTCTGTTATTTGGATTCTGTGATTCTTAACAAAGAGTACCAAAAATAAATACCAATTATATTGCTATTTTCTTTTTTAAAAAAGCAACAGACAAAATATAGCTAAGTGATAGAGCATGTGATCAAGAACCTAGGTTCAGTTCTCAGCACTGGAAAAACATTTTCTTAAAAGCATTTATTTTTAAACACAGGTGGAATGAACTAGGAGGATGTGTGATTCCCTCTGGTCGCCTACAGGTATAGAAGGTTTTATGTATTCATAATCAATAGAATATATTCCTTGTGTGTATATTTTGTATAATCAACCATGGAGACAGAAACATCTTATTTAACATGGAATTATTAATCATTGAAATTGATTTTTAAAACCTTTACAGTGTTTTTAAATTTTATAAAAGGATATGTAGCTATAGTAATATGGCCCTTGCCCCTTTTTTCCCCCTGTATATTGTTTTATTATTAGAAATAGAAGCACAAATAAGAAAGTGAAAATAAGGTAGTGACTCTGGAAAGCAAGTCAGTCTACTACTACTTGTTATGTATACTTTTAAAGACATACATGTTTTTATCTGGGACCTGGTGGCTTAGCCCTAGCAATTCAAGGTTCAAACCCAGTTCACACAGAAAAATCTTTGAGAATATATCTCTAGTAATTAACAAGAAGCAGGGTAGTTGAATGGCTTAAAAGTTGTAGAACACTAGCTGAGTGAGAGCTTGAGTTTCAGAGTTCAAGCCCCAGTGCCAGCATACATACACACAGAAAGGATGATATAGTTTTAACCAATTACTATTTGAGTTTCTACAATTAAGGAGATTTTTTTAAGTCTGCACTAATTGATACATGTGAAATGTGCTAGCTATTTATTTTATCTTAATAAATTTTCAGAGAAATAAATTAAGACTGTGGACTAGGTTTAATGCTCTTACAACAATTTTAAGTTAGCAGCAAGCATAACCTTATGAAAATTTAGGCGTGCTTCATTATTTTAACCTTTAACTTTTACTAAATAACTCATATTTATTCAGGAATAACATCTGCCTACAGCCTTGTTTCCACTTCTTTAAGAAAAGTATTTTCCTTTATTATGTGAGTAATTTTGGTAGCTGAGTAATAATTGATTGAAAATCTTAAGATGTTTCTCTTTAGACTGGCATTCTTCGAACCAACTGTGTGGACTGTTTAGATCGCACCAACACAGCACAGTTTATGGTGGGAAAATGTGCTCTGGCTTATCAGCTGTATTCTTTGGGATTGATTGACAAACCTAATCTACAGTTTGATACAGATGCAGTGAGGTAAGCTTTATTTTCTGCTATTTGAAAGCCAGCAATAGCAGAAAGAAAACCGATTAATAAGGATCTTTATGGATTTGTTTCTGTTATTAGCGTTTCAAAGATTATGCTACTAGATGACCATGTTTGCATTGATTCTGTAATAAATATCTATCTATTAAAGATTTGCATATTATTACCATTATTTTTGTTTTGACTTTTTCCTTATATTGCCAATAAACACTACTTCCTTTAAAAAAATAAATCCAAAGTGCATAGTCACACTGTTAGTTTAATTTTAATATCCAGATAATAATAAAATAGTAATAAAAATACTGTACCTTCGTACATTTTTTTTCCTTCGGTTGTGAGGCTTGAACTCTGGGCCTGGGCACTGTCCCTATGCTCTTCAGCTCAAGGCGAGCGCTCTACTGCTTGAGTCACAGTGCCACTTCCGGTTTTCTAGTGGTTTATTGGAGATAAGAGTCTCACAGACTTTCCTGCCTGGGCTGGCTTTGAACTGCTATCCTCAGATCTCAGCCTCCTGAATAGCTAGGATTATGGGCGTGAGCCACCAGTGCCCAGCCTTTCATACATTTTGAGTTGAAAAATTTATGTAAGATATATAGAACATCAGTTCTTCATTTAGGATTACTGTTTCTTTACTGAGAATTGGCTCTGTGACATTGCATGAAATACTATTATTTTTTCTTTTAAATAGAATGATAACTGTTCTTGGTCATATGAGCTTTTTTTCATATAGGTTCAGCTGAGGAAGTAGTTAGCTTACACTTGGCCAGGTCCACAGATATCACTGCACTGAATATATTAACAGGCACTTGAAGAAACAATTTCTTTATTTTAAGTTTTATTGTAAAGGTGATGTACAGAGGGGTTACAGTTATATAAGTCAGGTAATGAGTACCTTTTTTTTTGAGCAGTGTTACCCCTCCCCCATTTTCTTCCAGTTTTTCCCCTTCTAACCCCCCTTTCCACAAGTTGTATATTTCATTTCCAACATAGTGTCTAGTTATTAGCACTGGTGAATTGGTTCACCCTTTGTCCCACCATTTCTGTTTTTCCCCAACTTATATACAAGACAAAGCGTACAGAAATCAAAAACAGTGACAAAAGGGAATAATCCAAAGGGGCAGGGGGGAAATAACCACAAACAGTACAATAAAAAAACCTCTTGTTTCCATTTCTTGGAGTTCATCATGATAAGCATCAGTTTATATGATCATATGCACATAGCTATTGAACCCTTGTGATCCTCTCCTAAGAATATCCTCCTAGTGGATGAATGGATCAAGAAAATGTAGTACATATATACACAATGGAATTCTATGCTTCCATCAGAAAGAATGACATTGCCCCAATTCATAAGATATTGGAAATACTTGGAAAAAAAATTTTATTAAGTGAAGTAAGCCAGACTCAAAGAAACATAAGCTACATGGTTTCCCTCATTTGTAATAGTAGAATGTGCCTATAAATCTACAAGTAAATCCAATGGATAGTAAAAGACAAAATTACACTTGGACATGATTAATTAAATGGTATTCTAAACATCCACACATTGAAGAAAAAAGTTTTAAATACAAACATAGTTCTAAGAAAGAAGATGGTTCATATATCTGCTCTTATCACAAAATTTGTATCTCCCTGAAATTCATGTTGAAATCCTTACTTTAAACTGATGGTATTAAGAGACAGTGCCAAAGGAGGGGGTAACAATGCTTGATAGGAAATGTACTCACTACCCTATTCTTGTAACTGTGACCCCTCTGTACAATATCTTTGCAATTATATATATATATATATATATATATATATATATATATATGTGTGTGTGTGTGTGTGTGTGTGAAGAGAAGAAAAAAAGAACAATAAATTTTGTTTCCACATTAAAAAAAGAGAGACTGGGTCTTTGGGAAGCAATTAGGTCTGAAGATGGAACACTCATCATTGGCATTAGTACCCTTTTAAAAGAGACCTGACAGCTAGCTAGCTTCATCCCATGTGAGGATGCAATGAGAAGGATACACCAGGAGTGGGCCCTCACCAGACACTTAAGTCTGCTGGTTCCTCTCCCTTTGACTTCCCAGCCTGTATGAATATGTATCAGTATAAATAGAGTAAGGCATTGTCTACAAAAAGAGAACATTTTTTTTTTCAAAGCAGTTCAGAGGGAACAAATTTTGTCATGAGAGGTGAATAGATCTAGCAGGCTTCAGAACTTTAGGGGTCTTTTTAATATTACTAGAAACAGCTTGGTCTGGCTTTTGATGGGAGGTTTTAGATACTCTTCTTTTTTTGGGGGGGGGGTCTGGTCATGGGACCTGAGCTCTGGGCCTGGGTGCTGTCCCTCAGCTCTTCACTCAAGGCTAGCGCTCTACCACTTAAGCCACAGTGCCACTTCCGGCTTTTTTCTTTTTGCTTATGTGGTGCTGAGGAATCGAACCCAGGGCCTCTGGCATGCAAGGCAAGCGCTCTACCACTAAGCCACCTTCCCAGCCCCTCTTATTTTCTTTTTAGTTTTTTCTGTGACTTTATTAGGATGTCAGTATAAAATATAAGTTTTTATTCACAGTTATTTCCAGGTTGGTGAAGAGTCTCCTTAAAAGGCCCAGAAGAATTCAGAAAATAAAAGTCTTGTTCTGAGTCTTTGGCCTAGTGAATGACTTGTACAATAATTGTGGTTCAGTTCTTTAATGTGAGTTTATCTTCTGCTTAGGTTATTTGAGGAGCTCTATGAAGATCATGGTGATACCCTGTCTCTTCAATATGGTGGCTCTCAACTTGTTCACCGGGTAAAAACCTACAGAAAGATTGCACCTTGGACCCAACACTCAAAAGACATCATGCAGACTCTCTCTAGGTATTACAGCAATGCTTTCTCAGGTAATTCTAAAATAATAGGTATTCCAAAGCTTACCTCATGAGCCTTTTGCTACTTACATATGTGTTTTTTTTTTAAAGCTATTTTGTTAAATAAAAGTTTGATTAATAAAAGTTTGTTACTTAGAAAGTGCTTAATAAGTATTTGTTCAGTAAATGAATGAATAAGCATTTTATGTTTTAACTAAAGCATTCTTTTCATTTGGGCTCTCAGAGTTGGAAGACGTGTGTGTATGTGTGTGTGTGTGTGTGTGTGTGTACACGTGTATGAGCATGTATGCACGTGTGCATGCATTTGCACATGCATGTGCACATATGTGGGCTAGTACTAGGGCTTGAACTCAGGGCCTTGCTCTCACTTGCTTTTTGCTTAAGGCTGATGCTCTACCATTCAAGCCACACTTTTACTTCCCAGCTTTTTGCTGGTTAATTGGAAATACATAGACTTTTCTGTGTGGGTTGGCAGTTGGAGTTTTTATATAATGCAGCATGCTTTGATTCTTTCTATATTTCTGCTAGTACTTTATGTATAACTTGTCTGAGGGTGTTGAATCACTATTTTTTCAAGTAGGGTTCAAAGTCTTGATAGTGATATAAGTATATAAATGTTATTGAGATTTTTGAAATGTCAGCTAGAAATGAATAATGTTAATGTTAAATTAAGCTCATCAAATTATACTTCTTTTATGACTCTGTGACTTGTGAATACTAAATGGAGCAGGTTGTTGTAATGGTACTTTTCCTGTTTTCATTCTGGTACCCTTACCAATGAAATAGATCAAATAGACAAATCTTCATGCACATAATTTGTAAAAGAAGCATTAATAGTGAATTTTATGGATCTTCAATTATTGAACAGATTAAGGATAAAAATGTTTAGAGAATATGGAGAAGATTGGCAGAGAAGTTCTTTGGAGTAAATTCTTACCTGCATGACTGTCACCCACCCCACTCTTTCCCTAAAGTGAAGGAAGAACTTCACTTAGACTCTGGATAAACCGAATATGGTTTCCTGTCATTGAAAGGACCCCATAGATTGGCTGTGTAGCAGATCTACAACAGAGGTGTGTTCAAGGACAGTGCTGCCATGGTGGGAACTGCATTCACTTCTATAGTTGAATGGAACACAGGATATTTGTTTTTTGTTTTTTTTTACTGATTTCCAGATATGGGTTTCTTGGAGGAGGCTATCGACATTGGATTGGCCTGGTTCCTAGCCAGTAAGGCCAGCCTCTTGAGGGACTGAAAGATCCTAGCACCAACAACCAGGAGTAAAGACTGGACACCTAAGGAACTAAGGAAGAAAGCTATAAGAAACTTCCTGATAAAAAAAGATGTATGACCCAGGGAACTGAAAGAGGTTTTCCATGATGAGAACCTTAGCAGTATCCTTAAAAGCATCCTTAAGTCAGCTTTCAATATTTTTTAGGCCTAGACTGAATGAAAGCCAGTCTTCTATGCTCTTATTAAAATGTATTAGTTTTCTTTGCTATGTAACAGATTACTATAAACAGCAGCTTAAAATAGTACACAGTCATTATGTCACCATTTCTATGGGTCAGGATTCCAGGTACAGCTGCATGTCAGTGGCTACCTATAATCTTTCCTACTCAGGAGGCTAAGATCTGAGAATCTAGGTTCGAAGCTAGCCTGGGCACAGCAACCCAAGAGACCCTTATCTCCAATTGACCAACAAAAAGCCAAAAGTGGAGGCATGGCTACAGTGTTAAAATGTTAGCACGCACACACACACACACACACACACCACACACACACACACACACACACACACACACACCACACACACACACACACACACACACACACACACACACAAATTCCAGGTATAATTTACCTGGCTCCTCTGCTTAGATACTTACAGGTAGTAGTTTAGAGGGTGGCCAGACTGACATCTCATTCAAAGGCTTGGCTAGGGAAGGATCCACCTCCTTTTTTGTTTACAGATTCAAGTTCTTTTTGGCTGAAGGACACATAGTGGTTTGCTTTTTCTTTGCTGACAAGGGAAAGGAAGTCTATAGCTTTGGACTGAGAGCAAGAAAGAGTACTCTTTGCTTTCTCTCATTGATCAGAAGAAAATCACCAGTCCTACAGATTTCCTACAAGGGAAATCTATCTGTTTCTGAAGTCTGCTATAATAAAGAGCACTAATTGATGACTTGAAACAACAGAATTTGATTGTGTCACAGTCCTGGAAGCTATCAGTCTAAAATCAAATATTAGCAGAGTGGTTCTCCCTCTCAAATCCAGAGAGAATCCTTACTGCTTCTTTGTTGTGTCTGATGGTTGTTGATAATACTTGGTGGTATTGACTTGTAAGAGAAACATTTCAATCTCTGCCTACATTATCACATGATGTTTCTTCTCATGTCCTTGTCTTCATGGCTGTGTCCTCCCTGTCACTCTTCTCAAGAAACCAGTCATCCTGAATTAAGGGCTCACTGAACTCCAATGTAATTGTATCTTAGAGTGATAACATGTACCAAGACATTTTCATATAAGGGCACATTCTCAGGAGGTTAGGACTTCAAGATGTCTTTCTGGAGATACAATTTCAAAACACATAGAAGTTGTTGGGAAATGAAGGAATGTAAGTATAAGTCATGCACCAGCAAGTAGAGATCGCTCTGGGTGTATGTCACCCTGAAAACGTTTTACAAGTACTCTTTTGGAAGGGTACCACTCCTCTGTCCATCTCCTGTCATCATTATCCCTGTAAGGGCCAGAGCTTTTTAATAGGACTAGGGAATGACTGTGTTTCTATACATAATTTTTAAACAAGGGCAAAATATTAAAGCATAATGAGTGCTAATAGAAAGCAATATGTTCTTATAGAAAGATAAGACAAAATTATGCACAATTGAAAGATGCATTATGAAAGGTATTATGAATAATGTGGCTAAAACAGGCTTCTTTATTTTAAGAAGCCTGGTATCATTGAGATGTACACCTTATTTTAAAATTACAGTGATTTTATATAATGATGTTAATATGGCACATTTTCTTTAATGTATTCTAAATAACTTTGCAAAACTTAATCCATCTTCGCTATACCTCTGGGGTAGTCAGGAAGACACTGGTTAAGGAACTAGAATAATGAAGCATGCCTGTAATCTCAGTACTTGGAAGGCACTGGTGGCACATGTCTGTAATCCCTCAGGATTCTGAGATCTGAGGATTATGGTTCAAAGCCAGACCTGTCAGGAAAGTCCATAAGACTCTTATCTCTAATACACTATCCCAAAAAGCTAGAAGTGGGGTTTTGGCTCAAGTGGTAGAGTGTTAGCCTTGAGCAAAAGAAGCTCAAAACTGTCCAGGTCCTGAATTCAAACCCCAGAATGGGAAAAAAGGAAATACATAATAAAAAAAAATGAGGCAGGAAGATTGGGAATTTGAGGACAGACCTAGCTACATAGCAAGTTGTAGGCCATCCATCATGGTTTTTCAGTTTCTCTCAATAAAACAAGAGTGGAGAATTTGTTTGTATAGATGCATGCTGTATAGCAGCTCACTTAGGCATTTCCAAAACTTCATAAAGCTAGATGCAATAGATGCCTGCCTACAGTTCTAGCTACTGTGGACTGGAGGCAGGGCAAGCACTTGAACCCTTGAGTTTGAGATTAGCCTGGATAACGGGAGGGGCACACTTATGAGCAAAGTATATTATATGTGTGCATTAAAATGCCATATTAACATTATTTTGTAAAAATAAAAAATAGGATATAAATGAAATAATAAACAACAACCCAACAAAACTTGTTAAGGCTTTAGAGTTTGTTTCCAAGGAGCACCTTGGTTTCTGTTATGGGTAAAGCAGGGAAGGATGCCTTACCAGAGGGGACTCAGGTACTACCTCAGATGTTAGAAAAAGCTTTGAATTTCTCCAAGGATCGTTAAGCTGTTTCTGATTTTTTTTCTTTACAGTCAAAATTTTAAAGCCTGAATTTTCTTTCTAGAGCTAATGAACTTTAAATCCCACTATAAGAAGGAAAAACAGACTACTTGCAACAGTTTATAACTGAAATGCTGTATATATACCTATACTCTGGTATGTGTGCATGTGTGTGTATGTGATTTAAGTGTAGTAAATGCATATGCATACATGCTTGGAAGGGAATCTTGTCCTTCTCAACCAGAGATTTAAAAATATAAAGAACATGCAAAAGAATTGCTGTAAGGATTTTTCTTTTTGTCAGTTACTGGCCTTGAATTCAGGGCCTGGACCCATTCCTCACCTCTTTTTGTTCAAAGCTAGCATTTTAGCCACAGTGCCAATTCCAGTTTTCTGGTGGTTAATTGGTCGTATCTTTCTCAGTCTCTGCTTACTTCTTCCTAAGAAGAAACTCTTTCTATACTTTTTCCCTTGGGATAGCACATCTAGCTTTTAAGCACTATTCATTTGACACTAGATTTGAATCTCTAACTTTGACTTCTTTATGAACTCCAGACTCATCTAAATGTCTATCTAGCATCTCTTCTTGACTACTGTATTAGTTTTCCATGGTAACTGGGCAGCATTATTCATGTTCTTAACTGAGGATCTCACAACACTGAAGTCAAATGAAATAAAAATGAAGCCATCTATAAACAAAGTATTATTATAACACAAAAAAGTGAATTAAAAACAAAATCAAAATGTCAGTCACTTGGGCTCTTACTTAGCGGTTTTCTGGCTCATTCTCTGTTGGTAGACTTCAGTGCAGTTGTAGGACTGATGTCCCATGTTGCTGCTGGTAGTTGGCTGAAGGGTCACCCTTTGTTCCTAGAGACTCCCTGCATTCATTGACTTATGGCTTGTTCTATTTTAAAGCCAGCAGTGGTACATTGACTGCATTTTGTGCAGTCAATGAATCTCTTTCTGTACTCTCCTGTCTTACTCTTCTGCCTTTAAATCATTCATGCTATTACTGTGGCACTTCCATATAATCTAGAATAATTTCCCTATGTTGAAGTCCGTGATTAGTAACTTGAACTACCTCTGCAAAGTCTCTTTTGCTATGTAGTTAGTGTTTATTCATGGGTATGGTAGTAGGGAATGAAGATCTTGGGGGCCAAATTTCTTCCTAGCATGGATCTTTAATAAGGATCTTGAAGGTAGAAATAGGATGATTGTGGCTTAAGTCTAGCATAGGAGGAAAAAGTTAGAGACCCCTAATCTCAAAAATAAGTTGGAACCGGGCGCTGGTGGCTCACGCCTGTAATCCTAGCTACTCAGGAGGCTGAGATCTGAGGATCGCGGTTCAAAGCCAGCCCGGGCTGGAGAGACCGTGAGACTCCTATCTCCAATAAACCACCAGAAAACCGGAAGTGGCGCTGTAGCTCAAGTGGTAGAGCGCTCGCCTTGAGCTGAAGAGCTGAGGGACAGCGCCCAGGCCCAGAGTTCAAGCCCCCACGACCGACAAAAAAAAAGTTGGGCATGGGGGTGTGTGCCAGAGGTTTCAGCTACTTGGGAGGTGGAGGTACAATTGCAGTCCAAGGTTCCCTCTGGGAAAAAGTAAGAAACAGGATTGGGCTTTTAAAAAAAATTATTGTCAAGGTGATGTACAGTAGGGATACAGTTACATACATAAAGTAGTAAGTACATTTCTTGTTGAACTTGTTACCCCCTCCCTCATTTTTCTCCCACTTTCCCTCCCCCAATCCTCCCCAAGTTGTACAGATTATTTCCAGTATATTGTCTTGTGAGTATTGCTGTTTCATTGGTTTGCCCTTTGTTCTTTTCTCATCATTTTGTTGTTGGGCTTTGACCTCCAGTACTGTCCAAAAAAGGTTTTTTTTAAAGGATTCTCAAAATTACATCTGTGAGACAGACTTGGCTCTAACTTGTTTCTCCACTTGTTCTTTCCACCTCAGCTCCCAATGTAGAAAGCTAGGAATCATCTTTGAATCCCTTGTTTTCCTCATCAGCCATCCTCT
The DNA here is from genome assembly GCF_000151885.1 of Dipodomys ordii. Lineage (NCBI taxonomy): Eukaryota > Metazoa > Chordata > Mammalia > Rodentia > Heteromyidae > Dipodomys > Dipodomys ordii. The sequence continues at coordinate 1,149,358 of NW_012267278.1, read as the reverse complement.
CCTATTATCCCATGTACTTGGAATCTCTACCTCCAAAATACATCCCAAATACATCCCAAATTCTTCCACTCCTTGTCATCCTTATTGCTGCCACACCGATACAAGCAGTACATCTTTTCCTGACAGCTTTAGTAGCTGCTCATTCATCTTTACTTCTCTTCTTGTAGGTTAACTCTTCATAGTAGCCAGCATTAAGGTTTTTGAAAGTGAGACCAGATCTCATCCCTTTCCTCCTAGGATTTCCCATTGCACTTAAAATTAGATTCCCTATCATGATCAATAAGGACTTGTGTGATCTAGCTCTGTCTAACACACTGGTCTTTCCTCTTCCCACTACCCTTAGTATCCCTGGCATTTTTTCTGTTTTGGGAGCTGCTGTTCCCTCTTAAGACCTTTGCAATTTTTATCCTGCTTGGGCCAAAGGCTGTGCCCTCAGAACCCTGTGTGACCACTCCTTTCAAATCCTTACAGTTCACGTTACTTCCTCTGACACGTCAACCTCTACTCCTTTCTCTGAATGTCCAACTAGAATGGCCCTTTCTATTCTCATCACTCCCACATCACTATTCTGTTTTCTTTATTGAACTTAGATCCTTCAAGTGTACCTTGCCTGTTACATGTATCTATGTGTCCACACACACCCCTCCTCCCACATTTCCTACTGTGAATTGTAAGTCTCTAAAAGGCAGGTCCTTGTCAGTCTTATTTCCCCATTGAAGGACATAATAGGTTCTTAAGTGAATGAATTATTTTATCAACTATTAAATTGTGTTAATATTAGAAAGTACAGGATAGCTCACAAATTATATCTCCACCTTCCAGAGATAGCAGTTTGTTCATATTTATGAGAACATCATGCTCAGGTTTTACTATACATGTAATTTATAATCTGCTTTTGCCCTTTTAGATAATGTGGATAATCTTTATGGCCTTAAATATTCTTCTACAGCCTGATTGTTTAGTAGCCTTAGTACTCTGTTCTTTGGAAGCATTATAATTTTGTTATTTGTTTTTGTTCATTTAGGGTCCTTCTAAATGAAGATCTTTTAACATACACCTTTTTTGCACATCTCTTATCTTTTCTTATATAAACTCTACAAGCATATTTATTAGGTCAAAGGGTAAAAATTTTTTTTTTCTAAGCCTGAAAACAATACCTGGCATAAAGACTTAAGGGAGAAATGTTATTTTTGTTCATGGTTACTGTGGCAGAATGTTATGGTGGTAGGAGCCTGCAATGGAGGCACTTCTTCACCTCATGGTGTGTAGGAAACAGAGAAAGGGAAAGGTGGGAAGCAAAGAAAAGGGAATGTAAAAAGAAGCCAGGGCAAGATATAATCCTCAAGGACATGCCCCTTAGTCACCAAGTAGGCTTCACCTCCTACTTTTTACCATGTCTCAATAGAGCCATCAGTGGATTAAAACATTTATTAAATCAGTACCCTCATGATCTAATTACCTTTTTAGTCTACTAGATAGTTCTTAATCTAGTCAAGTTGACAATCAGGATTAACCATCACATTTTATTTATGTATGTAGACTCATTGCCTTCAGAAAGGATTAGTCATCAACAGAGTATAAGAGGGCCACTTTGACAAATATTTTTCCAACTTAGCAAGTAGAATTTTATTTATTTTTAATTTTCTCTTCTTTGCTAACTGATGCAGTTCTATTTATTTTTGTATATTCATTGGCTGTTTCTTTTTTTGGGGGGACGCGGGGGAGGGTCCAGTTGTGGGGCCTGAACTCTGGGCCTAGGCACTGCCCCTCAGCTCTTCAGCTAAAGGCTAGTGCTCTACCACTTGAGCCACTGTACCACTCCAGTTTTCTGGTGGTTTATTGGAGCTAAGAGTCTCATGGAATTTCTTGCCAAGGCTGGCTTTGAACCTTGATCTTCAGATCTCAACCTCATGAGTAGCTAGGATTATGGGCATGAGCCACTGGCGCCTGGCTCAAAAGACATTTTTAAAAATAATTTTATTGTTATTAAGGTGTTATACAGAGAGGTTACCATTTCATTAGTCAGGTAATGAATACATTACTTTTCGGGGACAATGTCACCCTTTCCTTCACTTTCTCCCTCCCATCCCTGCCCATAAGTTACATAGTTCATTTTCCACATACTGTATACTGAATAGCAGATTGAATTCCAAAGTAAATTTTCAATAAATAATTGTCATATTCAGACCTCATCTATTTAAATATAGTTAATAAAACTGGCTAGTGCTTAACTATTTGTATGACATGCCATTTGAATAGTTAATATTCTTTTTATTTTTATTTTTTTGTAGTGTTGGATTTGGAACCCAGCGGTTTGGCATGCTGGGCAAGTACTCTATCACTAATCTATATCTCCAGCCTCTTTTTGGTTTTAAGGCTTGATGTTGTATAAAAGTAGGTAATTAAGCCAGGCACCAGTGGCTCATGCTTATAATCCTAGCTACTCAGGAGGCTGAGATCTGAGGATAGTGGTTCAAAGCTAGCCCAGACAGGAAAGTTTGTGCGACTCTTGTCTCCTATTAACTACCAAAAGGTGAAAGTGGAGCTGTGGTCAAAGGGTAGAGAGCCTTGACCATGAAAGCTCAAGGATAGCACCCAGGTCAGGCATACAAAGAAAAGTAGCAAATTATTTTGCTCTCTTGTTACCCATGACTGCATAGAAACTACCATTTTTAAGCTCTTGTTCATATCCAACATGCTACCATATTCCTGTATATAGATTTTTAGGCTTATTCAGGAGACTTATAGCCCAAGCTTAATCATATATAGTAACATATATATATATATATATATATATATGTAACATCATATATGGTTTTTTAACATCATACATGTTTTTAGTTGTCATAGCAGAAATACTTTCATGAAATCTTTATATTCTTCTTTGTGTTTCCTGCTTTATAGTCCTTCTCCGTGTATTCCCTCCCCTTTTGGTTATATTGCTCACATTTTCACACTTGGTAAAATTTAAAGGCAGGTGTCCTCAGGCTTAAAGGATGAAAGAAACTCCTTGAAAACATGGTTGAAATGGAAAACTTATCTACTTAATACTGAGATAATTTGAGTCATTATGTGAAACTATTAAGTGCCATTAAAGCTATTCAAGAAGCATAAAGAATGTAGTTGCTGTAACAGCAATATGTATATTCCCATATGGTGTAATGTCTGCATCATCCCATGCTCAGTGTTTTCTCTAAACAAGTAGAAAATAAAGATTCAAATATATACCTAGCATATAAACACATCCTTTTTATATATCACATTTCATCTGAAAGGTAAATGTTGTTTTAATGGAATGTTTTCTGTCAAAATAATAATGGGAATACACTCTTGATCTACCATATTTCATTCATTTTCTTTTGCTGAAATGATCAAGTAACCCAATACTAATTTCAGATGTCTGTATTCAGCTGTTGGAAGAAAATTGATTTTAGAATAATGTGATATTGTTCTCAAAGCAGTCATCTCTGCTGTGCTTCCTCTTTAGTCCTGTGCTCAGTTTTGGAAAGAGGTTGTTGGTATTGTGAATGTCTGCTGCAAACCTAAATGCACAAGCCTTGAAGACAAGAATGGGAAGAAGGAAATGATGGGGAAGAATAGAGGGAGCAGGGAGGAGAATAGGAAAGGAGCTCATGAGACCATTCAGTGTTATCATTTATACCCACATATAATCGGGAAAAGGAAGAGGAAATAGGATATGTGTAATTACTTTTATTAATCCGTAGTATAGTTTGAAAAGTAATTTTGGAGTGATTGAATAGTTAGAATGAAGCTGTTATTCTTGTGCCGCTGCTGTCTTTATTATCGACCACAGAAGAGAATGAGCCAGGCATATGGGGGGACAAAAAACATGGTAAACATTGTCTCTGTGAAAGAAAGGGAAAATGTCTTTTCAAGGATTAAAAATGGAAACTATGCAACTGACTTGTTCAAGGTCCCTTGACAAAATGGGTAGGAATTGGGTCATCTTATTAGTCTCTGACAACAAACTCTAACCTCTGTTTACAACAAAAGGAAGATATATTTACTTGAGGCAAACTAACCAATGATGAGGGTGTTTTTGCCCCAAAATAAAATCATTCTCCAAAGGAGTATAGCAATTCTGAAATATTAAAACAATTATTATCTTTAATTAGTTGTACAAAGGAGTTGCCATTTAATAAAGAAGTTTATGATTCAGTGCATCTTGATCAGTGTCATCCCATCATCATTATTATCCCCCTTCAACCCCCTCTTTCTCCTTTCTTAATTTTGTGGTATATACAATGAATTCTTGATTTTATTCTCCCCTCTTTCCCCTTTCACTCATCTTCCCCTCTCCCCTTGGCCCCACCTTACTTCTTGGATATACCCATTTCTTGGGCTTTGACCTAGTCTTTCTAAAAGATTGATTATATTATTTGAGCTCTCCATAGAGTCTACTGTACTTCAGTTAATTCATTTGTAACCACTTGCATACCACCCAACATGTTTACTTATTGAATGTACCTATAAATCTTAAAGATTTTTAAGAGTCAACATTCAGGAAGTAGTTTGTCTGTTAGGAGAGGTATAGAGCAAAATAGAAATTTTGAACCAAGATTGTAATTGTCAGAGTTTTGTTTGGGTGTATGTGTATAATGTTTGAAATATAAAAGCCACTTTTATTTTCAGAGATCTGGTCTATGACATCATGTTTGTATTACTGTTCTCCTGAGATGTTCTCGTGAGCTGTCAGTCATGGATCTTCTGAAATATGTTTTTGCTTTTTAGATGCTGATAGACAAGATTCTATCAATCTCTTCCTGGGAGTTTTCCATCCCACTGAAGGGAAACCGCATCTCTGGGAACTCCCAACAGATTTTTATTTACACCACAAAAATACTATGAGACTTCTACCAACAAGAAGAAGGTATTTTTTCCCCTACTTGAGCATGTAAAATTATATTGATGCTATCTGGATATGAAATTTTCTTTTTCAAAAATAATTGTGTAAGATAAGGTAGTCTTAACTACGTGTTTGCCTTGAGTTTAATATTGTTGATTAAAAAAAAAAAGTTGACTGGGGAAATGGTGCTCATCAGTTGTTTTGCCTATCCCCTATATACAGATAAAGCTTCATCATTTTTTAGTACTTCCTGCAAAAATGAAACCCTGAAGTACTCTAAGATTCAAGGAGTCAGTCTTGGAATTTTCAAGAGTAGATGTTGCTTAGAGGCAGCTTTTACTCTGTAATATTGGAGTTACAAAATGTTCTCCAGTGCTCTTTTCTCTGGCAACTACAACTAACTCTGTATGAAAGTGTTCAAAATAAGAATCCAGAGCAGTGATGCCAGTGGCAAGTAACCACTCCTGCCACTCACTGATAACACGCAACCTAAATTTCTAGAGTCATTTGCCAGTAAAGACTATTTGATTACAGTTAAATTAGTATTAATATTCTCAAAAGAAATGAACAGTTTCCCCTGCATTTTAATATGGTACCCTGTAGCTGGGCATGGGTGGCTCACCTTGTAATCCTAGTTACTCAGGGCACTGAAATCTGAGGATCACAATTTGAAGCCAGCCTGTGCAGGAAAGTCTATAGGAATCTTATCTTCAATTAAACACCAAAATAAGCTGGAAGTGGAGCTGTGGCTCAAGTGATAGAGTGCTAACCTTGAGAGAAAAAGTTCAGGCCTGGGCCCTAAGTTCAAGGGACACACTACTGTACCCTGTAGTGTAGGCTTCAGGACCAGGCATACAAGGTGGTTGTATAGCCTTGGACTAAGTCTTTACTCCCCTAAGTTTCAATGACCTCATTTGCAAAATGTAAATTGACGGACATAACTCAGAATCTTTGTGAGCAGTCATGTATTGACAATAATTTTGCCACATGGGCAAAATTTTTAATACATAACAAATATTGAGTGACCCTGTAATGCTTTTTCTCAAGCAGGTCAGTTTGATGTAGCTTTTATTTTAACCAAAGATGCCTTTTACATACTATGAGGGTCACTTTAAGCCTGCTGGTTATGTGTATAGACCACAACAACGGATGAGTTACCAAATGCCAATGTAGCTGTTACCAATTCTGTTACTTAATACTTGAGCTTACTTCCCTATAAGTAAATCACTAGTACTTTTTATATTAAATTTACTATTAAGAAATGATACTTTATATTAGAAAGCATTTTGAGCTAATTATACGTTTATTTTCAGAAAGTTATGTAAATATCTGTATTTAGCTTCCCTGATAAGAAGTGGCCCTAGGTAAATATGTTGATTTTTGAAATTTTATATTACCCAGTATCAGTATTGAAGCTATTTCTATACAAACTAGAAACAACCAAAGCTTCATTTTGTACCACAGAGACTAACCACGTATTATAAGTATAAATTAAACCACTAGCTTACCTTGAGTTATATAACTAAGGCAGGTGGTTTAGGAACTCTGTGTGGGAATAAAAGAAAGCTGGTATTACATCCCCATGTTCTAAATAAAGGCAAGTGAGGTACAGAGAGAACGTGTCTTGACTGAAGTTATTCAGCTATTTGGATGATTCAGCATACTGAAAATAAAATTTATCAAAGTAGCTAATAGTCTAACTAAGTCTCACACTTTTAGTTTTTTTTTCCTTTAGAATATCAAAGGGATCATTGGTTGATACTACTCATAAACATATTTGTGAATACTGTAAGATTCATGCTTTGTTTTGGACTTACAAGTGTACCCCATATATAGGTTTTTTTGATGACAGCTAAGTTAGTATAATACTCAAAGGAAACAATTTGGCCAGTGGCAGTAAGAAGAGAAGGAGCCCTGATCAGGCTAAGATTGAGTTGAATTGGCTTCTCCATGTGATATACTTGAGACCCATTACTTAAACTCTCAAAACCTTATTTTCTCATCTACGACCGAGATGAGTCTATACTCGCTCAAGGTCATTTTGAGGCTGAAATGAGAAAAACTTATGTGAAGTACTTGGTACTGGGTCTGACATGGAATCCATAGTCCAGAACCAGCCAGACTCTACAGCATTTGCCTCTAATTAATACCTGGGTTACCTTGTGTAAAATAAATCAGCTGGATTAATTCTGTTTCCACATCAGTAAAATAGGGTTTCTTTGAAAATCAGATGAGCTCATATAAATGTAAGTAAGTCCAGTAGCTATATTGTTAATTGTCCTTTAAGTCGATTATATTATCTGCTTTTTAACATTTACTAAAAATACAGATGCCCCTAAGACCCATAAACTTAGGCAATTTTTATAACTCTTCTGTCATATCAATACATACTTTTTTATGTATTCATCTGTGTTTTCAAACTTAATGGCAATTGTACAGTTTATATTGTGTTCACTAATGATTTGCTATGAAATAATTTGTGTATGTGTGTCAATACTGGGGCTTGATCTCAGGAGTTGGGTGCTTTCTCTTATCTTTTTCACTAAAGGCTAGTGCTCTAACCCTGGCTTTTGGGTGGTTAATGAAGAATACGAAGCTCATAGACTTTCCTATCCAGACTGACTTCAAACCTCAGTCCTAAAATCTCAGCCTTCTGAGTAGCTAGGATACAGGCATGAGCCACCAGGGCCCAGCTAAAATAATGTTTTTTATTGAATAAAAAGGAAAAGAGAAATTAAACCTAACTCTGCCTAATGTTCATCTGAATTTGGTAGTTGTTACCTTTGAGTTCATTATTTCTAATACCCTGAACCCCACATTTACTGATCTGCTCAAAACCACGCTTTGAACCTTTGTTCTTAATTTTAATATGTTATACATCATCGCAGATGCCCCTTAAGTGTTTAAATGTCTCCAAACTGATTTTAGATGTTAGGTATTATTAGGTCTTAGAACTGGGAGGGTTTCTGGCCCTGCTTGCTATTTGATGCGTGAGTTAGCTTTTTATTGTTCAGAGGGAAGTGATCTGGATGAACCACAGGTTGTCAGCTGGAATATGCCTTGCTGGGGAAGTAGTTGTTGTTTTGGACAGTTTGCTTACACAAGTGTTCCTCTCATTGTGCTAAGATACACTTCCTTGTAATCTTACCTACTAATGACAGTTTAAGTCTCTGAAATTTTCAGAGCATGAGTTCCTCATCCATTTATTAATCTTTTAAATGTTTGAAGATGAATCCAGCAATTCTCAAAATACCTTCTCTAGATTAAATAGCCTCTGTTTCTTTATTTGTTCCTTAATTTTTTATTTTATTATCTTTAAGTAGTTATTTTATAAGTAGTGTTTTAATTAACTACCTATTTAAGTAGTTGTACAAAGGAGTTGCCATTTAACAAAACAGATTATGAATACAATGCATCTTGATCAATATCACCTCTTTCAACATTCATACCCATCCCTCCCAACCCACCCCTTCCCTCACTTTTTTATCTGTTTCTCTTAAGCAGTTTCAAGTTCCTTCAGCATTTGGAATACTCTCTCCAGTATGTGTATTCTGCTTAATGTCAGTGTTCTGGTGCCTATGCCTGGGTTCATGTTCAAAGTTTGTTCTGAGTTGTGCCAACTATTATTGTAGGTCCACTACTCCACTTGTTCTGGTTACTCTGTGTGTGTATGTGTGTTTGTGTGGGGGGAGTATGTGTCAGAGGGAGAGAGAAAGAGAGAGAGAGGGAGAGAGAGAGAGAGAAAGGGAGAGAGGGGGAGAGAGAGAGAGGGAGAGAAAGATTAAACATGAGACCACATAGAGTAAGCAAGAAAGAGATAGATTAAGTATGAGACCACATTAGCTCTTTTCATCATTGTGTCCCAGTATTTTCTGAGCTCTCACATGTTTATTTATTTATTTTTATTGTAAAAATACTGTACAGAGGGGTTACAATTACATGGGCAAGATAATGAGTACATTTCTTATCAAGCATTGTAGCCTCCTCCTTTGTTTCCCCTTCCCATCCCTTCCCAGCCTCCTCCTGGCCCCTCCACAAAATCCTCCCCCCCCCCACCAAAGTTGTAAAGTTCGTTTTCGACATGACAACTTGTACTTCTCATTGTTGCAATGGGTTGCAAACACATTTTTTAAAAGAGAAAAACATAACTTTAAATAAGCTGCAATTTTACCATAGACTATGAATTATGTAGAACACCAGCATTTATATTTGTCCTGTATTATACTTTTTTTTGTAGTTATACTTACTGGTGGACACCAGAAGTGATAAAGCATTTGCCATTACCTTATGATGAAGGTAGGTAACTGGTTCTGGTTCCCCTTTGATTTTTACTCTTAACAGATTTTATAATTATACTAAATGAATTTGAATCATTGAATCTTTGTCATATGATATTTTTGTTAAAAAGAAACAAAGAGCTATTTATAATTGTGTTGTTATTTTAATAGATGGAGTGGTGTAACATTTCTTAGCTTCTAAAAGGGCAAGAATTGTGGTATATTTTTTTTCCAAGTAGGTGCATACCTTGCATTGTGGCCTACACTTAAACATCTCAAATATTTAGTTGATATATTATTTTATCATTTTGAACGGGTGCTGATAATAGTTCTACATATTTGGGGAAAATAATGAGGAAGTAAGGATCCAGCCATAAGAAGAAACTAAGTCTTTTTTCCTTATATCTCAGCAGTGACCAAAAAAAAAAAAAAAGGAAAGAAAAGTATATGAAAGTTCATTTTAGGGCTGGGAGTGTGGCTATAGCTCAAGTAGTAGGGCACCTGGCTAGCAGGGCTTGAGTTCTACCACCAGTACATCTGGAAAACAAAACAAAACAAAAAAATTAAATCATTTTAAGTTAAATTTTATTAATCTGTCTTGAGAGGTAAACAACAATTTTATTAAATACTTTCAAATGTGCTGTACACATTAAAATAATACTTCAAAATTTAAGTCATTTTCCAATTTATCCCCGTACCTAGGGCTTGAACTCAGGGACTTGAGCTCTTGCTTGGCATTTTTTGCTCCTAGCTGGCATTCTATGACTTAAGCCACACCTCTAGTTCCACCTTTTTGTTGGTTAATTAGAGATAAGAGTCTTGAGATTTGTCTTCCCTAGCTAACTTAAAATTAGATTCTCAAATCTCTGACTTAGCTAGGTATATAAGCATGACCTACCAGGACACCTGTCTCTCATTTTAGACATAATTTAATCCTGGTTATGTTACTAATTCTCCTGGCCTTAGGCATGCCAATTTTTTTTTTTGTAATCCTAACTAGTAAGGTTTGTTTACTGCCAACCTGCAACACTTTAGTCAAAGACTCCCATCTAGTCATGGTTTGACATCCCAAATTTGGGTGAGGAGGTCATAACAGATTACTGAAGAATTTTAGTTCTTAATAAGTTACTCACTTAGAAGTTATTTCTTACTTGAAAGCCTGGGCAAAATCATAACTTATGCTGGTTTTCTAGAAGAAAAAAAAGGACTTTGACTGTCTAACATAACAGTAGCCATTAACATGATTTAAATATTAGCAAAACATATTGAAATAGCTGCAACTAGACTGCATGCAGGGAATTGTTAACAGTAAAAAGGAATTTAAAGAGCTGAGTAATCTGATTTCTGAACTAACTCCCTGCTCCTACCCTGACTTCCTGAGGCCCCTTCTCTCTCCTTGGAGCTGGTCACACACATTTGAATTGTGTTTTCTGTGTATGCATTTTTTTCTCTGTTCCAAGTAAGTGCCAGGGATGGTAACCAAGTGAGCCTTTTTCAATACTGAGTCCCCACACAGAGCTGACCATAGACGTTTTCTGTGACCACAGAAATGTAGCTGAATATAATCTAAAGACAATTCAACTAACAGGCAGTTATCTCTCTTAGTAATTTGTGCTGCAAACTTAAAGAAATTAATAGTGAAGAAATTTCACAGATATGAAGAAGAAATTGATATCCACAATGAGTTCTTTCGGCCATATGAATTGAGTAGTTTTGATGATACCTTTTGCTTGGCTATGACAAGTTCAGCACGGTATGTTGTGAGTACCCTGAGACTGTAAGTATTTGGAAGTTGTAGTTTCCCTAGTTAATATAGGTATGTCTTGCTTTATCAGAAATCCATTCTGCAAGGCTGTGTTATGGTAGATCTCCATGTGTTGAAAATTTTCTGTGATAGGGGCCCTCTTCAAGAGGCAGCATCTTCTCTTGTCTACTACAGTTAATTTCTCTCTTTTGATGTGTTAAAAGCTGTCTTCTATCTTAATTTTCCATTTGGTATAAACTCAGTATTTTTCATTGAATGTAGAACTTGAAAGCTAATCTAAATTACTGGAAGAAGCATTGTCTTGTCTTTGGCACTAAAAAGCTGGAATTTCATCATCAATTAGCTATTGCCTGACTATCCAGCTTGCTATCTAGAAAGTCATACTACTTTCCTCCTCCCCTTCCCTCTTACCTCCTCCTCCCACTTTCCCTCCTCTACCCCTGGGAAAAATTTTTTTTATTGTGAAAATACCATACAGAGGAGTTACAATTACATGGGCAAGATAATGAGTACCCTGGGAAATTTTTATGTGCTTGGTTTTTCAATTAAATCTATTAAAGTCTAATTTAATGAGGACTTCTAATTTAATTTAATGTAATTTCTAGAGTTTTTTAAACTCAGAACAAAATAAATGACATGTATATGAGTTTAGGTAGGTATACAGTTGGTTTTATTTGTGGTAGTTATGTTCTATAAAGTTCTACAAACACTGAATTGGCAAATACTGAGGAATTGCTTCTTTGTTTCCTGGGAGCTCTGATCAGGACATTTTTATCATCCAATCAATACATAACCTAGTTTTGTGTGTGTTTCCATTTAAGACACTGTATTTCATACAGATATTGTTGATTTGTTGACATTACAACAGCATTTTAGCTTGAGCCTAAGTGGAGCTTATCTAGCACATGCATTTGCTCCAGAAGACATATCACAGCTTTTTTTGTGGGCTTAAAAACACTAGCTAGCCTCAGCATATGCTTGGGATCCATTTTAAACAACATCACAAACAGAAAGCACAAAAAATGTGCAAAAGTAACATTATGTAGATGAGTAAAAAGATACTCATTTACAGTATGAGAGGGAAAAAAAAGGCAAAGCTTACCTCCTTCCACCTCCACTGGGAACATAATAAGTGCTGGGTGACTCAGATTTTTACTGCTCTTTGTAAGCACATGTCTTCAAGTGACTGAAACAGCACCATGAATGTGGATTTAGGGTTGCAAGTCAGTTTTAGTAAGTAAGCAAATCACACACATGGAATCTGCACATGATGGAGATCAACTATATATTCAACAGGAAAGAAAAAATTAAACTGACTGCATTGCTAAAACATTTCAAACACTTAAAATAGAAATTTTAGGTCAGATTCAAGATTAATTTCTTTTCCTAAATAAACAAATTAGCATTTAGGCATCCTGGGAGCAGTATCTTCTCCAGAAGCCACAGGTCTTAACATAACTCCTGGAAGTTTTGCTTTGTTGGCATCTATTGTGGAGTTTGGTTTGCCTTCCATGGTAACAGTAAATTAGTCCTTCAATAATGAGGAAGAGCCTTTAGCTTAACTCAGTAAGTGATAAATTAACGTTTCTATGAAAAGTTTCCTAGTGGTGTTACATGTTGAAATTTAAACTTGTACCATTGTGTTTTGATTATCATGTCTACCCCTTTTAATGGTATAGAGTAAAAAAACATTGTCCATAAAACTAAATAGCTTACTGTTTGGCCATTGGGTTTTTTTTATATGAGTTTGATTTGACCTCAGAACTAATCATGATATGTAATCAGATAGTATGCATCTTAGGCATAGTGAGGTAACAGCCATGTTCCAGTACACAAAACATTGCATTCAAAACTGTTGGGCCTTGGGCTGGGAAGGTAGCTTAGTGGTAGAGTGCTTGCCTTGCATGCATGAGGCCCTGGGTTCAATTCCTCAGCACCACATAAGCAAAAAGAAAAAAGCCAGAAGTGGCGCTGTGGTTCAAGTGGTAGAGCACTAGCTGAAGAGCTGAGAGACAGCGCCCAGGCCCAGAGTTCAGGCCCCACGACCAGACCCCCCCAAAAACAAACAAACAAACAAACAAAACTGTTGGGCCTTGCGGCTATAGAGAATTCATAGTGAACATTGGTTACATACATTGAAGTTATCTAGTTTCATTGTTCACCTGCAGCTTTCCTGGACATTTGATTCAGAACATATGTAGCTCTAGAAGATAAGTAAGAATATTTTGTGTGTGAGTAGAGATAAAAGTCAATATCATCTGGATGGACAGATTCCATAGGTATTTTGCCTTTTTCCCATCTCTTTCTAGTGACTTTATGCCTAAGACTGTTGGCATAGATCCAAGTCCGTTTACTGTGCGGAAACCAGATGAAACTGGAAAATCCGTCTTGGGGTAAGACTTACATATAGAATGAAATCTTAAAGATTCTTATAAACTAATAGCATTTATAGTAGTATTTGCACCAAAAACTAATAACTTCAAGTCATATTTGGGTCAGTCTGTTTATTGCAGCTATATAATAGCTCATTAATAGCACAAGGATCATTAAAATTAAATTGTTTAGTAGTGAAAATAAAATTTATGGGAATTTCAGCAACATAGTACATTTTACTGATTTTAAATTGAGACTATAACAGATGACATAGAACTGATATTATGTTTTATATCTTATAAAAAACCTGGCATTGTTTCCCAACATGAAATATTTAAGTAAAATTGTATATTAATTGTATTTTTTGTGTGAGCATCCTAAGAAACATAAAAGCCAGTGTGCCCTGATAGAGAACTTATACTCTCTTATGTGTAGCTATGATACTGTTTTAGGGGACACTCACTTTGTTGTTTCTAGTAATATGAAGAAAACATACCATGTTTACATCTTCATGCTTAGAGACTAATGTAAAATATGTTGTTTCTGGCAGAAGAATTCCTTTCTCCTCTTTTAACCTGCTTAGTTCCAATGATTAAGATTTCCCCTGGATGCCAACCAGAAGCCCCGACCAGACTGCAGATACAGAATCCTAATTGAATTTGGAAATGTGTGTGGGATCTTAATTGGACTCTAGTTACGTGTAGTTGTGGGATATTCACTAATAGTTTCCAGATGCACCACGTGCATATGTGCATAACTATGTGGCCTTTAAATGGCTTCATGTTCAGTCCTGATCAGGTCCTAAGAGGAATTAAAAAAAAAAATCCTTGTGAGTTTAGAATTGAAAAGTTCCTGGCATAAGTAAATGACCAGCCTCATTAGTGTATAGCAAAGAAATCCTATCAAATTTAATTTTCAGTTGCAAAAAGTCAGAAATTAACTTTGATCTCCACAGTATGTTAATCCACAGTCAAATAGCATTGTTTTCATCCTTTCCTAGACTACTGACATTTTTAGTTTATTGCAGAAAAACGTTTAACAAGTGTGAACTATTAAACATTTTTATAAAAGCCAAAAGAAGTATTACTATAAAACACTTTTTTGCTACTAGCAAACTTGGCCCTAAAAATAAAAGTAAATACAATAAATACTTGTACAGGTTTTTTTCTCCATCTTTCCCTCCCCATTTGTTCTCAACTATCAGAGGCATTGTTCAATGAATGTACTTGTTCACTAATAAATACAAGAAACTTTAAAAATCATATGATGTTCTGCAGTTGATTACTTCAGTACACTGTGGTTGATAAGGACAACATGTGGATTTTCTCTTGGCTTTTTCTTGAAGCTTTTACAAGTTATAGGGAATTTTACTAATGCCTCAAACATACAGTTTTCTCATACTTTTCCAGAAACTTTAAAAGTATTGATTTCAGTTGATAAAGGAAGTTACAGTAGCCAAGTGCTGAGGAGACTTTTCTATACCCTGAAAGTACACTTTGGGTTATTTTTAAAATTAATAATGAGTTTAAATGCATATAAGATTGGTACATATAAGTAAAGAAATACTGAGCTTTCCTACTTAGCACATGGTGAGTTCAGAAACTACTTTCTCAGTCATTTTCAATACAAAATGAGCATTGAAGGTTCAGTTTAAAGAGGCTTCACATCCACTGTTCCTCTTTTTAAAGAAATAAAAGCAATCGAGAAGAAGCTGTATTGCAGCGGAAAACTGCAGCCAGTGCCCCACCCCCCCCCAGTGAGGAGGCCGTGTCCAGCAGCTCTGAGGATGACTCTGGGACAGACCGTGAGGATGAGGGGTCTGTGTCTCAGCGCTCCACCCCTGTGAAGATGACTGACACAGGAGACAGCACCAAAGCCACTGAGGTGTGTGGGAAGGAAGCCCACGTGACTCAGCCTGAGGCCCTAAGGATGATCTTTAAAATTCTGCTTTCATTAAAAGGCTGAGAGTAAGAAAATGTCATCTCACTCATACATTTTAATATGTGCTGCTTGAGGCTTATGCCTATAAGCTGACCACATTTAGCATAGACTTGAAAATGGTTTATTTTGAAATAGAATTAGTGATTTTGCTCCCCTTTGTAATTGTGAATTCTTACCACCTCAGAATTTTAAAGAATATTCTGCCCTTTTTGTTTGTTTCTGTGCCAGTACTAGGACTTGAACTAGGATCTAAGTGCTGTCCCTTCGCCTTTTTGCTCAAGGCTGACACTCTGCCACTTAAGATACTGGTCTATTTCTAGCTTTTTGGTTGCTAATTGAAGATAAAAATTTCACAGACTCCCGTAGGAGCTGGCTTCAAACCAGAATCCTTAGATCTCAGCCTCCTGAGTAGCTAGGATTACAGGTGAGCCACAGGTATCTGACCATCCTGCCTTCCTTTGAGTATCCCATCTACTTGAGGTCCATGTATTCATTTCCTGTACTCTGAGCAGGTTTTAGACCTGTCTCACACAATCTTTAAAAAACCCCAGAGGGATATTTACCCTGTTCATATTACAGTAAAGGAGTACAACTGGAAACAAACAACAATAAACTGAAGAACCAAATCAAGCTTTGAGGAAATTTGCTTTCTAGAAATAGCTAAGTCATCTAGAAATAGATAAGACAAATAAATGAGATCTGAATTTATTACACAAAGAATTGGCAGCGTCTGACTGATCAGCCAGATCCAGCCTGTTTTTTTTTTTTGTAAATAAAGCTTTATTGGAACCTAGCCCTGCCTACCTGCCTACATATTACATGCGACTGTTTTTGTATTATAGCAGCAGAGGTGAATAATTACAAGAGAGCTGATTAAAACTAATGAGCCTGAAATATATATTATCGGGCATTTTATAGAAAATGCCAACTCCTGCATTTTACAGCAAAAAATGTAATTATTTAATGTGCTTTTAAAATCATAAAATACACTGGTTTTTAGTGGGAAATGGAAATCAGAGGGTTTTTTTTTATTGTGAGAATAACGTACAGAGGAGTTACAATTACATGGGCAAGATAATGAGTACATTTCTTACCAAGCATTGTTGTCTCCTCATTGTTTCCCCTTCCCATCCCTTCCCATATTCCTCCCCTCCCCCTACCCGGTCCTCCCCCCACCCCCCACCAAAGTTGTTAAGTTCATTTTTTTCAACATAACGACTTGTACATGTCATTGTTGCAATGGGTCCAGAGTTTTTTTTAAAGACATAAACTAAGAAGTTGAATGAGCAGGTTGGGGAAACCATTATGATTGCTTTTATAGAAAATTTTCTAGACTTACTTTCTTCATTTTTGGAAATTATCAATATGCTGGATGTCAAAAAGTTCTGTTTCCATTTTTTAAACCAGAATTTGGTCCAACCCATGAAAGAAGTGTATGGAATTAATCTCTCAGATGGCCTCTCTGAGGAAGATTTCTCCATTTATTCAAGGTAAGATACTTTCACATAGAAAGAAAGGGGGAAAGGAAAAAAACATATTATAATCATATCTATATGACCTTTAAAAATGAAAATAAAAATGCAGAAAGAAATAAATCTCATGTAGAATACATTTGTAGCATTTAAGGTATCAAAATCTGAAATACTACTTTGTATTTAGAATTAAAGGTCTTAGCACCTAAGATGCTTGCCCTCAGTGATAAAAATTTATGATGCTTAGATGTTTGTTACTGCTCTTGTAGAGCCACTAGTCATTGCTGTCTTACAAAACAAATACGGAAAGATGACAGCTGAGAACCTGGTGTTTGTTTTAGCTTTAGGTGCAGGTGGGAGTGGTGGCTAAGGGGGAAAGGTCAATACTACCAGTTCAGGATGTGTTGACCAGGAAGATCTCATTGAAGGAAGCCATCAGACAAAAGGCATTCCCAGAAATCATCTGTGTGTGTATATGTGCTGAGGAGGAAAGTCATGGAGGTTCTCAAAATAATTGTTCATTCCAAAATCCTCAAGAACCTGCAAATACCACTGTAAATACCACCTAACACAAGCCTTCAGAAGGCTAGAAAACAAGTGAACTATGTCCCATGTAAGTCATACCGGTTTGGTATATGTAAATTTCTTAATAAAAAAATAAGCACTAATTGGCAGTTTCTTTTTTTAAAAAATATCTCTTGCCTCAGGCATGACTTTCACTTGCAGCCTTAATGGCTTGGACTGCCTCTATGGCTTTGTTCAGCCACAATATTCCTGGGAAACAGCTCAGGAGTATGGAAATACATGTCTGTAAGGAAGCGATTGCTGTTAGGGACAGAGGAATCCATCTAGAACTGGAGTCTGTGATTGATACTGCAGAAATTATACTGCCTTCTATTTGTTCTTTAAATACCCATAATAGAAAGAGACTATTATACCACATTATGGGCTAAGCGTGCGGAGCCATTCAGTGATTTGTCCAGGTTACATATTGTATTCCCTTGTTCCTCTCAGCTGCCTTGTTTATGATGTAGACCTTAGGGAGAATGTGGAGGAACATAGACCTGGCCAGAGACCTGGCCATTACTTTCCTCTATGTGAGTAGCCACTTCCTACGGGCACACTACCCCTGTTAGGCTTCTTCCTTCCCGCCTAGGACTTTGTGGGCCTCTCTCGTCTCCATCTTCCATGGGCATTGTTATAGTCAGAGGAAGCTTCTGTATTCCATTACTGTAACAAAATACCTGAGAAAACAAACTTACCAAGAACAGAGATTTCTTTTGGCTTATTTGATCCTGTTGCTTTGGGGACAGTGTCATGCATGGTGGAACAAAGCTGTTTGTCATATAGCTGGAAAATAAAAAAAGAAAGAAAAATAAATCAGGTCATCCATTCTGCATTGAGTATATACCCCTATTGTGCATGAACCCTCTCATTAGGCCCCACCTCTTAAAGTTTTTGCTATCTACCAATAGCACTACTCCAGAAATAAGCCTTTAACTGCTGGGGCTTTGAGGAGCATTCAAGGTCCAAATGTCAGCAGCTTCTGTGGGGGTAGCTGTGCCAGAGGTGGCCACAGGACAGTCAGGGCTCTTCTCGCATTGGAACTGTCTTAGTAATTGACTCTTCTTGCATTGGAACTGTCTTAGTAATTCTTCTGATCCACAGAGCAGAGAGAGAACCCACAAAGTTGCCTAAACCTCTCTAGTTCTGCACCCAGGAAGCTGGTGCCCATGGAAGTTTATGCATATACCAGCAGTGCCCTGGCCTGGCTTGTAGATCACAGCTCCTACTGGGCCACCACAGGACACTGTAGGGAAGAGAAAGTATACTGTATTTCCTTCATTGGCTCTGAGCACTTCCAGACTCCTGAGAATTTCTCAGTTTTCTGCTTTTGTTCCATGCATTGAGCCCTGCTCTTTCTTGTCTTCCTCTTCCTTATGTTTTCTAGTGACTTTGGTTTGTTGTCTTGACAAGCGGAAAGTTTCTTTCACTTCTTTAAAGCTGCATCCACCTGCAACAATTAAAAAAAAAAGTGACAGTGATCGGGCATTCGATTTGGAAAGTTTAAAAGTCTATGCAAATAGTTGATAATATGTGACATTATTCCGCCAAAAAGATGAATGAAAATCTGTCACCTGCTGAAGATAAAAGTCAGCTCTATGGAAGTTTTTCAGTAGCACTATAATGACTTCATAATTGGTAGCTTCTGCAGCATTTTTCTTGACCTTTAGAAAAGCTTATGAAAAATAAATGATAAAAATTATCCATGCTCATCAAAGGAAATATATTAGATAATAGGAAAATGGAAAGAGAATCAGCTCTTTAATCCTGTAGACCTGTGGACACAAAGAACAAACTATAACATCACCACTCTGAGGGGACAGTGTGTCTTAGCTTAACACTGTGATTAATTCTGTTCAGGTCTTCTCTGAGGAGGGATGACTTGACCATGCTGCTCATGAGCTGGCCCCTCCATCTTGGTTGAATGTGTTCCACTTAGAGATAGTTAATAGGTGGGAAGATACATGAATAGGAGGAATCTATTGGCCTAAGGAAATTGAGCTCATGTCCTAGGTTCCCAGCAGCATTGATACTTTGTGGAGGTTGGTTCCTAGCCTGCCCACCCTTTGCATGTCATTAATTTCATTGCCAGCTCCACCTCATGCTTCCTGAGGAGACCCTATAGGACCATCTGCCTGGCTCAATTTCTGCATAGCTAGAAGGCAAAAGTATACATGTGATTTATGTCCATGGTTAGGAATTACATGCTACACAAAATGATGTATCCTTCTAAAAAAATTCCAGCTAAGTCTTGTGTTACAAAGGATGCTCTTAGTGTAGCTGAAATCAAGAAAGCAAATCCTTTTGTAATAGCCCCACAAAAAACAAAATAGCTAGGAGTTAACTAAAGAAGAGAAGGACCTCTACGATGAAAACTTTAAAAACCTAAAAAAGGAAATTAAAGCAGAACTTAGGAAGTGGAAAAACCTCCCATACTCCTGGACTGGGAGGATTAACATAGTGAAAATGGCAATACTCCCAAAGGCTATCTACAAATTTAATACAATACCTATCAATAGTCCAACCTCATTCTTCAAGGAAATAGAAGAAGTAACCCAAAAATTCATATAGAACAATAAAAGACCCCAAATAGCAAAAACAATCCTTAGCAGAAAGAACAGTGCTGGAGGAATATCAATACCAAATTTCAAACTCTACTACAAAGCCATAGTAGTCAAAACAACTTGGTAATGGCAAAAGAACAGACCTGAGGACTAGTGGAATAGAACTAAAGACCCAGAAATGAACCCACAGACCTATAGCCATCTAATCTTCGATAAGGTATCTTAAAAAATAGAATGGAAGAAGGACAGCCTCTTCAGTAAATGGTGCTGGCAAAAATGGTTAAACACCTGTAGAAAACTAAAGCTAGATCCATATATATCACCCTGCACAGAATCAACTCCAAATGGATCAAAGACCTCGAAGTCAAAGTAGACACCCTGAAAATTTTACAGGAAGGAATAGGAGAAACTCTAGGGCTCCTTAGCACAGGCTGAAATTTTCTTAATAAAGACCCAGAAACAACAAATCAAAGAAAGGTTGGACGAAAGGGATTGCATGAAACTACAGAGCTTCTGCATGGCAAAGGACATAGCTAGCAAGATCAATAAAAAGCCTATGGATTGATGTCTAGCCATACAACAGATAAGGGTCTCATACTTAGAACTCAAAAAATTAAAACCCCCAACAACAAAGAAACAACCACCCAATTAATAAGTAGGCTAAAGACTTAAAGAGAAACTTCTCTGAAGAGGAAATAAGAATGGCCAATAGACACATGAAGAAATGCTCAGCTTCTCTAGCCATAAAAGAAATGCACATCAAAACAACATTAAGATTCCACCTCACACCAGTTAGAATGGCTAGAATCAAGAAATCTAATAACAGATGCTGGAGGGGAATGTGGCCAAAAGGGAACCCTACTGCATTGTTGGTGGGAGTATAAACCGCACAAGTGGTTTTTATCTTTCTTGCTATTATTTTTAACATATTTAAAATGTACTATGTGATTTTTTGTTTCTCTTGTATGTTCTTCCCCACAGTATAACCCCTGTTTTCACTGTATTTGATGTTGGTGCCCTGCATCTTGTGTGTACATTTTTCTAATTTGGGGAAGGGAAAGGAAATAACAAAATGCTGAAATAAGGATACAGGTTGACCCATTGTAACAATGAGATGTGCAGGACACTATGTTGAAATGAACTTTACAACTTGGGGGAGGGAGGGAGGAATTGGGGAGGTGGGGAGGGAAGGGATGATAGGAGAAAAACAAAGGAGGGGGTAACAATGCTCAATAGGAAAGGTATTCATTACCTTACTCACGTAACTATAACCCCTCTGTACAATATTTTGTTGTTGTTGTTGGTTGTGGGGCCTGACCTCTGGGCCTGGGCACCATCTCTCAGCTCTTGAGCTCAAGGCTGGTGCTCTACCACTTGAGCCACAGCACTACCTCCAGCTTTTTCTGCTTATGTGGTGCTGAGGAATCGAACCCAGGGCCTCATGCATGCGAGGCAAGCACTCTACCACTGAGCCACCTTCCCAGCCCCTGTACAGTATTTTTATAATAAAAAACATATTAAAAAACAAAGGGTGCTCTTATTTTCTTTTCTGAAACAAGCATATTATTGCCATTTAACACTTTACATCATTTTGTGTGAGCTGAATTGATTTCAGATCCTTCCTTCTCTAGCTTACTTTTATCCATTGTAATTTGTAGATTTGTTCAGCTTGGGCAGAATCAACATAAACAAGACAAAAGCAGCCAACAGCTCTGTTCCAGGTGCTCAGATGGAGTTATAAAACTGTAAGTACTGGGTTAGACGTTAAAAAACAAAACAAAACAAAAAGCCTTTTTATTGATACCATTCATGTTGTTTTCTTGAGACTTGTTAAGAAAAATATCACCAAGTTTGTGCAATTAGACTGACTACAGATCTTCTCTTGGTTCCTTATTTGAGTGAAACAGTTTTTGGAGGAGTTGAGGGGGACTCAGTGACAGCAACATTAATTGTACTTGGAACATACAGGGATTGGAGTGGGCAGAGACTTCCTTCTGTGAACACTAGGTAGAAAGCAGATGATGAAGCAGCTCTGACCCTGGAGACAGACTTCTCAAATTCAACACTAGACCTTTGAGTTTATGGATGTCTTTGTTAGTTCTAGCAACTTGGGATACGTTAAACAAGTGTTTAATAAATTCTTAAACAGAACTGTGTTCAAGTAGTACCATTTTCTGGTATGTTACCTTGAGCAAGTAACTATAATACCATATGGCTAATTTTCCTGATTTGAAAAAGGAAATAAAAACAGTACCCAAGGGAGGGTGGTTCTCTGCTTGTTGGGACAATCAGTGGTAGTGTGTGTGTGTGAGCTGTCAAGGTCAGTGTCTGGCACCTGGTTAATGTCTAGTTCATTTTCCTTTTCTTAGAACAACTATCAGTTTGGTCAATAAACTGCTTATTTGATAGGTATTGATTGCTTAACTTTTGTGTGCTTAACTTTTGTATTTGCACGTTCCTGATTATTGGTTCAGAAACTTTTATTATCACAACAGGCAAAGAATGATGCCGTGAGCAGTGGCTGTGAAGCCTCTGACAGTGGTACAGATTTGAGAATACGAGCAGGACTTGAGTCCTCACTCATGGAGAAGAGGAATAGGGCATTATCAAGGATGACTGTTAGAGTTTTTGGTTTGTATAACAGGTTTGACTATTTGACTCCTTCAGCAGATAGTTACTAAATTTGTCTGTGCAAGGAACATTAAAAGCTGTAATGTGCTGACATACAGAGCACTGCAACAGTACCAGATCTACCTTTTCAAGTGGCAACAAGAAGGAGGGGCTGAGGAGGCATTTGCCCAGGAGAGCCCTGGTTGGGAATGTAAATGCTTGTAAGTAATAATTGAAGTTACTGGTGAAGGATGAAACTGAATAAGAAGAGAAACTTAAGTGATCGCTGTCTAGATCAAATCCTGGTGGGGCTCTTGGACTAAGGACTAGAATAGAGAGAGAGAGAAAACCCTATCAAGGAGATTGAGAAGGCTAATCAGAGAAGGGGAAAGAAAGTAAGTGTGTCTTATCATAGTGACTTATTACAGATTATCCTTTATTTCTGTCTTCCATTACTATTTTTTTGGAGGCTAATAGGAAACTATTCAAATTTTATACTATTATTATTACAAGGAGTTGTCATTTAACAAAGCAGTTTGTGAATACACTATATCTTTATTTTCTTTCTTTGTAGGGAGTGGTCATATACTTACTAGTTTCAAAGCAGTTTTTCTTTGTTATAGTTATTTAGCATATAGAAATATGGACTCCCAAATGAATGAAATTGTTATGACCAAAACATATTTAAATACGTTGGTAAAATAAGAGACTGTTAACTAAATTGTATTATACAAAGTGACCATTCTGTTGAAACAGTATGATATGGCTTATTAGGAGGTGATGAAGTACAAAGAAAACAAAAATATTTCTCTCATCTTTTCCAACACCATTTCTACTTTGATATGAAATGGGTCTTACAGTTATTATTTTTCCATTCTTTTTCTTAAAATGTTTAGTATTCGCTTTCTTGAGTCCTAGCACCAGGAAAAACCATGCAGAGCTAGACTTTTTAACCTTTTCCACTTAATTAGCAAAGAGTCTATCGTGGTATTGCACAGTGTCTTCAGGATAACAAAGAGCTTGGTAGGCACCGCATTATGTTGTCATGGCAACTGCCAAGAGTGTTTTTGGTTTGTGTATGTGTATGTGTGTGCCCTTTAAATTAGAACTCTCTAAGCAGGTTCTTAAAATGTCAGCTATTCATTTTTAGATTTCTAAAGCTATGCCCAAAGCAATAGAAATTAGATTTATATGAGATTCTTGAAATTATCTCATATTTTGAGTGCTAGTATATTTTAAAATTGTAATAAGTTCATGTACATATGTATTGACTATTATTCACCATCTTGCCAATTTTTCTTGAAATTATGAGGCATATTAGGTTTCCTTTTACAAATAGGTATTTGCATTACCAGATATGAAAAGTATTGCTAGTAAATAACTGCCAAGAAACTTGTAGAACAAGGTCTTCTGAATTGGAGTACTGAAAACTAGATGGGGAAGCCAGGAACTTTCACCCAAGATATTGAATGTTTTGTAGTATGTTGCCTCAGTGGAACAAACTCATATCTATAGTCGATATCTACATCTTCATCCCAAACACCCAAAGCTATACAGTTCCTCCCTGATTCATACTATTCTATCTATCTCTGCTTCTCTCTCATTTCTTTAATTTTTACCTCTCAGTTACCCTTCTTCTTCTTTACCCTCCTCTCTTTTCTGTCACTTCTAAGGTATTAGTTTTGGATTTTTTTTGGCTGCTTTTGTTTTTAGAACTGGGGTTTGAACTTAGCCATGAGCTTGCTAGGCTGGTGCTCCACCACTTGAGCTACATCTCGCTAGTTTTTTTGGGTCTTATTTTCCTGACCAGTCTGCTCTTGAGATCACAAGTGCTCGCCATTGCATCTAGCTTCCCTTCTGTGGAGATGGTATTTCACAGATTTTTCTTGGGCTAGGCTGGAACCATGATCCTCTCAATCTCAGCCTCCCAATAGTTTGGGATTACAGTGTTTACTCCTGTGCCCAGCCATTGGTTGAGAAGAGGTGTGATAATCTTTTCTGCCTAGGTTGGCTTTAAACCATGATCCTCCCATTTTTTTAGTCTCAAAATAACTAGGATTACAGGCATGAATCATCAACACCCAACTTTAGGGCTTATTTTAAAAATATAATAATATTTCCTTCATAAATATTAGGGCTTGCCTGGTGCTGCCGGTGGCTCAAAACTATAATACTAGCTACTCAGGAGGCTGAGATCTGAGGATTGCAGTTCAAAGCCAGCCCGAGCAGGAAAGTCCGTGAGACTCTTATCTCCAGTAAACCACTAGAAAACCGGAAGTGGAGCTGTGGCTCAGGCCGTACAGCACTCGCCTTGAGCTGAAGAGGGCAAGGACAGCGCCCAAGCCCAGAGGTCAAGCCTCATGACCTACAAAAAAAATGAAAATAAAAATAAGTAAATAAATATTAGGGTAGTAATTTTTTAAGATTGCAATTCTTCACCCACTATGCGATTGTGAAATTCATAAACTAAATGAAATCAAGTACCAATATGTGGCATATAGTGTAGACAAGATTTGCTTCATGGATAGCATGTGTACATTAGCTTTTCTCACAGTGTATTTATTGTGGGTAAAGTCAGTTTGGATTTATATGAGCACACCTGTTCTCCCAAATATGTTAAGCAAAAAAATGAACTCTATTCCTGGTATCTAGACATTTACTGAATGTTTCTTGAATAGATGAAATTATGTATGAGTGGGGCTTTTTTCTTTTCTTTCTTTTTTGTGGAATGTGGGGCTTGAACTCAGGGCCTGGGTGCTATCCCTGATTTGCTCAAGGCTAGTATTCTACCTCTTTGAGCCACAGCTCTACTTTTAGTTTTCTGGTGATTAAGTGGTTTCTGTGAGGTTAATTAGGAAAGGAGAGGGTGAGAGAAAAGCAGAGAGGTTTCTATGGTAAGTCTGTGGTAAGTAAAATAAATGCAAGCCTTAGAAAATACACCCTGTTGCTTCTGAGAATTGGGAGCGGGGATAAACTTAGGAGAGAAGTAGGTAGCAGAAAGCAACAGGTCAAAATGGAAATGATATAAGATAGAGATAAAGGGCCAACTTAGAAAAATAAATACTTTTTCATTTGAATATTATCTGTCAATAATACTTATTCTTTATTGTTAAAGAAGCTAATTTATTGAAACAAAATTAATTTGTTAAAGCTTCAGAGGAGTGCTGTCTTGAAAGGTTTCATATATAAAAAACAGTAAATGTATTATTTTTATTACTGTGTTTTTATGCTTATTACTCATTATTAGGTTAACATACAGAGTAATAAATTTAGTTGTTGGGAATCACATTAATTTTAAGATATCTAAAATGAGAAGTAGTTTTTAATTGTAGTATATTGTCTGTTTTATTTTGGTGAATACAGAGCATACCATTCACAGGGTTTTTTTGGGTTCACATGAGGCCTTACGGGCTTTCTTAACATGGATACATGGTCTTGAGCTTCTGTCCTATGCACCACTGTCTTAGTTGTCTTTGTATTACTGTAACAAAATATCCAAGTCAAGGTACTTTCTAAATAAGAAAGCCTTATTTAATTCACAGTTCTGAAGATTTAAGAGCATGGCCCCAGCATCTGCTCAGTTTTGATAAGTCATGGCAGATGCATCTCAGTGGCAGGAAGAGAGAAGGGGTCATGGCAAGACAGGAATTGAGAGACTGGGGAGGGTCCAGGCTTGCTGTTTTTATGAAAACTCACCAAGGATAGCATCCTTCTTTCCTTCCCTTTTTTTTTTTGTTTTGAAGTTCATTCTTCTTAAATGCCTAATTGACTCCTACTAGAGCCTACACTAAAAGATTCTGTCACACTATAATAACCTAACCTCTAGCACATAGACTTTTGGGAGGCAATCCACATTCAAACCACAGCAAGACCCAGAAGTAACTGTGTGCATCCAGTTCACAAGACCCAGTCAAGAAGAAACAAGATCAGGAGAAGATGTTGAGTAAGAGCCTGACTCTTACCCTCTAAGCAGAATTTTGATCACAGGACTAAGGGGCTTGTATTCCCATTTCAGAAAGGTCACCCTAGAAATAGTGGGGAGAACAGATTGGAGTCGGTGTGTATTCCTGGCTATTCAGGAGGCTGAGATCTGAGGATTGCAGTTTAAAGCCTGCTCTGGCAGGAAAGCCCATGAGACTCTTAGCATTAATTAACCACCAAAATGCCAGAAGTGGAACTGTAGCTCAAGTGGTAGAGTGCTAGCCTCAAGCAAAAAAAAGCTCAGGCCCTGAGTTCAAGCCCCAAGACTGGCACAAAAAAATAAAAAAGATTGAGGGAGAAGTGCCAGAATTAACAAATTGAAGCAAATAGTAGGACAAATGAAAGATGTTTGTAAGTTTTCATTTTAATTTGATTTCTTTTCAGTTCTAATGTAGCTAGCAACTCTGAGTTCTTGGCAGGCCTTGAATAAATTTTCTCAATTGATAAATTATTGCATTCCTTATTAGTTAACTGATGCTTTATATTAGTAGGACAGGCTAAAATGGACCACAGTTTTATGACTTTTGATTCCCTGATGCTACCAAATTGCTGACACTCTTAATTGAGAGAATTCTCTTCTGCATTTAATAAGCTCTTACAATCCCTTGATCAACATGCTTAGGACAGAACCATAGTTTTCTAGTTTGTATTTGCTTGTTGTTTCCAAATACATAGAGTTCTAATAAGAAGATAGCTTTGGGGGCTGGGAAGGTGGCTGAGTGGTAGAGTGCTTGCCTTGCACGCATGAGGCCTGGGTTTGATTCCTCAGCACCACATAAGCAGAAAAGGCCAGAAGTGGTGCTGTTGCTCAAGTGGTAGAGTGCTAGCCTTAAGCTGAAGAGCTGAGGGATAGCACCCAGGCTCAGAGTTGAGGCCCCGTAACTGACAAAAAAAAGATAGCTTTGTTTTTGCCTTTGTCATACTTTTTAAATCCTTTCATTAAAAAATATATATTGTGGTTCGATATCATTT
The DNA here is from genome assembly GCF_000151885.1 of Dipodomys ordii. Classification (NCBI taxonomy): domain Eukaryota; kingdom Metazoa; phylum Chordata; class Mammalia; order Rodentia; family Heteromyidae; genus Dipodomys; species Dipodomys ordii. The sequence goes on along the minus strand of NW_012267278.1, from coordinate 1,121,972 downwards.
GGAAACTGTCACTAACAAGTCACACTTTCTGTTCTATATTTGTGACATCACCAAAATGTCTGCATAAAATGTACAAGATATAAAGGAATTGAACCTTTGTTTTGCTTTTTATAATGTTATAAATTCATTATTCAGTGTTAAAATAAAATCAATATTTCTTTTTTTTAAATTTTTTTGGGGGGGTCCGGTCATGAGGCCTGAACTCTGGGCTTGGCGCTGACCCTCAGCTCTTCAGCTCAAAGTTAGTGATCTACTGCTTGAGCCAAAGCGCCATTTCCGACTTTTTCTGTTTATGTGGTGCTGAGGAATCGAACCCAGGGCCTCATGCATGCAAGGCAAGCACTCTACCACTGAGCCACCTTCCCAGCCCAAATCAATATTTCTTAAGCTATTATACTTTAGAGTAATGTGTTCCTTCAAAAATAAACTCTTTTAGGCTGATTTCAGAAGATAAATAGCTAACTTGATTGTCATTTTGTCATGTAGTTTTAAAAAGATTTTCTAGAGTTTAAATTTTATTTATTTAGTGCCAGTAGTACAGTTTAAACTCAGGCCCTCGAGGCTCTCATTTGGCTTTTTCCTTTAAGGCAGGCACTCTATCAACTTGTGGCTTTCTGGTGATTAACTGGAGTCAAGAATCTCTCAAGTTTGTCTGCCTGGGCTGACTTTGAACTGTGATTCTCAGCTCTCAAATTCCTTAGTGGCTAGGATTATATGTGTGAGCCACTGTCACTTGGCTATCAAATACATTTATTTTTTTATAATATATGGAGCTGGGAAAATGTTCAGATAATCTTGAAAGCCTCAGGAAATGTTTAAAGGATAGAAAAAGGAGAAGAATGCAATTTTAGTTATCTTTTCAGAAATCCTAAATAAACTGTATTGAAGGTCCTCAGGCCAAGTCTTTAGACTCTTTTCTATTCTTATTTGCCCAAAGAGTTTGCTCTTATTTGCTTTGAACAGTTTCAACTAAATGTTATTCTGATGATATAATTATTTAATTTATTAAGTTTATTGTTTCTGCTTATTCTTTAATTTTGGTTTTATATCTGGAATCTTGGGTATGTTTCCCAACAGTCTCATAATAAGAAAATCAATTGGTGTCATCCCAAGTCTTCACATACTGCTTTCCTCTCAAAGCCTGTCCATAATGATTTCTAGAGCTATAAAGATACAATCAGATTTCTAGAGAGAGGGACAAGAAGGCAGTACTTAGAGAGCAGAGATGAGAAGGAGATGAAGAGGGAGAGGGAAAAGGAGAGTAGAGGGAGACAGAGAAGGAAATTAGGATGATGACATTTGAGAATTAGGGGATACCTACACATCATCAGAATCAATTTTCCAAAGACCAGAATGGGTTCATAACTCATTCAATTCCAGAACTTTTCAACTGTGAAACAGATTCAAATGATTTTTTTTGAAACTCAACCTAATGACCTCCTGACTGAGGCACCCTGCTTTTATCTAGTTTATATGCCTGTGAGTGCAGCTCAAAGTGCAGTTTCCCACAAGAAGCATAGATAGGACTAAATCTTCACGCTAGCAAGTGGCTAGCAGCTTGTCACCAAAAGAAGAAGGAGGAAAAACAGTAAAGCATAAAGTAGCAACCCTCAAAACATGCTCTGCAGATCCCTAGGCGTTCTAAGAGCCTTCTAAGACCCAAATTTAATATACTCATGGCAAGGGAAGAAGGGAGGAAGAAGGGGGAAGATGCAGAGGCTTTTGAGGAAGCAGTGAAAATGTGTTCGATAAGCCTTGAATATGTGCCATTTTAGTACTGCTTATGGCAAATGGAAAAGACTATACCCAAAGTACCTCTGTGGCATACCACAGTGTGGTTGTCTTAAGAAAAAGGACTGGTATAGTTGCCTAAGGAATGAGCCCAGCTCGCCACTTCTTTCACACACAGAATACCAACTGAAATAATGACTGACAGATAAACTGTGTTTCTTCAAACTGGGCTTTTTGGCAGACACTTTCTCAAAAATGAACAAAGCAAACCTGTCACGTTAAGGAAAATAATTGACGGTGTTTATTACCAATAACAGAGTTAGATCTGTCAAGTGAAAATTAGAATTTAGAGAAACTTGCATCTGCCACTAAAGGAGAAACTATCTTAAATGTGATTTTCTGATACTATATGCTGAAACTTGCTACTATTTGTAACTCAGTAAACCAATATTTTTCATATGACTGACACATGCTATTTTTAAAAACTCATTTGTGCTCAGGCAGTGATAGCTCTCACACCTGTAATCCGAGCTACTCAGAAAGCTGAGATCTGAGGATCACTGGTCTAAGCCCAAGCAGAAAAGTCCATGAGACTGTTATCTCCAATAAATGATCACAAAGCCAGAAGTGGAGCTGTGGCTCAAGTGTTAGAGTACCAGACTTGAGTAAAAAAGCCAAGCAAGAGAGCAAAGCCCTGAGTTCAAGTCTCAGTACTCTCTCTCTCTCTCTCTCTCTCTCTCTCTCTTTCACACCTATAGTATAGAGAGATACAGAGAGAGAGGGGTAGAGGAAGGAAAGAAGAAAGAGAGGGAGGGAGGAAAGAAAGGAAAAAGGAAGGAAGGAAAGAAGAAAGGAAGAAAGAAGAAAAGGAAAAGATAAAGGAAAACCCATTTACAGGTAAAAACAAAAATGTCTTGCCTGTGCAGGGTGCAAGATAGACCAATGGATTTTCAGATACGAGCGTATGAAAAGTTCACTGATAATGCTTTCAGTTCTACATGGCAACTGACCTTTAAGAAACTTGTCGGGTTTTGTTGTAGTATCAAAGAAAAATATCCACAATTATTCAAAAATCTATTAGCATACTTCTTCCAACTACATTCCTTCATGAGGCCAGATTTTCTTTGTAAACTTCAACCAAAACAACAAATCCTGACAGATTCAGCAGACACAAGAATCCAGAAGTTGAGAATCCAGTATTCTCCTGTTAAGCCAGATAGGAAAGACTTGCAGCCATGTAAAACATTGCTTCTTTTACTACTTTTGATAAAATTTAACTATACTTTCTAAAAAAACAAACAAACAAGAAAGAACATCAGGAATCCTGAAATCTGCCCATACCTAATATTGTTAAGCTTAGTTCTTGTCAGTCTGAACCGTGGCTCTTGTCTATAAAGTGAGATTGTGGACCAGTGCAGGAGTGCTCTCATTCATTGGTTCATTTATGCACTTGCTCACTCCTTCATTCAGTAATAATTGTGGTGCTTACTCTGTGCTGCAAGTCATCGTAGACAATCTAAATAGGCTCTAAATTGTTGTCTGTTTAACAGCAGCAGATCTTCATTCTGTATACACAGGGAAGCCCAAAGAGAGTGAGATCCAAACTGGTTTTTCACTCTTAGAATACTTCTAGAATGAATTATTTCAGACCCTCAGCAAAGAGCCCCTGCCACATACCTCATTAATGAGTAATTACTTCTCAAGACTCTTCCTTCATCTTATTAAAATGTAAAATTTATTCCAAAATGAAAACATGGGGCCACACATGTGTTTTGAAAAAGATAAGTCTTTGTCTCAAGAAAGAGACAAAGTAGGCCTGGCTGGCTGATTGTTCCCTTCCCTCAGTATCAGAAGGAGCATAAGGCAGTAGAGCAGACTGTAAAGAGAACAGGAAGACAGCCATGAGAAATGAACATGCTTATGTTGTACTTCTCTGATAAGATGCTCAGGAATATTTACTCTTTTGAAAGGCTGCCTAAATTTTGTGTTCCCTTCTTTTGTGTAGTGGTGGATAATTTGTCATGCCATGTGCAGCATGGAGGTAGCCGAGAGTGTTTATCACAGAAAAGAGGATTAGGAGTCATGGAATCAATCCTTCTTTCTAGTCACATTTGAATTGCTGTCAGGTTAATCAGCTTTTCAGTTGTGTTGGGGACCACTAAGTGGAACATATAGAGATGAAGATTGAGGGTCAATGAAGAGAAAATCTTTCCAGCAGTTAGAGCTATCTGTGATGACATATAAACCTTCCATTGTTGAGTCCTGAGTTACTCCATTACCAACAGCATTTAAGCAGAGTCTGGATGACCTTCTACAGCTCTATTGTGGGTTTTTTTTCACTTGGACTGATGGTTTGCCAAGGTAATTTGGAATAAAGATTTTCCATAAGTCTATAATTGAAGCTACAAATTCTATAACAGCTAGATCACTCACATTTCAAAACAAAGTACCCAATTCATATACACCCTGATATTTAGTAAAGACTATGTGACAGGCACTGTTCTTAATACCTGGGGATATGGCTTTAGGGGAAACAGAAAGGCACTGAACTAGTAAATATGCCATCAGGACAAATTCATATTAAGATAAATGCCCTGAAGAACACAAACCAAGGGAATGGGAGAAAGTAATTGGAGCAGGCACCAGACAGGTACTGTTTTAAATTCGGAGTTAACATTTTAGCTGCAATCTGAATGAAAAGGAGTCTGCCAGGAGATAACTGGGGAAGCAAAGAGAACATGCCCAAAGACAAATTTGGAAAGCAAACAGTAAACAAAGAGCTCCACAGAGGAAGTGCTATAGGATGGAGCGAGGCATGGGTTTGGATCATGTCATACCTAATCTCAAAGAAGCTTAGTTGAGGCTCTGAACCCATCCAGTGGAAGCTGCTGAGGATTTTAAACAGTGACTGTCTGACTTACCTCTCTGAAAGCTGACAATGGGTGTTTTCTGGACTGTGAATTAAAGATGTAAGCAGAGGGAAAATAAGACCCTCAAGATGAATGTGGTTTTATTGAAGCCCAGAGAAGGTATTTCTAGAAGGAAGGAGTGAGCAGCTCACTATTCCTTTAAGCAACAGGAACCTACTGAGCAAGTTTCGATGGGTGGTGGCCATGTGAGATGACAGCGCAAGGAGACATTATTCTTTCACCGGTTGTTCTACTGTAAAAGGGTACAAAGAGGTAGAACTTTCTGGACAGGAGTTTGAACCTAGGGGAACTTTTCTAAGATAGGAATGACACAGAAGAGTCTCTAAGCTGATGGTAAAAAGTAGAGAGGCAGAGGCCAGAGACCCTGGGCAGACTGAGGGATTGCAGTAGTGAGATTCAAAAGGGCACTGAGGATTATTTTATATTTCTGTTGAAGCCAGAATTTCATTATCTTCCGTGTTAATTAGGTTGTTGGAATTTTCTAATATTATTCAGTCATGGTAAGATACCAGTATTCACTCATGCCTGACCTATAAAACAGATTTTTCATAGAACTCTAGATTTCATAGAACTCTAAATTTCTCTCATAGGTCTTCATAATTTGCGCACCTTTTAATTTGAAAAGAATCCCTCCCTCCCCAAAAAAGAATCCCAAGCTTACCTAAAAGTTGCACTTACAAAACAAATGAAATTGCAGATCTATGATTCACTTCTCTAACTTCTCTATCTTCTCATGTGAAGTGAGGACTTCATATGACTCTAAATAGCCTTTCATGAATGTTTCTTACAGATAGGAATTTTGTATAAAATACAGTATAAGTAAAATCAGAAAATAAACAGCAATATTTCACTTCCATTTAATCCTCAGAACCCATTCAAACTTTTGCCAGTTGTCCCTATAGTGTGTTTAATTAGAGGAGGATCTAGACCAGAATCTCCCGTCACATTTAATTGTTATATCTCCTTAGTCTCCTTCACTCTGAACTTGTCCTCGCTTTTCCTTAGTTTTCAAGATCTTGATACTTTGAATAACATGTGCTATTTGTTTTGAAGACTGGATATCAATTTGGTTTTTATTACTATAGTCAAGTTGTGAATCCTGTTCTGTCATTATCACACGCCATATAAGTCATCTAATAACGGATTTATAACATCTTGAAATAAAAAGTAGGTGATTCATTTAAGTAACTACTATGTGTCAGTCACTGTTGACACTGGGGATGCAGTAAACATCAAAATTGACAGAATCCTCCAGGATCCTTTTCTAGGGTAGGCAGGCAAGTACTGAACTAATGAACAAATATGATCATTTCATATTTGGATACATGTTCTGGAAAACACAAACCAGGGTAATAGGAGAGAATGATTGGGGCAATCAAGGGTGAGTGTGATAGCTAACCTTCAAATGGGCCCCACTTCTGTTATTCATACCCTTATGTATTCTTCCATGTTTCAGCCAGCTTTCTAGTTCTATAGCAAAGTATCTAAGACTATTAACTTGTAAAGAGTAAGGTTTTCTTTTGCTTACAATTTTGGTTCCAGACCATAATCCATTTGACCTGTGGTGAGGCAGCATCTCTCAAGGAGAGCAAATCTGTTTAGATCCCAAGCCAGGGAGCAAAAAAGAAACAAACCTGTTGTCACTGTACTTGATTTTGGTACCCTGCATCTTATATATACATTTGTCTGATCTGGGGAGGGGAAGGGGAATAACAAAATGCTGAAACAAGGACACAGGATGACGCATTGCAACAAGGATACCCACAGGACAGTATATTGGAAATGAACTTTACAACTTTAGGGGGAAGGCGGGGGTAGTTGGGGTGGAGTGGGGAAGAGTGGGAGGTGGGGGAGGGAAGGGATAGTGGGACAACAACAAGGGAAAGGTTGATCGACAAGTAATGTACTCGTTGCCTTACTCATGTAACTGTAACCCCTCTGTACAGCCTCTTTACAGTAAAATAAAATAAAATTTAAAAAGAAACAAACCTTTGAGGGCATACCTTCAAATGACTCAAGAACTTTCCACTTGAGACCACCTCTTAAAAGATTCACTCCTCCCCAATACACTATGGCTTGGGGACCCAAAACTTTAACACATAGACCTTTGCAGGATTAGTGTCCAAACTAAAGAAAAGAGCATAAAGTGGTTAGGTAATACAATCAATCCATTAAATCACTTGATTTGAGGGAAACAAGCCCTATAGACAGGCTTACAAGGAACTGGCCAACCACCAGCGAGAAATTGAGGCTTGCCAGCCAAGTGAGGGGGCTTTGAAGTGGAACCCTCAAACCCAACTGAGCCTTGTTGTGGTCATAGCTAGAGCCGACCTTGAACGGTGCTTATAACCTTGAACAGAGCCACCACATTAAGCCATTCCTAGATTCCTGACACTATAACATAGCAAGTTATTGGCTTAAGATACACAATGAATACAATCAGAAAAGCCCAGAAATATGGTCTGTTCTCTTCATTGCATTATCACATGGCACACAATTTCAACTTAAGCCATTGCTTATGATGTTTATTTTGATACCTTGGTTTAAGTGCTATCTTCTTAACTTTTCCACTGTGAAGTCACTCTCTCTATTTCTTTCAATTAACAAATATTTTATAGGAGGAACTTTTAAGCAATATAAATAGCCCTTCATCAAATGTTCCATTTGTTCACAGATTTCTTTTTCTCAGTATGAGATCTAGATTTACTATTTACTTGAAGGGATGTAATCTGTTATTGCCATTATTTATTTTGATGTTCAAATTGTCCCCAATTTCAGTAGAGTCCCTTCAGCCTGCTCCTGTGTCCTTTGGACATGTCCTCATCATTCTTAGAGCACTTCCCTTATTTCTAGCACAAGATGTTTTAGGCTCATCATGTTCTTTGCCTGTCCTAGCCCTGAAATCAGTCATTTCTCTAAGGATCCCTGATTCTTTTTAGTGGAAAATGGTACTAAAGCCAAGATCTGGGCACTTGGTGTACCCATTGCCACTGCAGGGTCACTGCTTCCAGGGCTACTCAGCATCCACACATTTACATGTTGCATTATATTTTACATATTGCAATATGCATAGGTGTATATAAGTAATTATATACATTTCTTTTGTATATTATATATAGTGTCTATAACCATCAGCACATAAAACAAATTAGGTATTTAAATCTGTAAGTTCATCTTCTAATTATAAGGTATTCAGGGCTTATTCTATCCTTTTCCCTTTCACATTAATAACCACTTTCACCAACTATGGAAATGTTACTCTTCTTCTGGTTATTTGATTAGTCACCTTATATGTAACCAACCTCCTGTCACCCCTTATCTACCCCTGTCAATCAGGTGTATGTCCTACACTCAGGCTCTGACTACCCTCAGCCATATCAGACACACCATACTTATCTTACTTGGGCTCTGATTCCCATTGTAGGTGTCCCCATCCCAGTGTGGGTCCTCTCCTCATGCCTCTTGGACTCCAACAACCCCCCTTAAGGCTGTCACAGGCTATCTGTGGAGATGTCTGTCCATCCAGTGGCTTTAGGATTGGCCTATTCAGGAACAAAGTGGGAGGCACAGAGCCTTCAAGTTGTACATTAAATTTCAGCACTCTGGAAGCATTCTACTTCCCAACAACCAAATTTTTATTTCTATACTCATGGGTTATAAATTTTTAGACATACTGAAATATCTTGGGGAACTCACAAATCCCAAAGCAAACAAAAAAGCAAAGGGCAATAAAAACAAGAGTAACCAAAATGTTCCTAAGAAATGGTTAAGTAAATTGTCTGATAAGAAAGACAGTTCCTTTTCATTTGGGATTTTTGGTTACTCTTTAAAATCTTTATATGTATACTTCGTTACTGATACGAACAAGCCATGCTTTTAAAGCAAACAACCATATTAAAAAAAGAAAATACACAGAATGCAAAGCCCTCTTGCTGAAGATATCTGGGCAGAGGCTGGAAATCTGTGCTTCCCAAAATTCCCCATTTGGATGTCATCGTCAGGAAAATTGAGAACCATTGCTCCACAAGAATCACAGACTACCAGTGCCCAAACAACGCTATATAACTACTTTAATAAGTCAGGACAGATTTCAAGGCCTATAACCCTACTACTGATACCTTCTTCCAAAATACAGTTGCCTCTGCTTATTCTAGTGATGAAAACCTCTGAAAAGATACAGTTTTAGTAAGCTTCAAATTGACAAGGCCATCAAAATCAGACTGAGAAATTACCACTGCCAAGAAATTCCTCAGGAGATGTCACTTACTCTGGATCAGAGAAAGGACATTAGATAAAAACTATGTATGTGTATAGGCTTTAGCTAAAAATTATGTGTAAGTATACTAATTGCAACAAATGCACCCTACTAATGGAAGACCTTAATACTACCATAATTGAGTATGAGGTATGGAGGAATTCTATACTGCATAAAAATGCTATAAGCCTAAAATAATCTAAAATTACAAGTTTAATAGAAAAAATGATGCAAGTTATATAATGATGTGACATGAATTACTCAATGGTTGCACTTTGTAAATGACCAGGAAGAGGCAGGACTATCCATGTGGCATTAGAATATTGTCACAGGACACATGACTATTGTTGCAGCTCATTGGTTTGTGTTTCCAGGAGTGACAGGCCATGGCTGCTGCTGTTCCAGGACATAAGAAGTCACTGTGTAAATGTCTAATCGATGACCACTTGCTCCAAGGGCCAATCCAGCCCTGTGTGCACATAGTCAGCAAAGATGGTTCTGGGAGGAGCAGTGGTATTCTTTGCCCTTTGGGAATATCTGTTGTATACCTGATATGCCATCTGTCCTTTATTGGCAGACATGCCCTCTCAAAACAGACCCAGCTCTGTGCAGAATAACCAATCCCTGTTGCTTGTGGTGCAGAGCCAAGTTCATTCCCATTAAACAGCAGTTAAATGGTGAAGTCAGAGCCTATGAAACAATGCAGCCCCAAATCATTGCCTGCTCCCCCTGAGTTTCAGATAAAAGCACAGCTGAAACAGAGGAAAACTGCAGGAAAGTAGATAATATGTCCTTCAAATGGAAAGAAACGTTATAGCTTGTAAATTGCATCCTTAATTGGAAGCCTTTTACCTGTTTCATGTTGGAAAATCATTATGCTTCATTTCTGTAACAACAGAAGTTTTGTAAAAGAACATAAATGGCATTTTTAAAAATTTTATAGTTCTCAAGAAGAATATTAAAAAAGTAATCATTCTGACATACCTAGACCAATAAAAATACCTGTGATTGTGCTAAGACATAAAAAGTACTGCCATTGCCACTCATCTATGTGGTAGTCTGTCCCTTCTGCCTTCTTCAGAGCAAACATGCATGTGTTCAGTTGTTAGAAGCATCCCCTGCCTTCCAGGACCATCTAAGAACAGGAGTCATCTGGAACCTTAATGCCTGCCCCTGGTTAAAATAAGTGGGCTAGGACTAGAAGGACCTGGGGCTGGCTGGGCTAGTCAGAGTCAGTTGCAGAAACATAATCCACTGGAAGTAGAGTGCACAGTATGTGATTTGTTCTAGGATTTTGAGTGGCTTTTAGAATCCCTGGGGTAGTGTGTGTGTGTGTGTGTGTGTGTGTGTGTGTGTGTGTGTGTGTGTGTAGAGAGAGAGAGAGACAGAAAGAAGAAAAGAAAGAAGGAAGGAAAGAAAGAAAAAAAGAAAGAAAAGAAGCTTCCAGGAGTGATTGCCAAAACCATATGGCAAACCATCAGAGTAACTGCTGCATTTGCCTTAATTATGAAAGCCATCACAGCAGCTGCTGGGCTCCAAAACTAGCCACTTCAGCTCAGTTTAAAAAGCTGGCACAGCACTGGCCAACACAAGAACTCTTTGCTTTTGCTACAGTTTAAAAAATAGATACCTACAGCCTGCTCTGTAGCCCAGTGCAAGTCAACGCATCTTGGGAGTACAAGTGGAAGATAGAATTCAGATCACATTTGAACTCCAGTTGCTTTGCTTTTCAGTCTCTGTCTGCACATGAGACACTAGAGCTCAGGTGGATACTGAGCATTCTAGTCTACATTATCTGGCAAAGTCTGTCCCTCCAGCCACTCAATTTTCCATGCCTACTTTTCTCCTTGTACAGAACTTACACATTTTGGGGTATGGGCAGCTTTCTTCATTAGGGCCATATGGGGCTCCTTGTAACCTAGTGGTGGATAAACAAAATGACTGCCTGTCTGCCCCTAGATACAGTGGTGATGGCTAAAAAGGAAACTTTTGGAAAGAGACATAGGGAACTGCCACTTCTAGATGGGAAACTGTCCCTTGGGAGAACAAGGCCTACCAGAGGAGAAGTGAGTGGTCAAATGAGGAAAGTTTCTGTCTAGCAGCCCTGGGTGTGGAGAGGGAATGGAAATGCAGAGCCAACCAGCAGCAAAGGAAACAGGCAACTAACTGTGCTTCAGATTTAGGGGTCAACAACACACAAATACACACACACACACACACACACACACATTTAGGTACACATAAAATGGTCCAGGAATGACAAGAATTCTAATCCTGTGTTATGGTCTTAAAACAACAGTTTCCCACTAATAGGAACCAGAGCTTCTGGGGGATGTGGCTGAGTCCCATATCTGTGTTGGGAAATGTAAAAAATAAACCGAGAACATTTTGTCATTTAAGATAAAAAGGGTCACATCTAGAGGACTCAGGAGTGAACTTGAAGAGGCTCCCACTAGAGGACGAGAGGACAGTTTGAACTTCCATAGGAATAATAATTGCAGCTGAATGAAACTCGTCAAGTGTGTTTAAAGTCATTTGTTTGTGATGGTAATTTTTTTAAAAATCAGGTTACTTTAGAAGGATAATAAAACATTTTTGATCTGAAAAACTGACAAAGGAAAATAGCCAAGCCTATAATTTTTTTAATTAAATGAATTGTACCACTAAGTAGCCAGATAAAAGATAAGTTGCCTGTAACCACATAATTAAAAGATTGAATAGTAATAAATATTATTATATATCACTATTAGACATGTATTTTAAAGTAATGGGCATAGAAATACAAATGTTCTCAGAATTTCTAAGGAAAAAAAGTAACAGGAAAGATATAGTAGAACAGAACTGTCCACTATTTCTGATGGAAATGTTCCATGCCTCCACTGTCCAGTATAGTGGTAATTAGCTGCATGTGGTTATTAAACATTTAACATATGGCTAGTGCTACTGGGGGACTATTTTGAAATTTGCTTAATCTTGCTGGACACAGGGGCTCAGTGCAACGATGCACACCTGTCACCCCAAACTATAAGGAAAGCACAGTGGGTGAACACAGTGGCAAGCCCCTGTCATCCCAATGACAAAGGGAAGCACAAATAGGACCAGAAATAAAGGCATAAAGTGGCTTATGAGGTTGAGCATCTTCCTAGTAGCGTGAGCCCAATACCACCAAATATCAAAACTTAATTAACTATAAGTACAAATTTAAATAGTCACATGTGACTAATGTCTACCATGTTAGACAAGTGTAGTTTGTGAGGTACATTTTGGAATCAGGTATCTATCTACTGGTCCACAGAATGTGGGTAAAATGCAATAGTATAAGTTTTTAGATAAACCAGCATTTGTACTGTACATCTTGGGAGAATAGTTTCAGGACTAGGCTTCCATGTGCTGGAGTATGTTGCAAAAATACAAGCAATCTAATGAGAAAAAGTAAAGAAAAGCAAGGACATTGGAGAAGGAATCTAAGTCAGCATACAGTAGAAATACTTGCATACCCAGGGTTATTAAGCACTATTTGTGATATCCAAGATAGATATAGAATCAACCTAGGTGCCCATTAATGGATTAGTGGGTAAAAAATGTGATATATAGATACAGCAAAGTATTATTCAGACATAGAAAATAATGAAATTATGTTGTTTGCAGGAAAATAGATGGAACTGGAGAACATCATCATTAACAAGAAAATCCCATATACAGAAAGCCAGATATCACATGTTTTCTCTCATGTGTGGAACATACATTTATGAAAAAAAAAGACAAAGTAGAAGAGGGAAGCAGAAAAGGGTCTGTGAAAGTGGGAACAAGAGAGGATATTGAGGAGTGAATATATTGAGTCATTGTATACATGTATGTCAATAACACAATGAAACCAATTGTTTTGTATCATTACACTAATACTTTTTTTTTTTGTCAGTCCTGGGGCTGTCCCTGAGCTTTTCTGCTCAAGGTGAGTGCTCTACCACTTGAGCCTCAGTGCTACTTCCAGATGTCTGGTAGTTAATTAGAGGTGAGTCTTATGGACTTTCCTGCCTGGGTTGGCTTTGAACCATGATCTTCAGCTCTCAGCTTCCTGAGTAGCTAGGATTACAGCCATCAGCGCCCAGCTCACTAATACTTTTTTTTAAAGTAATTTTAGCCATGTGCCAGCTGTTTATGCCTATTATCCTAGCCAGCCAGGAGCCTGAAATCTGTAGGATTTTAGTTTGAAGCTAGTCCAGGCAGAAAAGTCCTTGAATTAACCAGCAAAAAAGCAGAGGTGGTGCCAAGCACTGGTAGCTCACACCTATAATCCTAGCTTTTTAAGAGGCTAAGATATGAGGATTGTGGTTTGAAGCCAGCCTGGGCAGAAAAGTCTGTGATACTCTTATCTCCAATTTAACCACCAAAAAACCCCACAAGTGGAGCTGTAGGTCAAATAGTAGAATCCTAGCCTTAAGCAAAATAAAGCTCAAGAATAGTGCCCAGGCCCTGACTTCAGGCCCTAAAAACAGCAGGGCTGGAGGCATGGCTCAAGTGGTAAAGCACTTTTTTTGAGTTCAAACCTTAATATGGCCACAAAAAAGAAAAGTAATTATAAAACAAACACAAATATTATTTTAACATTTTTTATTATTATCTTTAAGTAATTGTACAAAGAAGTTCCCATGCTACAAAACAGTATATGAATACAAGGTGTCTGACAACATTCAGACAAAATATGTTTGGCTGATGTTTTGTTTTCTTGAGGACCAAGAATATCTTAGAGGAACAAAGTTACAGTTTTGCCTTAATTATAGGTTTTTTTCTCATGAAATAGAGAAAAGAGTGTGAGAAATGACCTAAAACTACCATTTACAGTTTATCTACTTCATCAAGATCTTCTGTAAGGTCTTCTTCTGCTGTAATATACTCTTAATTTTATAAGTCGGTCATGTTCAACACAACCATTTGATGATATGAAAATGGCAACTTTACGGGGAAAACAGTTTTTGTGTATGATAGAAAGGATCCATGGGAAGGGAAATCCATTCAGCAACTAGAACTATCATTGAATTATCTGGAAATGCTCTGTTGGATTTAATGTGTGGCAAAATGCTAATCATAAGCTTTTAACATGGAAAAGTATCACCTATTATATTATTAAAGTTAGACACACATATATGCATATATATATATATATGCTTTGATATTTCAGTTACCAACCACAAATCCTTGTATTATCACTAAGATTGGAAACCATTTAAGTCTGATCTGTGAAATGTTTTCTTGTCAAGCCAGTTATATATGTTTACTGGTTACTCAATGTGCACGTCTGAAAAAAGTCATAACAGGAACTGAACTGTAAAGGGGACTTAAACATTAGTTCTGTACTCACGTAAGGACACAGCTATGATCAGAAATGGTCATGTTTAAAACCAGTCAAGTGAATAATTCCACATTGAAGAAAGAGCATAAAAGGACACCAGGAAGGATATTCTTCAAAAAAAGAAATCTAGCATGTCTAATGTATTTCTGCCTGCAGCATTCCTCATCTGTGACTTGGAAATGTAGTTAAGGCTAAATAAATCATCAGTGCTCAGGGGTCGAAGTGGTGAGCAGTGGATGTCAAGCAACCCATAAATGAACTAGCAAATGTATTATTCTAAATAAGACTGTCACATACCTTGAAGGTAAATACAGAGCTCTTCTTGAAGATAGAACTAGGGTCTGTAGATAAAAAGAAATGAGCATGCAACGTTGTAATTATAATGTCTTATATCTAAAAATATTACTGGCATTTGAATGAGGGGCAATAGTTCTTGTCCCTTTGGGGACTGTAAAGAGAAACTTAAGAATATATTATCTCTATTTATGGCCTGCAGAGAAATATGGAATGTGCAGTATCAAGCCAACTTTCTCTACCAGAATGAATAAAGTCTCACAATTTCCACATCATTTAGTGTTTAAATACTGGAGGGTTTTTTTTTTCATCCAGAGCAGATGCCATCTAATTTAATTAAAGACTGTTCCATGTAGTGTGGGACTATTCCTAGAATCTCTCCTTTCTCTTTCTAGTACCCTCTGACACAAGAAAGAGTCCAGAAGACCCTGCTGTGGGTCTTGGATGATGTTATATTTCTTTTCCTCCTCAGAACTGCCTAAATCAACAGGGAAATCAAGTATTTCCTCATTAAGAGATGTGGGATAAACAAATCAAATATTTCTTCACATACCTGCATAATCATTCAATTATGCCTTCCTAGTGTAGGGGTTAGTAGTGTTACATTGTTTAAGAAGAAAGTTTATGCTGCTGCCTTTATCATAAATAAGATCACATCTAGCATCTTAACAAACCTTGAACACAAAACCAGCCATGGTTTTCTTAGACTGGAGATTCAAGCTTCAGCGAGTATCAGAATCACCTGGAAACCTTGTTAAACATCTTGTCTGGGCCCCACCCTCAAAGATGCTCGCCCAGTAGTAAGTCTGGAAGGAGTAGAGAATGTATAGTTGTGACAAGTTCCCAGATGATGCAAATGCTGATGGTCTGGTGGAAGCTACACTGTCTTAAGACTATATGGCACTCATGTAACTGGCTTCATGATGGAACATGAGCCCTTGTCTTTCTCCTCCATTATCTGATTATGCCAGTAATATTCATAATATCTTGAACTTCCTTCAGCATTACAATTTTACTCCAAATGCTGGTTGCTTACACTGTAATCTTGGCTACTTGGGAGGCTGAGATTGGATGAACCTCAGTTTAAGGCCAGTCTAGGCAATAAGTTTGCAAGATCCCTTCTCCCCCAGCAGCTGGGCAGGGTGACATATTCCGGTCCTTCCAGCTAGCCAGGACTATTGGGAGACTGGAAAGATCACAGTTTGAGTCAAGCCCGGCAGAAGTACCTAAGAGACTCAATCTCAGTGGAAGAATCTGGGCATGGTAGTATGTGTCTGTCATTCCAGTTACAGTGGGAAATGTAAAATAAGATTCTGGCCAAGCCATATGCCTATAAACCAAGAGACCTTATTCAAAAAATAAAGCCTAAAGCAAAAATGGCTCAAGTAACAGAGTACCTACCTCACGAGCACAAGGTCCTGAGGTCAAATCCCAGCACCATCAAAATAAATGTATAATTTCATTATTTAATCTACAATTTTTTTGTCAGTTGTGGGGCTTGAACTCTGGGCCTGAGCACTGTCCCTCAGCTCTTCAGCTCAAGGCTAGCGCTCCACTACTTGAGCCACAGCACCACTTCCAGTTTTCTGAGTGGTTTATTGGAGATAAGAGTCTCACGGACTGTCCTGCCCGAGCTGGCTTTCAATCGCAATCCTCAGATCTCAACCTCCTGAGTAGCTAGGATTACAGGAGTGAGCCACTGGTTCCCAGCTTACAGTTTGTATCTGGTAACTGAAAAATTCAAAGGGAATAGTTGATACATTTTTTTGACTCCCTACATAGATTGTTTCTGAACATTAGTTAAGTAGTGTTGAACTAGCCTTGCCCTCAATCTGAAACAACTTAAACCTGGTGTTTGGTAATTCACATTCACAGTGTTTGTGGTCATTTCCCATGATTCCATGTGTCAGTGAAGTAGCTTGTAGAGAAGAGGGTGGGGCCTCCTGATTGATGTATAAGAAGCCCAATGTAATGGGTGGAAGTGTGATTGTTTGTAGTTGTCAGCCCTCCATCACTGGGTGGTTATTAGGCTCTGGTCCTGTTTCCTCCCTCTGCCTACCCAGAGGAGTATTCAGCTGAGACCTTTGGGATAGTACCCATGTGAAACAAGTTACAACTTGGTGACTTATCACTCACTTTTGCTCAGGTGAACACAAACGTTAGTTCCCAGAAGTGTCTTCGAGAATCCATTGGATGGTCTGATATAATTCCTGCCAGGAACATTCTCGTGAATGTGCATGTATTCCCATGTAAAGGTCTGGCTTCAAAGACAAAACAGAGATCAGCAACCTCATTTTACAAATAGACTTTGGGCAGTTCATCTGTATAATGGCAGTTGTAATCCCGTACTTCCTGCCTTCAAAGTGGATGTGGAATTTAAGTAAGATAATGTATGTAAAAGAGCTTTGAGAAGAGACAGGTGCTAGACCAGTGTAGCCAGTATGTTTCAAGAAAAGCTGGCTGCCATGGATGCCAATTTGATGATAATCTCTGAAAACACTAATGGAACCACCTTTTTAAAGGGTCTGCTTAAACTGTTTGACTCCAAATATCAATCATGAAAGAATTCAAACATCTTACCTTTAATTAAGTATTGAAATAGAAGAATCTGGGCATAGTAGCATGTGCCTGTCATAAATTGAGAAGAGTTTGTGTTCAAGCCCCACAACCAACAACAACAACAAAAAGACTGTTTTTAGAGAAGAGTTTGTATATTACCCCAACCACTCATTATTTTGTGTTAACTGCAAATAGCAGAATTAACTACTGCTTGCTTTGTATTTTGAAGAAAACCCCTGTCAGCTAGTATAACTTGTGATCTGGATGTCTGTCTTAAGAATATTTTTCCCCTTTGGTCATTATTTTTGCAGTGAACTTTATATTATAAAGTCACTTTGCCTTTTGGTTTAAGTTTCCTTAAATAAGGTTGCATGCTAAGACTAGAGTACTTTCAAAGTGAGAGTGTGTGTGTTTCACAAACTATATTCTAAATTTTAAGTTGGCACATGTCAGCCTGAAGTGACTCCACTTTTATTTAAATGTGATTTAATGTAGTCTCCAGACCTCCCACAACAGTGTGTTGTCAATAAAGGCACTGTACAGTGAGCTTCCTGGATGCCTTTGTGACCAAGTAAGAAAAACTTACCATTCTGGCAAACTTGGTTAATCACCTGTGGAAAACTAAAGCTAGATCCTTAAATATCACTCTGCACCAAAATCGACTCCAAATGGGACAAAGACCTGGGAGTCAAAGCAGACACCCTGACAACATTACAGGATGGAATAGGAGAAACCCTAGGTCTCCTTGGCACAGGCTGAAATTTTCTTAATAGAGACCCAGAAACACAACAAATCAAAGAAAGGTTGGACAAATGGGATTGCATGAAGCTGCAGAGTTTCTGCATGGCAAAGGATATAGTTAGCAAGATCAATAGAAAGCCCACAGATTGAGAGAAGATCTTCACTAGCCGTACAATGGATAAGGGTCTCATATCTAAAATATACCTGGAACTCAAAAAATTAAATCCAGCTGGGTGCCAGTGGCTCACGCCTATAATCCTAGTTCCTCAGAAGGCTGAGATCTGAGGATCGTGATTCAAAGCCAGCCCAGGCAGGAAAGTCCATGAGACTTTTATCTCCAATAAACCACTAGCAAACTGGAAGTGGTGCTGTGGCTCAAGTGGTAGAACGCTCGCCTTGAGCTGAAGAGCACAGTGATAGTGACCAGGCCCAGACTGACAAAAAAAAAAAAAATTAAATCGCCCAATAACAAATCTTCAAAGAAACAACTGCCTGATAAATAAGTCGGCTAAAGACTTAAAGAGAAACTTCTCTGAAGAGGAAATAAGGATGGCTAATAGACACATAAAGAAATGCTCAACTTCTGTAGCCATAAAAGAAATGCAAATCAAAACAACATTGAGATTCCACCTCACCCCAGTTAGAATGGCTATAATCAAGAACTCTAATAACCACAGATGCTGCAGGGGATATGGCCAGAAGGGAACCTTACTGCATTGTTGGTGGGAGTGTAAACTTGTTCAGACACTTTGGAAAGTAGTATGGAGGTTCCTCAAAAGACTCCACATAGAGCTCCCCTTTGACTCAGCAATCCCACTTTTGGGCATTTACCGAAATGATCACAAACAAGACCATACTAAGGCTACCAGCACAACATGTTTATTGCAGCATTATTTACCATAGCTAAGATATGGAACCAACCCAGATGCCCCTCAGTAGATGAATGGATGAAGAAAATGTGATATATATATATATATATACACACACACACACACACACACACACACACACACATATATACATATACATATATATGAGAAAGAATGGCATTGCCCCATTTGTTAGGAAATGGAAAGCTTGGAACAAATTAATACTAAGTGAAGTAAGCCAGGCCCAAAGAAACATAGGTCCCATGGTTTCCCATGGTTTTCCATATTTGCCATAACTAGCATATGTCTGGGACAAGTACAAAAGGTCAAAAGCTATGTACGTCTGACCAGATAAGATGAAGCTAAGCAAAATGAACCCCAAGATAGGGACACAAATGTTTTTTTTTCCTTGCTTGCTATTGTTTCTAACATATTTATAAGGTACCATGTGATTTTTTTTTTGTTGCTTTGAATTTTCCTTCCCTTCTGAATAACCCCTGTTTTCACTTTATTTGATGGTGGTATAATTTGGGGAGGGGAAGGGAAAAAACAAAATGTTTAAATAGGGATACAGGTTGACCCTTTGCAACAATAAGATGTACAAGACACTATTTGAAAAACGAACTTTACAATTTAGGTGGGGGGGGGGAGTATAGTGGAGGAGCTGGGCGGGAAGGGATGGTAGGGGAAAAACAAAGGAGGAGGCAACAATGCTTGATAAGAAATGTAATCATTACCTTGCTCATGTAACTATAACCTCTCTGTATAGTATTTTCACAATAAAAAGCTTATTAAATAAAAAAGAATAAAACAAAAAGAAAAACTCACCATTAATTACATGCATCCTAAGAAGATAAAGACCTTTGGTGGTAGGGAGGAGGTCCAGTGTCACTGCACCCCATTGGACTGCAAGTTGCTAAGGTCCCATCTACCTCTAAGGTCCAGCAGTGCTGACTGCAGAGAATCCCAGCTAACAAAACAGCTGCACATCTAGGATCCCTTTCTGATGTTTCTGATAAACTGCATATGGCAAGGCTGAGGCCCTGCCCAGCAGGACAGGTCCTCCAAGTCTTCACTGGGCCAGCCCTTACTTGGCCCAGAAGTAGAGTGTGGTGCCACTTCAGCTCTCACAATGTCTTTTTAACTCACCATCCTTTGCCATCACCAGTGACCTTCTCTTGACTTTCTTGGGCATCCATGTGAGCATGCACATACTACTCACACATACACTTCTGCAGCACACCTGACTCATCTCTGGAGGGCCTTCCCACCCCCAGCTCAGAATGTAATAACTGGTGGGTGTTTAGATTGCCTTATGTTGAAGATGTGTCAGACAGCAAGCTGCATTTTGACAAGGCCTTTCTGAAGACAGTGCCTTCTTCAAGGGGTGGATGGAAATTTTAGGCACTATGGTACACCATGGGGGTGGGAATGGAGTTTGAATAAGGAGGTCCTTGGGTACTTTTCAAATCACCCAAAGGAGGAAGAAAGCTGTGTATTACCAACCTACAAGCCCTCATCCAAAAAATGAAAGCCAGGCGATTTAGAAAATTAAGCCATAGGTGCTAGCAAGATGGAACAGTCACTTCATGCCAGCACCTAGAATGAGATCAGATGCTGTGTGGGACATGTAAACATTTGTGTGCACATGAAGTTGGATGAGGATTGTAGTTCTGACAAGGGATATAACTACAAGAAATCTGAGCTGGTCAAGTTTTATGGGCAGAGTAACTCAGCTAACTGTTAAAGTTTTTAGGATTGCAGAATTGGCGCCTAATCATTTACAATACTTACCAAGCATTACAGTGTGCTAGGCACAATGTTAAGTGAGCACTTGACTCATGTAAACCTGTTTACTTCTCTTAAGGGAGAAAGAAAGTATTAGCACCCCCATTTACTGATTCTTTCTCAACCTTCCTTTAAAAAACCAAGTGACCACCATATGCTAAGGGGAAAGAGCAAAACATAAGTCTAATCTCCACCTAAAGTTGCACTCAGTTATGTGGAAGCCAGATGGGAGGCCCAGACATTACCTCCCACAAGGCCAGGAACAGTGAGGGGCCTGTGCTGCCTGTGCATCTGAAAATGTGTCCCAGGATGGTGCTTGGCCAGCTCCATCTTCCAGGCAGAAAAGCCAGTGGCCAAGAATGGCAGAGTAAAGGTTAAGGTCAGCAGTTCTCAAGTGCTTTTGACCCCTCGGCTCCCTGAGGCCCCTTCTGTAGTTTGCTTTAATATAGCCCTCTCTTCTTTCATCTCTTACAGAACGCCCATCTCAGCTTTCTCACAAGACAACATCTATGAAGTTCAGCCACCAAGGGTAGACAGAAAATCTACAGAGATCTTCCAAGCCCACATCCAGGCCAGCTATGGTATCATGCAGCCCCTAGGGAGAGAGGATACTTCCATGTACCGAGAATACATCAGAAACCGCTACCTGTGAGGGGACGGAGGGCAGGGCCACCCAGTGTCCCTGCGAAGGAGCAAGAACATCTGCAAGAAAGGCTTAGATTACTCTCTTGTCTCATCTCCAAAGGTAATTTCCCAGAAGACCTTGCATCTGAAGCTTTTCATTGTTTTGTACCATGCAAATGAAAAATTATATAAGTAGTAAAGAAATGACTGACTATGCTGCTAGTGTTGCCTTTGCCTTTTGTGAATGTGGTCAAGGTACAGTCACAGCATTACATTTTGATATGTTCTGGGACTTTGTAAGCCTGCTGTGTCCCCAGCTCTAGGCAATGTCTAAGGATGTCACAGTCATCAAACTAGGCCAAAGTTAACAGCTTTAAATTTATTCTCATGTTTTTTATGTTAACCGTATAATTCGATCAAAAATGCCATTACTCAGAAATCCCTTTTCTTAGGAAATAAATGTTTTTCAATGGTTTAGGAAAAAAGACGATCGAGCAAGTGGAGGGAAGCAATTGGTAACTAGTAAATCTTAGTAGTAGTTCTTTGAACTAGTCTAACAATGTATCTGCAAGTATAGAGTTATATCAAATCAAAGCATTAATTTTGGCACAATGACATAATTTGTAATCCTAATACTTGAAAAGCAGATGTAAGAAGATTACAAATTCAAGGCCAGTCTGAGTTACATAGTGAGACCCTGTATCAACAAGATAAATAAATGAATGAGAGAGAGAGAGAATAAAACATTATAAAATTGTTATCCTAAATAACTTGTGGTATACATCTACAACATAATTTGGTATGTAGGAAGGTAGGGACTGGTCACATACAGGACTGGTTTGATCTCTGTATAGTCAGACCCTAATGTAACAACTTCCTGGATTTGCTAACCATTTGACAGAATGAACTTCAGTTCCTTTTGTGTAAGCTCATATTACAAATTGTTTCAGTTCTCTCTCTACCCCCCATAGAGAAGAGAACCAAACTATCCAATGGGAAAAGGAAAACTGGTTAGCCAAAGAGACCTGGAAAGTATTGGCAACCCTGAAATGCTAGAATTCTGTTGAAGGTCCTACATTGTAAACCAGAGTTAAATCTCCACTTATCCTGAAGTCAAGGTTTCAAGGTAAAAGGGATTTTGTGTTGGAGCAGTTTTGATCTCTAACACAGTAGCTTATTGTGGGATTGCATAGGAATCTCCCCAAGTCCCAGAATAATTCCCAAGTTGCTACCAAGGTGACAATTATAGATCAGATATTAAGCTTCATTTTTAAACTTATTTTTAACATGTCTTCTGGAAGCCCACCTACAATAATGAGAATGAACTTTATACTAAGACCTCTAAGAGGATCTGGAATGCAGATCTTTTGTTTTGTTTTGTTTTGTTTATTGTTGTTGTAGAGTTGATATACAAAAGGGTTACAGTTATATGAATCAGGTGATGAGTACAATTCTTTTTTGAATCATGTCTCCCCTCTCTCCCAGTTTTTCCTTTCTGATCCAACCCACAAGATACACAGTTCATTTTTCACATAGTGTCTAGGAGGTACCATACTTGTTCCAGCTTTTCTGTGCCCCTCCCCCCATTGCCCTCCCAAATACAAACAAACTAAACAAGACAAAAGGAAAAGAAAGCAAAAATAGCAACAATGGCAACTAAAAATGTATCCTGTTTCCTTTTGGAGTTCATTTCATAAAATATTATTTATTATTATTTTGTCAGATATGGAGCTTAAACTCAGAACCTGGGTGCTTTCCCTAAGTCTCTTTGTGCTCAAGCCACAGTACCACTTCCAGTTTTTGAGTGGTTAATTGGAGATAAGTTTCACAGGGACTTTCCTGCCCAGCCCAGCTTAGAACTGCGATCCTCAGATCTCAGCCTCCTTAAAAGCTAGGATTGACATTGCCCCATTTGCAAGGAAGTGGAAAGACTTGGAAAAAATATTAAGTGAAGTAAGTCAGATGCAAAGAAACACAGGCTGCATGGTTTCCCTACTTGTAATAACATAGAATATGTCTAGGATATTCTTAGCAGAGGATCACAGTGGCTCAATACCTATGTGCATATGACCATATAAAATGATACTTATTGAAATGAGCTCCAAGAACTGGAAAGAAGAGGGTTTTTTGGTGTACTGTTTATAGTTGTTTCTTTTTTCTTTCTTTTACTTTTTCCTTTGGCTTATTCCCTTTTGATACTGCTTTTCATTTCTGTACCCATTGCCTTGTACATAAGTTTGTCTGATTTGGGGAAGGGAAGGGGAATCACAGAAATGGTGGGACAAAGGGTGAACCAGTGCAGCAGTGATATTTACTAGACACTATGTTGAAAATGAACTTTACAGCTTGGCAGGGAGAAGGGGGGCGGGGGAAGTGTGAGAAAATGAGGGAGGAGTAACTTTGTTCAAAAGAAATGTACCCATTACCTTACTTATGTAACTTGTCTATACATCACCTTTACAATAAATTTTTTTTTAAAAAAAAAGAGTTTCGTGGGGGCTTTTCTGCCTAGTCCAGCTTTAAACTGCAATCTTCAGATCTCAGCCTCCTGAGATCTTACAGATGCAAACCACTTTTGCCTAGCCATAAAGTATTGCTTTATATGATGACCATATACACATAGCTATTGAATCTTTGTCAACCACTCCTATGCATATCCTCCTTTGGCCTCAGTGTGTGAATATATAGAGTCCTGTACAATTTATCATGTTCCATTTTGTGTGTGTGTGTAATTTAATCATTCAGTGTGTTTACTTGTAGATTTATAGGCACATTCTAGTTACCATGCAGCCTATGTTTCTTTGGCTCTGGCTTACTTCACTTAATGTAATTATTTACCATAGCCAAGATATGGAATCAACCCAGATGTCCCTCAGTGGACAAATACAGTGGACAAAGAAAATATGGTATATATACACAATGGAATTCTACTCATCTGTCAGAAAGAATGATATTTGCCATTCCTCAGGAAATGGAAAGACTTGGAAAAAAATTAAGCGAAGTAAGTCAAATCTTCTTTTATAAACAATCTGAATGTTTATAAAATAATACTGGGGATTGAACCCAGGGCCTCGTGCATACTAAGCAAGCGTCCATTACTTGGTAGCTCAGCTTTTTTTTTTTTTTTTTTGTGAACATACTGTACAGAGGGGTTACAATTACATGGGCAAGATAATGCAGACATTTCTTACCAAGCATTGCAGCCTCCTCCTTTGTTTACCCTTCACATTCCTTTCCAGCCTCCCCCTGGCTCCCCACCCACCCCCCCCCCCCGCACCAAAGTTGTAAAGCTTGTTTTCGACATGACAACTTGTACTTCTCATTGTTGCAATGGGTCCACCTGTATCCTTAAACAACTTGTTTTCCCCATCTCCTCCACAAATATACCGACATCAAATATAGTGAAAGCAGGGGTTATACTGTTGGGGAGGGATATACAAAGCAACAAAGAAATAATACAAAATAAATGCGTTAGATACAAATGCATGAAAGAAAAATTTAAATACATATCTAAGGGTTCATTTTCCTAACATCACATTATCTGACCTTTTCTGCTTAGTAGCTCAGCTTTTTGTTTTCTTGTGTATGTCTGAGATGAGGTCTCACTAGTATTGCCCAAGCTAGCCTCAAACTCATGATCCTCCAGCCTCTGCCTCCAAATGACTAGGATTACAGGTGTATACCTGCATACCTGGCCTGAACTTAACTTTCTTTAGCTATAAAATGAGAATAGCAATTGTTCCTTTGTTGCTTCGTGGCAAAGTTTAGAGATAGGGTATGTAAAATATGTTGCCATGGATTCCAGTATGCAGATGATGCTCAGTCAGTGGTGTCTGCTGTTGATGAAGGGAGCAATGGAGGAGATGGTGGTGGTAAGGCAGCGAGAGTGATTTTAC
The DNA here is from genome assembly GCF_000151885.1 of Dipodomys ordii. Classification (NCBI taxonomy): domain Eukaryota; kingdom Metazoa; phylum Chordata; class Mammalia; order Rodentia; family Heteromyidae; genus Dipodomys; species Dipodomys ordii. The sequence goes on along the minus strand of NW_012267278.1, from coordinate 1,096,935 downwards.
AACCTACATCCTAAGATTCTTGATTTAAGGCAAGTACCTATGATCTTCTCAGAGTTCACATGACTTGCAGATAACAAACTGAGCTAATGTAATCCTGCCATTAATTTATTCTTATTATCTCAATTTTAACTGTATGAGAGCTTACAAATTGAAGTGCATAGAAACAGTAAGTACATATCTGATGCTCTGAAAAGCTAACACATCATGGAAAATATAGAGGCTGCCTTATTTGTAGACCCTAGGGTACAAAATAGACAATAAGTGAGAATATGAGCTTTTGGCCCTCATAACTTACAGGTCAGCACAAGATTTTGAGCAAATCATTTTAGAATTTCTCAGCCCCCGTTTTTCTCATCTAGTCTTGAGAGTAGTGGAAAGAGAGAGAAAAGGTAATGCATGTATGCATGTAAAGCATTAGGCATGGTGTGTGTGTCACACAATAAATACTAACTGTTAGCTTTAATGATCACTGATGGTCATAGTTATACACATTTGTAATCCCAGCTACTCTGCCGAAATACAGTGGATAACAGTTCAAAGCCAGCTCAGGGAAAAAGTTTAGCAAAACCGTATCTCAACAAACTGATTATGGTGGTACCTAGCTGCAATCTCAGCTATGTGGGAGTCATAGGTAGGAGAACTACAATGTAGTCCAGTCCTGCCTAGGCAAAAGTGAGACCATATCTGAAAACATAACTAAAACAAAATAAAGGAGGGTTAGGAATATGACGTAAGTGTAAAGAGTATCTGCCTAATAAGCATGAGGCTCTGAGTTCAAAAATCCCCATACTGAAAAAAAAAATCACTGATGATTGTGGTCACAGCCATTTATTATCCTGGGAATGAAGGCCCCAAATATTCATCTTTACCATGCTCTCATCACTGAGAAAAGAGAAGCCTTTCCAGTTCATTTGGGCATTGTGGATCTTAATTCCTCAAATCAAGCAATCTATATGAATCTTCAAACAGACTGTTTCAATCCACCATGACTGGGGGTAGTATAATGACAGGAGACCAAGTGTGGAACTGTGGTCAGTTGTCCACTGGGTGAGAATGAAATTGCTTAGAGTGCCAGAGAAGGTAAAGTAGTCCTAATGTCCCCAACATGTTTCTTGAAATCCTGTCAAAACAGGATTTTTGAAACTTATTTTTGGTAGTTTCCCAGCTCAGCATCTTTCAGTTGTTTTGTTGAGATACGAAGTACTTGTTGGACTGGACAAGCAGAGCCAACAGGATTGTTTGGATAACTGAATCTTCCACTGGAAGTCCTGTGATCTCTTTTGCTTCTTAGGCTTCTGACCCTCCTTTTGGAAGATGTAGTGCTGACTTTGGACCCAGCACATGTTATTATGTGCTGCTAGCCCAGGTCTTGCTCTTTCTATGGACATGAGCAGCTTTCCTCAATAGATACTTGAATCCTCTGTTCCATTTGAGAACCCAGAGGTTTATTTATTAAGAAAGGACATTAAGCTGTCATTTAATTCTTGCTACCCACACACAAATATTTTTGCACTCTCATTTCTCCAGTACAGTATTTGAGAGGACTCTGGTGGAATTGCCAACTGGTTGGTAGATAAAAATTATAATCTGAATTATTCCTCAGTGACTGAAGAAGATGCTTTGCAAAGAAAATTTCAACACAAACCACTTGTATTGGTTTACAAAGAAAGAGGAGGGCTGGGAAATAGGATTTGCTAAACTAAGCGAGAGCTACTAGTCTAAAAGGCAAGTAAAATGGCATGAATGACCCAAGAGAAAGAATCACAGATAGTGCGCCATGCAATTAGCTGTGAAAACAAGGAAAGTGCCTCTTCACGTTTTCATTGCTGCTAAGAAGTAAATTTCCTTCCAGCACTCTCCTACCACCATCATTTTTTTCTTTTTGAAATGAGAATTACAACCTTAAAAGCACCTGCTAGCCAAGGCATTGGTGGCTCACAGCTGTAATATTAGCTAGTCAGGAGGCTGAGACCTGGACGACAGCTATTCAAAGCCAGCCTAGGCAGGAAAGTCATGACCTAAGTGATAGAGCACCAGCTGTGAGCTGGTGTGTGAGGCCAACAGTACTGGCACAACAGTATGTATGTATGTATGTAGGTAGGTAGATAGACAGATACAGACATACGTACAAAATTTTCTTTTGTCTTGCTCCACATATCCCATTCTTATACCTTAGAGATAATTAGGCTGATGATTAAATCCACTACCTAGTCCCAAGATGGCAGACTGTCTAAGGAAGATGAATCCCAAAAGTCCTGCACTCTGGAGATATCATATGATGTCACCTGTGGCTACAGTAGCTGGGTATGTCATGGGTGTCTTTTTTGGGTATGCTGTGAATGATTAAATGTGTATATGAGCATCTTTGGCTTGAGGAAAGGAAGGAGGTCATGTGTATACTGAACAGCTACCAGTCCACATGTGTGCCCACTGGCTTGTCATACTTATCCATCCACTGTGACTCCTCCCTCTAACTCTGACTTAAGAGTATTACTATGACAATGTCAGGACCTTTCTGATTTTGAATGTGCGGAGCATTGGCAGGGTGCTAGTAGGCTGGTCCCTGGAGTTGAATGTGTTGAAGATGAAGAAGACTCCTTCTCAGCTGAGAATCCTATAGCATAGACGGAAAGACAGATGGGGAAGAAATCGTTATACAAAAGGATTTCTCCAGATCATTGGCTCTGCACACTTCAACAGGGATTTTTTTAATTGAATTTGGCTTTCAGAGAATAGGGAGAAGCAGGTTCTCCCTTCTACAGAAGAGTAAATAAAAGGGAAAGCATTTAAGAAATGACTTAATTGGGATGAGGGATCCTAAAAGTCATCAGGCATTCCTGAACATGAAGACAGGGAGAAAATGAGAAGGAGAAGTCAGGAATAAAGTTGGGAAAATAGGTCAGAAGCAGTGGTGATGGGCCTGAGGTGCAAATGCAATGGTTCTCAATGAGGCTCTCAATCCCATTACCACCAGAAAAAGAGTGAAGACCCACCCCTAAGAGATCTTGTTACATGGGTCCTATCTGTCAGCATTCACCACACTTAAACTGAAAACTTTTAAAATCATTAATAAAAACAATAAAAATTAATCTGGTCTTAAGGAAAATAATAGAGTTTTCTGAAAGGTAACACCTCCAAAAATGTTTTATATTTTTTAAAAAATCTGTATTTTGGGGGGCTAGGAAGGTGGCTCAGTGGTAGAGCACTTGCTTTGCATGCATGAGGCCCTGGGTTCGATTCCTCAGCACCACATAAGCAAAAAAGAAAAGCCGGAAGCGGCCCTGTGGCTTAAGTGGTAGAGCACTAGCCTTGAGCTGAAGAGCTGAGGAACAGCGCCCAGGCCCAGAGTTCAGGCCCCATGACTGGACCAAAAAAAAAAAAATCTGTATTTTTGTTGTTGTTGTTTTGTTAGTCATGGGGCTTGAACTCTGAGCCTGGGCACTGTCCCTCAGCTCTTCAGCTCAAGGTTAGTACTCTACTACTTGAGCCACGGTGCCACTTCTGGTTTTCTGGTGGTTTATTGGAGATAAGAGTCTCATGGACTTTCCTGCCCAGGCTGGCTTTGAACCCATGATCCTCAGATCTCAGCCTCCTTAATAGCTAGGATTAGAGGCGTGTGCTACCGGCACCCAGCTGACAAGTGGATTCTTGTATCTTCTGTAACTCTGGATTCTTGTATCTTCTTGTATCTTCTGTAAATGAATGGATATTAATTGTACAAAATGATTTATTTGTGTTAATCTGTGGAGAAAATTTGTCTCTACAACTGATAGAAAGTTGTAGTGGGAGGAGGGGAAGGAAGGAAGGAGAAGGAAAGGAGGAAAGAGAAGTATAGAAAGAAGGGAGGAAGGAAGGAAGGAGGAGGGGACTATCTTCCTAGTATATTTCAACTAGTGGTAGACTCTTTTTCTTTTTCCGGGGGGGGGGGGGCCGGTCGTGGGGCCTGAACTCTGGGCCTGGGCACTGTCCCTCAGCTCTTCAGCTCAAGGCTAGCGCTCTACCACTTGAGCCACAGCGCTACTTCTGGCTTTTTTCTTTTTGCTTATGTGGTGCTGAGGAATCAAACCCAGGGCCTCAGGCATGCAAGGCAAGCACTCTACCACTGAGCCACCTTCCCAGCCCCAAGTGGTAGATAGACTCTTAAATGTCAGTTACATTGTAAACTGAAACTAGCATTCATACCCATTGGTCTTCTTTTGAGCTTCAAATGGATGTTTTACTTGTGCATGGTTTTGTAAAACTTTTAATATGCAAAATATTTGTTGGGCCAATCTTCCAAATGTTGTCAGAGCTATTTATAGCCAGCCAGTCTTCTAGAAAAGCTTTTAAGCACTGGGAAACTGCCAAGCTCATCATTTTGGATACAAGTTTTCCAAAATTTTAATGTTTGCTTGAAAGCTCAGATTTTATCATTGGCAACAATACTTCTGGTTTGCCTTAGAATGATGATCAGGCTCACTTTGTTAATTGTCAAGAGGAAGACTGCCAAATTAACTGTAGTTAGTTTGACAGTTGTGCTTCCAAGTAAAAAGTCATCCAGGAAGAAGTGACTAATTCTACACATGGCCCCAACAATTGCAGTGTTCCTAACACAGTCATTGTAGTGTTGTATACCATGAAATGCTGTGGTATATCTCCAACTTGATCACACAGAGCATTTTAAAAGATTATACATGCAGGGAAAGATTTAATTAAATTGAACCAAGAATGTGATCGTGAAGTATATTTTACCAATGTATTTTATGACCCTGCCCTGACTAATGCTACCACTCCAACTGTTTTTCTCTCATTGCATTTGCACCATTAGTGCAAATGTTGGCACAATGAAGAAATGAAAACAGTATCTTCACATCATTATGAAAGTAGCTTAGACCTAGCAGACCTGCTAAACAGGTTTCAAGAACTCCCATGGGGACAAGAGCAACATTTTTGGGGGGTGTTTTTGTGTGTGCTGGTCCTAGGTCTTGAACTCAAGGTGCTGTCTTTGAGCTTCTTTTGTTCAAGGTTAGCACTCTACCACTTGAGCCACAGTTCTGCTTTTGGCTTTTTGGTAGTTTTTATTGGAGATGAGAGTCTCATGGACTTTCCTGCTTGGGTTAGCTTGGAAACTGAATCCTCAGATTTCAGCCTCCTAAGTAGCTAGAATTACAGGCATGAAGGTAAAGTTATTACCGCCAGCACCTGGCAATTGAGCCACATTTTAAGAACTATTATACTAAGGGGCCTCAGGAGTAGGCTGTTAATGTGTTGAGAGTTGGGACCTATCACAGATCTGGAAGGAGTATCTCAGTTAGACACAAGTCCTCTGGTGCTCACAGTGCCCTGAATTTTAACAGAACGAATTATATGACTCTGTAGCCCTGTGGTACGTGTTACCTCCCAAGAAGGTAGTGATTCACACTCATCTCCTTCTCCCAAGCTCAGAATCCACCTCACTGCCAATCACTGAGTGCTGCTGAGTGATTCTCTGAGGGTCATGCTGGCAGCGCTGGGACTCTGGACCTCAGGAGCAACAGGAGGTGTGAGTCATCCTATCGCCTTTGAGCTAAGCCATTTAGAAAGATGTTAACACATTCCTGTTTGAAAACCTTCCAGAAGATTTGACTGCACCTTCCTTCAACCCCTCACATGCTAGCATGGTGCCTTCATCTACCTGGTACCAATAGCCAGGGATGCTCAGAATATAAACTCAATGATGCCTTGCCATTCTTGAGGGGGAAAAATTACACAAATATGGAGTTTGTTTATACTTGCTACATCAAAAAAATTGGCTAGTGATGAATTTTCATTTTATTGAATTTATTCATTGAAAATAATTCAGTCAACAACACTAAAAATTCTTTTTTGTCTTTTTTTTTTTGTCAGTTGTGGGGCTTGACCTCTGCACCTGGGTACTGTCTTTGAGCTCTTCAGATCAAGGCAAGTGCTCTACCACTTGAGCCACAATGCCACTTCCAGATTTCTGGTGGTTAATTGGAGATTAGAGTCTCACAGACATTCCTGCCCAGGCTGCCTCTGAACTGTGATCCTCAGATCTCAGCCTCCTGAGTAGCTAGGATTACAGGTGTGAGCCACTGGCACCCAGCTCATTATTTTTTCATAAGACAGTGTCTCCACAACAACAACAAAAAACCCATGCTGGCCTTGAACTAACTCTTGATCATTCAGCCTCAGCTTCTGGAGTGTTGGTGTCTGTGCCATAGGTATGTGCCACCAAACCTGGCCAGTAATTCCTAATGATGTGCCTTTTCATCCTCATGTATTTACATTTGATGACTTTCCCAGGAGAAGATTAAATATAGATCATATTAATGTGCTTTTTAATTTTTCACTTTCCTATTAATTATATGAAATTATGATAGAATTCTCTATTTCCAGGCAAACTAACCACAGAGGTTTGTCTTTCTCTAAGAGACGTGGATAAAAACTTTATTTAGTTCTACTTCAGAAAAATAAATTTGAGATTGTCAATAAATCACATGTGATTTTAAAAAATCCTCTCTGAATCTCCTTCACTGATTATGGAGTCATCTTTAATTCATTTCAATAAAACATTTAATTTTGCCTACATCTTCAGAGAGAGAAATTCACAGGTCAGCTTGTTCACAGAAAACATTTAGTAAATGGAAGTATATGACCTTTCTAATCATCATTTTAGGTCAGTCAGACTTCATGTAAAAATCTGTCTTTTCCTCATGAAATCATAGGGGGTAGAGAATTAACTGTCTTTTAAAATCTTGTGAGAATCTTCTACATTAAAATTATAATTACCTATTCAGAAAACTCCAATGATTATCTATATTAAAGACTCCCATTTCACATATTAACTGGGTGAGTTTTCATTGTAATTAAGTCAACTAATGGAGTGTTGGCAGTCCTGGAGAGGGGCTGTTACGGATCTCCTGTAATAGTGGCACTAATCTGCTCATGTCCTGGGATGTGAGGTTTTTGGTTTGCCATCTTGACCTGCTGGGAGGTTGTGTTTCAAAAATTTCTGGTTGCACCTCCCCCTCCCTCACCCCAGTTTCAACCTACACACAATCTAGGGGTGCAATATGGATATGTTAGTCAGCTTTCCATTGCCACAACAACTACCTCAGATAAACCAACTGGTATGGAGAAAGGGTCGATTTAGATTCATAGTTTTGGAGTTTACTCCACTGGTTTGGGCCTGTGCTTAGGCAGCACATGATGGTGGAGAGTATATGTCAGAGCAAAAACTAATCACCCCTTGGCCAGGAAGCCAAAGAGCGTGGGAAGTGAAGAATGGGCTAGAAGGCCCTAAATCCTAAAGACCTCCTATGAGGGGGTGTATATTTGAAAGCCCCCCACAAGCTAGGGGCTCAGTCTTTAATACATGGACATGTAAGATCCAAAGCACATTGCCTTTTCTTGCCCTGTGCTCCAATCTGTGCATTCAAATGGATGGAAATTATTTTGGAAAAAGAAATGGCATCTGTATTAACTGTTTCCTGACTTTCTTAGCACTGTTTCCTAAACAATACAATATAATCACTATTTGCATATTATTGTCATTGTATTCAGCATTATAAGTAATCCAGAGATGAGTTAAAGTATACAGAAGGATGTTCATAGGTAATAGGACTGTATAGGCAAATATTACATGGTTTTTATTAAAAGGACTTGAGCATCTAAAGATCTTGGTATCTGTGGAAATCCTGGAACAAATCCTCCACAGGCCCTGAGGGATAACTGTTTAGGGGGTTCAGTTACATCCTGGTCTGGAGGAACGACCTTTGCAGTACTGGCGGGGGCAGTGTGAACTGGGCTATGGCCTAGATCCATTTGTTATCTGGCCTTTGTGAACCTTCCTGCTAACAGGAGCCATAACGGTATCTTGCACCTCCAGGTGTCAATGCCAACTCAGATCTGTCTACTAATCGGTCAAGGGCAGGATTTAAAATCAGACAGTCTGCGTTCAGATCTTCATCCAGGGCTTGGCTAACAAGGGATCTTGAGCAATAGTTAACCTCTGTCTGTTTTTCATTTCTATGAAATGTCTAAAATATGATTATTTGAATAGTATGGACTGTGTTGGGTTTGTGAGAGTTAAATGAGATATTTCATAAAGATCTTAGAACTCCTGGCCCATTGCAAGCACTTTAATACCCTGATATTCCTATTAAGGAGTGGCCATTTAATATTCCAAAGCTAGGGAATACTCTGAAAATCTGAGAAGTCTGCAAATGTTAGGCATTTCTGTATCTTAGCACCTAGTTCTTCTCTGGTTTGGAGTCAAAAACAAAAATAAAAGAAGCTTGGTAGGGAGGTGGTGGATGGCTGAGGAGAGCTTTTGATCTGAAGAAAGGTTCAGACTGCAGAACTTAACAAAATGTGACTGGAAGGCTGTGTTCAGAGAGGAGGGGACCTGACTCAGACACAGCCCATTCCTGGGACATAAGTCCAAGAAAAGCAGAGCCTACAATGGCTCTTTCAACCATAGAAGAAGTTCCATACCCTTTGGGGTATATAAAATACTAAGAGAAGGGTACAGAGCAGCTAAGGCTGAGTTTGGGAAACCTTTAAGGGTTCCTATTCACGTCATCTAGATAGGAACCTAAAATGTTCCCATGAGAACAGCCTACAGTGGCATTGGGCAGAGATGGTGCTTGAGTGTCCTTATCTATCTGTATGTAGCTATGTGAGGAATGTTTTTATTCATCACAATTCCAGACTGGCAAATTCTCACTAGAAACCTCATTACAGATCATCTTCTATGGTGGGGAGGTCACGTGTTAGAAGCATGGAGGGCATTAAGCAAAAGGCCTGATGGGGAAGACAGAGAGCATCCTGGTGAGGGCAACTTCCACCAGAAAAAAAAAAAAAAGTAGTGATGAGAGAAAAGGAATGAGAGAAGCAGCCCCTGTGAAGGATCACCCAGGGACTGGAGACAAAGTTCAAGTGGTCCTGTGTCAGCTATAAGAAAATGTATTGAGAGAATTAAGACCTTGAATTCAAGCCCCTTGATACCAACACACACACACATACACCACACCACCACCACCACCACCACCACCACCACACCACACAGAGGATCACTCAGAACTGAATTTGAACCAGGTATGGTAGTTCAAACCTGTAATTCCAGTTATACTCAGGAGACAAAGACATGAGAATTACGGATTTGAGGCCAGCTTGGGCACAGTAAGCGACATCCTTTCTCAAAACCCGAATACAAACATAAGGGCTGGGGATGTAGCTCACTTCCCCTGGGTTCAGTCCTCACTACTACAAAAAGGAGGGGGAAAGGCCAAAAGAATCTTTTAAGTTAAAAAAAAAAGGTGCGTGAATATATTTACAGATACATGCGTGTGTCTGGAGAATGTTGGGTTTTTTTTTTTCATGTGACACCATACTGAGCCTGGACCTAGAGGCAGTGCAGTAGAACTTGAGTTGCAGACCTGCACCTCCAGAGTCTGGCACAATAACAGGTTGATTTTGCCAGGGGAACCAGAGATTCCTTTATCCTGAAGCCTATATTACCCAGAACTCAGCCAAAATACTGGCACTGGAAGCCCGATGGACAGACAGACAGGTGGACCGTGGCTGTTCTTACGGTGCCCATAGAACAGCTCTGTCCTCACTTCTCCTTGGCCAGACTGCACAGTGGTGCCACCCAACTGCCCCAGAGCTCTATGAAGGCCATTGTTGGTTCACACTCCCCCCTCCCCCCCCACCAAAAACATACCCTGTGCCCTTGACACAGCAGTTCCTAGAACCACAAAAGACCCCAGGGATGAACTGGGCAGCCCAGAACAAAGAGTCTTGGGCAGACCTCAGGACTTTCCCTCAGCTGGAAGCTAGGGCATGGCAGATGTGTCTCAGTCTTCAGGATGTGGCTCCCTGCCTGGTTTTACATCCCTTCCATCTTTCAATGCCTTCACGTATACCACCAGACAGTTTGGTAGCAGGAAGAATGCTGAGATCACTGAAAAAGTGGAAACTGCCGCATTATGATCTAGCTCAGAGACAAAACTGTGTCATTTTCTTCTATCATCAGCAATAAGAAGCGATCCAACCAGATCACTCTCCCTTGCTCTGAGAAGGAAAAGCTCACCCATAGAAAGAATTCAGACAACCTTTTCCCTTAATCATAAACAACAGAGAATTTCAGTAAGCCACTTTTTGAAAAATTGCTTTCATTACGAGAATGTGTCTGTTCCACTACTTTCTGAAGGAAGGGCAGCGGTGTTAACAGTCTTTGGCATTGCAAACAAATTATCCACAAAGACTTTCAAGGCAGAAGCCCTGTGCAAACACAGCTAATGGCCACCACTTTCCTGCAAGTTGGTTCACCTGGGAGGAGAAAGGTGATTTCTTGCCAGCCAGAGCTGCTTACATTCCTACATTTATTGTCCTCCAATGTGGTATTCCACAGTAATCTCAGGCTAGGGTTCTTTGAAGACTCTCGGGGGACCCAGACACTGAATTTGAAAAATCATCACTCGGTACTAACCCCAGCCCAATGTCCCCCATGATGGGCTTCTGCCTCAGCTCCTATAGACCTGTCTAGTCTGCAATGCGGCCTGCCAGGGTGGCTCTTGGGACAGTGAGAAGCCAGCAGTAGAATCAGAGAGGCAGTTTAGGGCCATCAAGAGCCTTAGAAAATAGCACCAACCTCTTCAGATGCTCTTAGAGAAGTTACTTAAGTCATCTTCACTGTCAAGTCCAAGTTCCTACGAATTCCCTCTCCTCAAGCCAACCTGCTCAACAGCAGGTTGTGGGTGCATATCTGCAGCCAGCTGTCCCTGCAGGGAGGATGCAGCGAAGTCCTCGATTGGTTGCCAGCTTTGGCATGTGATCTCACTTTAACTCACTCACAAGTCTATGAGAGGCCATTATTTTCCTTTTGATGGGAGAATAATTTTCTCCCATTTGTCTTCTACTCCCTCTGCCCTGTACCTGTTAGATCTGCCTGGCAGAAATGGCCACTTCCCCTTGTTCTGTTTTCCCCTGCACCCAGAAGCCCCTTCCCAGCACCTGTAATCCAGGCAATTGGCACATCTGGGGGCCAGCTCCAAGGCTACTTCCTTATCCTGAGGTCACCTCCGCATCCTCTGTGGCCATACTTCTTCCTCGCCTCTCCCCGCCATAAATATTCTCTCTCTCTCTCCTCTCTCTCTCTCTCTCTCTCTCTCTGTCTCATCATAGTGATTGGGAAAGAAATAAGGGGCTCATTTCTATGTGGGGTTCTGCAAGCCAGTGTGACACAGGAGAAAGAAGAAGGATATTGGGGTTTCTAAAATGGCTGAAGACTCAAGCAACCAAAACAAAAAACCAGCCTGGTGCCAGTGGCTCACATCTGTAATTCTAGCTATGTAAACGGGCTGAGTCTGAGGATTGAGGTTCCAAGGGAGCCTAGGCAAAAAATTCTGAGAGACTCTTACCTCCAATGAACCAGCAAAATGCCAGAAGTAGAAATATGGCTCAAGTGGTAAAGTGCCAGCCTTGAGCAAGAGGCCCTGCGTTCACATTCCAGTACAGGCACCAAAAAAAGGGAAAAAAGAAAAAAATCTCTTTGAACTCCTTTCTCCTCTGCACTACAGAAAGGATAGAGCGATACAACTAGACTTTGGAGGTTCTAGAGAGAAGGGCAGGGGCAGATTATATATTTTCTAAGGATGGGCACAATAGCACATGCTCTTACAATCAGGTGTGTCTTGGCCCTCCCCTTGGATCTGGGCAGGCTTGAGACGACTGGATCAGTGGCATTTAAAAGTCTGTACTTCTCTTTCTTGTATGTGAGTCACTCCCCTGTGTGCCCTGAGCCACCATGCCATGAAGAAGGCCACATACGATGGGGAAGGCCCATAGTAGTGTTTTGGGCAACAGACTGCTGAGGTCCCTGAAGCCCAGAGCCTTTCTGGTGGTGGCACTGACTTGTTTTCCTGGTACATCCTTGCTTTCAGCTGCCATCAGTCATCTCCTATGGCTGAAGAGGTCTCCCAATGATTCTTGCTCTCAGCTGTCATTCTGAGACATTTGATGCCCCAGCGCCAGAAAAGGTAAAATGTACTTATGGGCTCTTTGAAAATTCTTGACTATATTAGTCTGTTTTCTGCTATTGTAACAAAATACCGCCCCCCCCCCGCATATACCCAGATGAGAGAATAATTGGTTTGTGTAAAGCAACTTTTAAAAGGAATAAGCTGCCAGCCTAGGCCTTTTCTAATGAGGGTTAAAGCAGAGGGGGCTGTTGTGTTTCTTCTTGTCCTTGCTGGAAGCTGGAGTTGAATCCAGATCCACCACCACCACCACTCCCCAGACCCTGTGCCAACCGCCATGCCCCCCTTGAATAGAATTTGCATTATCATCTTTGACAAGTACCATGAATATTTCTTTTCGTTAACAAATCAAATGAGGTTAATACTCCTTTAGGAAAAACTATTACAGCTAAAATGTCACTGCTTTTCCTGAGTCTTATAATTAAAGAGCATGTGTTTTAATTTTTTCCACAAGTGATGAACCAATGACTATGGAGGCTGAGGACACACACAGATCACGGCTGCTACCTTCCCTGAGGGCAAGGCCACCAGCCTTCACAGAACACAGATCTGAGCCCAGGCCAGGCCTCTAAAGAGGAGAGAGAGCTGCAGGATTAGTCATGAGATGATATCTAACAGGTGCAGTTGAAGGAAAGGCAAGAGGCAGAGAGTGAGGGAAGCCAGGCAGGGGTCTCGTGAAGAGTGGATGGAGCCATTGGTTCCCCTCCTGATGCGTGGTGGCTGAACATTGTGCATGCTCTCGCCGTCCACTGTATGTGGATAGGTGTGATTTGAGTGTCCTGAGGGTGGGAATTAAATTTAACCTTGGTGTTTAGAGGTGGGGCTTTGGGAAGGGGATTAGAATTAGATAAGGATTTTAGGTAAGTTTTGAATGACTGAATTTGGTGGCTTTATAAGAAGAGAGATAAAAAAAGAATGCTGCCTGTCCATTACCAGGTGATCCTCTGTGCTACCTTAGAGCCATTAGGAAGGCCAGCACCAAATACGGCCCACAGCCATGCACCTCCAGCATTATGAGCCGGAACAAACCTTTTATTAGTGACTTAGCCAGTCCCTATTTTGTGTTATTTGGGGGTGGAGGGAAGCCGGGCACCAGTAGTTGATACCTGCAATCTGAACAACTCAGAAGGAGGAGATCTAAGGATTGAGGTTCAAAGCCAGCCTGGACAGGAAAGGCTGTGGTATCTAACCACTGAAGAAGCTGGAGATAGAGGTATGGCTGTGGCATGCCAGCCTTGAGTGGAAAAGCTAAGGGACAATGAGAGGCTCTTCGTTCAGGTCCCAGTCCACACACACTTTGTCTATCTGTCTGTCTCTCTTACATACACACACACACACACACATACACACACACACACACACACACACACACACACACACACTATACTAGAGGGATCAGGAGTAGTAAAACTGCCATGCATGTACATGGATGCTATAAACTTCTATCGTCCTAATGCTGGACCAAGAAGAAAACACCTTTTCATTGTATATTATCACATAAAGCTTAGAAAGAATGAGAATAAAACTTACTAATTGTACAAGGAAGTCAAAGTCCCCAATGACTCAAGCCACATATTCCCAAGGTCTCCTTGCCCACCCCAGACCCTTCCTCACCTTCTGCCTCTCCTAAGTAAAGTACAGTCTCCACCCTTGAGGACAGGGCTGCATGAGGACTGGAGCCATTCACAGTGCAAATTTGTGTTATCCCAGTGCTCATGACTGTGTGTCAGGGGGTGGGGGAGGGGTTTTACTGGGGGACTTCACTGCTATAGGGATGAGCTGTGTGGGTTCTAGTCCTCTGAAGGCTCAGAACCTTTGTGGTGGTGGCACACAGTTGTTTAATGGATCCTTCATCTACCCTCCTGGGCAGGCTTTTTAAAAAATTTTTTACTCATTTATTCAAAATTTGGTCATTCACTGAAGAAACACTTCTCCTTTGCCAGGCAGGTACTAGGAGCTAGGGGTGCAATCATAAAAAAAAAAACCCACAGACTCTGCCTGGCTCTTTGAGAATTAGCCATCTTGAAATGTGCAAAGACAGGTATTTCTTGAACATGTACTATGTGCCAAGTGCTATTCTGAACATTTCATTTCATGCATGATAATAATATTGTCATCCTCAGCTGGTACAAGATGAACTTCTCCAGAGAGAAGGAATAACTTGTCCTGGGTCACACAGCATCTAAATAGAACTAGTATTCAAACCAGACATTTTGGGCCTTGACTGTGAACTCTTAACCCAGTCTGCCCAAGTCTCCAGCCAAATCCCAGGATAAGACCCATGGATAGCCAGAGGCAGCACAACTTGGGAAGTACTTTGAAAACAACGTAGACAATTATTCACAACAGCCCAATGAGTTGACAACAGATGGCAGAGGAAGCTCCAGCCCCCATGGAGGCCACAGTGGAAGCTGTAAGATTACAGAGGTACTGGGACCTCTCCAGCAGCCTGTGGCAAGGGTCTGTCCTGTCCTGCAGCAGAGGAGACAATGAAGTCACTGGGGCTTTAGTCACAGGGAGAGATACTGGGCAACCCGGGTACCACAGCGCCTCCTCATTGTTGTGCTCACAGGGGTCTGGACTGCCAGGAGGCTGGGAGAGTCCTTGAGACCCACCGAAGAAGTGAGGGGTGGCCGCAAGTGGAGAGGTGAAAAGGAGCAAGGGATGAAGCTTCCCCTGCTCATTTTGCCCTCAGCCTAGTGATGCGTACTGAAGCATAGGATTTCCAGTTGAGCTTTGTTCCAACATGGACACAGGTGCTTGTGTGAGACTAAGCTTCAATCACAGTACAAGGAAAACTTGGATAACATGAAAACAAAAAGTGGAGAGGAAGCAACCATGGCTCTCCTCCAGCACTCACTGCTCAATGTATAAATGGGGAAACTGAGACCTAGAGGTGCTGGGTGACTTTTAGTCACCTAGTTAGGGCATCTAAGAGCCAGCCAGGAGCCCTCATCTCTCCCCTTAGTTCTGTTGTCTATGCCGTATGTTATAGGTCATCAGACCATTTGACAGTGTCTTGTTATATAGCCAGACAGACTGGTCTCAAACTTATGATCCTCCTGTCTCAGCCTCCCAAGTGCTGGGATTACAGGCTTCCACCACCATGCCCAACTCCTCATATATTTTTTTTTTATATCGTCCTCAATGATAACATGTGTCTGCTATATAACAGGCTCTCAGGGAACCGCTGCCAAGTGAATGTGTGACAAGGGTTGTTTCTAGAAGAGCTGCTGAAAAGCACGTGCCTGTGCCCATGGCTGCCTGCCACAGCCTGAATTCCCACGTGATCCCAGTAGGTGTAGCTGGCCAGCAGGCTGGGATGGTGCCTGCACACGAGCTTTCTCTGGCTGGCCCTGCAGTCACAGAACCTTACCTTCTAGAAAGTTCTAGTATAAGGATTCAATTCTACATTTCCAGGAAAAGGGTCCATCAAAAGATGTGGTTTTATTCTCTGTGCTTGACTGAATTTGCTACTTGTTTATGGCTTAGAGTTTATTCTCCAATTTCAGTGCTTTCTTGTAGTCCTTTTTTTTTTTTCTAAAAAGTCAGTCAAGTAATTCTCTGTCTTGTTGCTGTAGTATGTGTCTGTAACCTTAAAGGTGTTCTGTCTTACCTCCAGCTGCTAACTACCCCCTCTTTAGCAGATGTAAGTTAATAAATATGGCTGGGCAGCCGGTGGCTCCCACCTGTAATCCCAGCTACCCAGGATTCTATTTCAGGAGGCTGAGATCTGAAGACCATGGTTTGAAATCAGCCCAGGCAGGAAAATCCATGAGACTCCTGTCTCCAATTAACCAGCAAAAAGCCAGAAGTGGAGCTAAGGCTCATATGGTACAGCTTCAGCCTTGAGGGCAAAATGGACAGTATCCAGGCCCTGAGCTCAAGATCCTGGTACAAAATAAATTAAAATGAAAAATAAAAATAAATATATATGTGTGTCCTTCTCTCTGTGTGTATAAAGGTTTCATTTGCTGCTGTGAAAATGGTTTTGTGGCTTTGTTAGTTTTTGTGTTCTGTTCTGGCAATAGCACTTAGAGATGCTCACAGAAGCTGACAGAGGCTCACCAGACACCCGCCTGATCACACAATCCAAACATCGTGTCCTCACTGGAGGTGGAGAGCCGCACCCCATCTGGCCACTGGTAGCTGGCACTGTGGGCACTTCTCTGGAAGGCCATGGTTCTTGGGAAGATGGAGCATGTTTGCATTCCTGCCCCTGCCGGATGGTAGTCATATTGGAGAACATCTGAGAAATGCTAGTAATATGCCGGGGCCTGGGGCTCCCCACAGGATGCTGATTGGTTCAGGCTGCACCTGGCATTTCCCAGAGTTCTTCAGGAGGTTCTCAAGGGCTGCCCAGGCAGAGAACTGGGGAGCTAGATTGAAAGTAGGACTGAGCAACATGTCATCTCTGATACCTGTAGCATCAAAACGTCTCATGAAATTGAATAAACTGTGTCCTGAAGTTGCTTCTGATCTAGAGCATCTCTGACTTGGTCTAAAGCTGATCAGAGCCCAGGAAAATCAGGAGGGAACGTAGGGAAAGAGGAGTAAAACCGATCCAACTTGTAGGCTCTTAGCTAGTTGCTTTAAAAAATAAACAAAATGGAAGTCAGAACCTGGTAGGTGTTTTTGCTTTGTTTTGTTTTGTCGTCATAAGGTTTGAACACAGGACTCAGGCACTATCTTTGAGCTCTTTTGCTCCAGGCTAGCACTCTACCACTCTGAAACACAGCTCCACTTCTGGTTTTTTGGTGGTTGATTGGAGATAAGGGTCTCAGGGACTTTCCTGCCCTGGCTAGCTTTGAACCGCAATCCTCAGGTCTCAGCCTCCTGAGTAGGTAGGGTTAGAGGCATGAGCCACCAGTACCTGGCAGAACCTGGTTGTTTAAATCCATCACTTTGGAATAAGTGGCATTTTCTTTGTGGAGGAGGAAAGGCAAAAATGGCTATTTTAGTCAGGTGCCAGGGAGTTTATTCCTGTATTCCTAAAATCTTATTCAGGAGATCTGAGGATCTCCATTCAAAGCCAACCAGGGCAGGAAAATCCATGAGACTCTTATCTCCAATAAAATGCCCAAAATTCAAAAGTGAAACTATGGTTGAAGTGGTAGAGTGCTAGCCTGGAGCAAAAAGAATTTTGGGGATAGTACTATGGCCCTTGAACCCCAGGATCCACAATAAACAAACAAAACAAACAAATAAGAAATGGATGAAAGGGCTGGGAAGGTGGCTCAGTGGTAGAGTGCTTGCCTTGCATGCCTGAGGCCCTGGCTTCGATTCCTCAGCACCACATAAGCAAAAAGAAAAAAGCCAGAAGTGGTGCTGTGGCTCAAGTGGTAGAGCGCTAGCCTTGAGCTGAAGAGCTGAGGGACAGCGTCCAGGCCCAGAGTTCAGGCCCCATGACCGGACCCCCCCCCAAAAAAAATGGATGAAAAATGAAACATGTATTTGTCAAAATAGAAAGGTAGAACATACTTTATTTAGCAGTTTACTAGGTTGGCTTATACCTTCTAAAGAACTTTATTTACAAACCACATGTGGTGGCATTCATCTTCATCCCAACAGTCAGGAGGCTGAGCCAGGAGGATTGTGAGTTTGAAGGCATCCTAAGCTACAAGGGAGAGATCCTGTCTCAAAACAATGACAACCGAACCCAAGAATTATACTTATGGTGGATAACCTGCCTTAGTACTCCTGTCCCAGCCTGCAAATCTTGGGAAGCATCTGGAAATTCTCAGTGCATGATACATAAAATATAAAAGTGCAGCCCAGCCCCTGTTCCCATGCCAGGAGGCTTTGTGCAGGTTACTGTATCTTTGGAAGACTGTGAGCACTTCTGTGTTCTGCAGATCACTTCTATTTGCTGAGTGTTCCTCTTCTTCCCTGTCCACATTGCCGCTGCTTTCTCAGAATTGCATGTGCTGTGGTGGTCACGTGGCGTTCTTGGAGGAAAGCAGTCACTTGGTGGCAGTTTCCAACAGTCAAGGGAATATGAATAAGCAATGAAGTTCTTCTTTACTGGAAAAACACACAGAGTCACCCACATGGAAAAGCACAGTTAGTAACTAACATGCAGTTAGTCACTCTTCCTCTAAGTGCCCCTAGGTGCTTATTTCACAGCATCTACAGGGACGGTTGATGTTCCCAACTCCCCTACAGGATCAGAGCACCTTCCTCTTTGCTTTCCAGCCTCCAGCCCCGCTCTTCACTCTGCATGGAAATAATGAACACTCTCCTGCAGTGTGACAAAAGGTACCCTAGCTGCTGGCACAAAGCTGCTTCACTCTACGGGATTTCCTGAGTGTCTGCTAATGAGCTACCCAGGAGAGGGGTGAGGGGCCCTTGGCACTCACATGGTTGGAGGCTTGGAATTTCCAGCCCTCCTACCTCTGAGCTGGAGGCGGAGTCACATCACTAGTGGTCAGTGATTCAGTCAATCATGTCTAGGTAATGAGGTTGGCAACACACCCAGGTACAGGAAAGGTGGGGCTCCCATCCCTGTCCTCAGCCTTCTCCCAGGACATCTTCTCACTTAGCTGGTCCTGAGATGTCATCTTTATAATAAAGCCAAGTGCTTCCTTTTTAAAATTTCTTCATTGTTATTATAAAGGTGAGGTACAGAGGGGTTACAGTTACATAAGTCAGGTAATGAGTACATTTCTTTTGGGAGAATACCACCCCTTTTTGCTCTCGCCTAGTTTTGTTCTTTTTCCCCTCACCAAATGCTTTCTTGAGTTTGGAATCTTTCTGACAGTTTGTCAGACCTGAAAGGGGGGTGTTGTAGGGATCCCCAAATTTTAGCCAAATCAGAGCGAAGTGTAGTTAGGCTAGGGCTCCAAGAATTGTGAGGAAGCTGAAATTGGGACTGTTTGGTGTGACACAGCTCTGTACAAACCACAGGTCCTTAGTGTCAGTGGTGACATCCCAAGGGTGTGGGAAAATGGAGAAAGAATGTAAAGCGTGAATTGACTTTAACTGGAGACTTGGTCAAACATTAAGACTTCTGCCTGCAGTCACTAACACAACTTCTGCTGTAAGATAGGCTCCACAGCCTAGATGCCTTGAATATGGTTTTTCCCTTACAATTCTCCCTTTGAGGTTCCCTTTTGAAACCCAGCTGCCATACTATGCATAGGATGCCACAGGATCCCTAGCTATTAGGCAGGGCCATAAGGAGGTGCTCTGGTCAACTGTCCCAGCCAAGCCCCACCAGCAATGTATCCTGCCAAGTGCCAACTACTTGAATGAAAAAGTTTCCACATGGTTCTGGCTACAGATGTCTGAGATATCCAGTCATTCAGCTTCCCAACAGAGGCTTCTGAATGCTAGACAGATACCCATCATCTTGCTGTGCTCTGTCCAGATTCCTGACCCCTGAAACCCATACGCATAATCCCACAGCTCTGCTACACATTGTATTCGGGGGACTGTAGTATGTGTGTGTGTGTGTGTGTATGTGTATATATATATATATATAATGTATATATGTGTATAAATATTAATATATAATATATACTATACATCTAGTATATATAATATATGCATATATACCATATATCTATATAGAGTATATAAGATATATAATACATTTGAATATTTATATGTACTCATATGTATATACTCATATATACATATATATTTGAGCCAGTAATAGTAACTGGAACATGGTGTCTTCAACAATGCATAATAATGACTAGCTGTTTGAAGATTCCTTTTCTTCATTTTAAGTGCTTCCATATATTATAGGAGTTATTATATTACAAGCATACATAAAAAATTGAGATCATCAAAATTCAGAATTCTGTGCATTGTTTATTATTGAGACACCAAGGTTGCTTTTTTCTTTCAACACAAAATATATGGCTTTTTAGCATGCAGGGAAATACTGTTCATGTTTGGCAATTGTGCACTTTTATTATTACTCCCTAAACTCCTGGAGATGGTGCTGACTCCCCTGAGCAAGTGGTTGTTCCCAACCTCTAACTCTGTGTCCTTCCTCCACCCTGGCAGGAGTTCACTCGCGTGGGATATCGGTTGCTCATTTCTACTCCCCCTCCCCATATTACCCTGAGCTTGTGTGTTTCTCTCTTGAGTTCCATAGCCTCTAGGATTTAGACATAGGCAACACTGTCTTTCATGGAACCCTGGGTAAGCTTTCCAGGAGGTCTTGAGATGCTCACTTCCACACAGCGAAAGGTGAGCTGCACTTCAGTGCCCACCCTCCCCCCCACCCCACCCCCACCCACGTTCAAATCCCACGGGCACATGAGAACCCTGCAGACTCAGCTGTTGGGTCTATCTCCCTGCTGGCAGTTGTCCTCTGGGCAGGGAGCCAGTGAAGCAGCACGTGCCTGGCTTTTCTCCACAGTCTGCAGGCTTCCATTTAGCCTCATGCATTGCTAGCATAATAAATAGCAAAGAGCAGGTGCCTCCTCTCTTTGCTGTACTATCTCTAATGAGTTCTGTTTTCCTGATCAGTCAATACAGAATGTAAATTAGCAATTTTACTCTTTAAGCAAATGGTTAGAGAAGAGATGCACCTCTCCTTTCAAACACTCCCAACCTTATGGTTTATCTGCACCAGGGAGTGTTCTGCTCTAGTCAGGAATTGCAAGTCTGATGCCTCCTTTAGTTTCCATATCGTGGGTGTGTAGAAACGCAAGTAAGAGTGGAGGTGTAATAGGGGGACAAGGCTGATGCCCTAGAGCACTATGGGAATGTCTTTGGAAGCTCTCCGTCAAGTGGGGAGATAGGTAGGGTATCTGCTTCTTGGTGTTTTGTCTTTCAGTTCAGTCCCAATTAAATGGGAAATAGGGAAATTTTCTACATTCTCTCACAGCAATTGGTTAAGTAATTATAGCATGTTTTCTGTAAAGGAATTCAGGTATATTCAAAATCCAGGACTACTTCATGGAAACTTATTTATATGCATTGTTGATATATATATGTGTATATATATATTAATGTATACATATCATATATCTCATGTATTTAGGTAGAGGTAGAGATATATGATATGCTAATAAAAATTTAACCACCAAAACTATGTGAATTCCACATTTTTGAAATATATAATGTATATTTAAAGATGCATAGAAGTGAATAGATAGCCATATTGGTCTAAAATCATTAAATTTATCTGATTCCACTTGCAAAGAGGTTAATGCACTCTATAGAGTATGTGAGGTTTACTCTACATATAATAACAATAACATACACAGTATTGTCTAAAGAATGAAAAAAAGTCATTAGAACAAGTCACTAAATCATTGTTTTCGCAGAGGGATAGGATCATAGATGATTTCTATTCTCTGTGCTTTTCTGGATTTTCAAATTTCTATGATGATCATATAACTTTGTTAATGTGATACCAAAATCATTGTTTCAAAATATAAATTTGAGTGTAGGTTACCCACATAACTATTCCATACTTTTTTTTTCTGACAGAGTCTTGCTATTTGGCATAAGTAGGTCTCAAACATATGACCCTCTGCCTCAGCTTCCTGAGTGCTAGAATTACAGGTATGTGTCACCATCCCAGGCTCCTGTACTAACTTCTGAGCAATACCAATGGAACTCTTCACCTTCAAAGCAAATGAAGAAGCAGAAATAAAATGCTGGTGATAAATTGTCTGCAGTCTGCAGGGGTACACATGTGCAGAGTCAGCATTTGTGTCAGCCAGAGGAACTCACACAAGGCAGCCTTGTCAAGCATGGTCTCCAGACCAGTTCCTGGAGCAGCAATCTGCATAGGGCTTGCATCAGAACCACCTGGAATGCTTAAAAAACCTTTGCTGGCCAGGCACCGTCCTTACTCCTATAATCCTAGCTACTCAGGAGGCTGAGATCTGAGGATCGCAGTTCAAAGCCAGCCCAGGCAGGAAAGCCCATGAGACTTTTTATCTCTAATAAACTCAGAAAAAGCTGGAAGTGGCACTGTGGTTCAAGTGGTAGAGCTCTAGCCTTGAGCACAAAGAGGCTCAGGGACAGTGCCCAGGCCCTAAGTTTAAGTCCTAGGACTGGAAAAACAACCACCACAACCACCAAATAAAGAAAAGCACACACACACACACACACACACACACACACCTAGGCTCATGCCTGTAATCCTGGAAAAACAACCACCACAACCACCAAATAAAGAAAAGCACACACACACACACACACACACACACACACACACACACACCTAGGCTCATGCCTATAATCCTGGAAAAACAACCACCACAACCACCAAATAAAGAAAAGCACACACACACACACACACACACACACACCTAGGCTCATGCCTGTAATCCTAGCTACTCCACAGGCTAAGATCTAAGGATCATGGTTTGAAACCTGAGCAGCCAAATCAGAGAGAACTCTTATTGCTAGGGAAAAAAAAAGCTGAAAGTGGAGCTGTGGCTCCAGTTGTACAGTGCCAACCTTGAACAAATTAGCTATACATAGCACTGAATTCAGGCCCCAGTACCAGTGCACATGCGCGCACATGTACACAAAGCCACAAAAGTAAAAACAAGCAAGGCATCTCCAGTGGCTCACACCTGTAATTCTATCTACTCAAGAAGCTGAGCTCTGAGGATGGAAGTTCAAAGCCAGCTGGGCAGGAAAGTCCATGAAACTCTTATTGCCAAGTAACCACCAAAAGTTGGAAGTGGAGCAGTAGCTCAAGTGGTAGAGAACTAGCCTTAAGCGTGAAACTCAAGGACAATGCTCTGGCCCTAAGTTCAAATCCCAGGACTGGAAAACAACAACAACAACAAAAGAGTACTGATTTCTGAACTGCTAGCAGGATTTTTTTGTAATGCCAGTGATTCTAATGTATAGTCAAGTATTCTAATGTATAATCAAGTAGGGACCTCTGCCCAAGAGGGAGGCAGTTTGACCTGGAAGCCCACCTTTTCTCCTTTCAGTACCTTCTTCAGAATGTGTCTGGGTCATCTCCTATAACTGTGAGAAAATAATTCGAAATGTCTCTGAAATTATATCTAGAAGTAGAAGCAGGAAGATAAGGGGTTTAGAAGATGGACTGGATTGGATAACATTTAAAAAAGACACCCAGGATCTTAGAATGCGACCCTGTATGAGTTTAAAGTCTGTGTGCATATAATCAAGCTATGATGAATTCATGCTGGAAAAGGGTTAGCCCTAAAGCCAGTAATGGGTGTCCTTAGAGAGAGGGAAGATTGCAAAGATGAGGTCATGCGTGGGAGAGGACCATGTGAAATAGAGGCCGAAATTGGAATGATACAGGTACAAACTAAAGAAAATCAAAGTAGTAGGATTCTGCCCTAGTTAAGAACCTGGGAAGGCTGAGAAAAGACATTTTATTTTTCTGCAGGGACATGCCTATAATCCCAGCAGTGGAGAGGATTATAAGTCCAAAGCCATGCTGTTACATAGCAAATTCCAGGCCAATCTAGAGTATGAGACCCTGTCTCAAAGAAATGAAGGCAAAGAAGAGCAAGAGGGTGGTGGGGGTGCCAGGAAGAGGAAGGGGAGGGGGAAAAAGGGAAAGGAAAAGAAAGGTTATATTTTGTCTCCTTCAAAGCAAGATGTGGAATAGACCCTCCCTCAGGTCTTTCAGAAGAACCAGACCTGCTAATACCTCAGTTTCGACCTGTGTTCTCCTAAGTTGCCAGAGAGTAATCCAGTTGTCTGTAGCCACCCAATTTGTACTCACTGTCAGCTCTAGGATCAGACAGAAATTATTTCAGAAGTCCTCCCCAGAAGCAGCATATAGTACTCTCCCCTTCCATGCATAGGCCTTAGCACAGCTCCTTCCTGTACCTCGAGGAGCTCCCTCAGAGTGTCCAGTCTCCTTGTGTGCAGGGAAGAAAATGCACCTGCAGTAATGCCTATCCATTTTCTTTCAATTATGTGTACCCAGGGCCTATTTGGTTTGCAAGGTGGGGGGAAAACAGCCCACTATATATCTTGTTCTGTGTTGCTTTTCCTACCACAGTCAGAAGACCTTTCTTATTAGCCTCACTCATCTGGTAACTAATGAGAATAGCTAGTCTTTGGAAAGTAATTACTTCTAAGTAAAACAAGCACTTCTCTGAAAGAGGAAAAGCTGTGCATACTGTAAACAAGGTACCAAGGCACTGTGTGAGTAGGAGTTTGCTATTTCTGCTTTGGTCTCTCAGAAACCCCCTCTATCAGGACTGTGTGTAAGAGTGAATGGGAGAATTCTGGAGGCCTTAATTGCCGAGTTGTCATCTGCTTTATTCTCTGGCTTTCCATTAGAAAGCACCAATTATGTAAAATAAGTCCTACTCAATTGAATCAATCATCATTGCATGCCCTGGATCTAAGATGGGGGCTGGAGAATGCAGAGAGAGGTTGCCTTCAGCAGCTCCAAAAGGAGAGTGACAGATAATACAGTAACAGATCAGACAGAGTAAGGGCAGGAGCAAAACCAGTGTGAGCTCAGGAGGGCAGAAGGGATGGCCTTCCAATTTAATGCAGGGGCCTGAACATCAGTGTTCATCTCTTTTCCCTGATGAACTGCACTATAATGAAAGTAAAAATTAAAATATGCTAAGCTGAAAGGACAAAGTTGGGAAAAAAAATCCCAATGAGTGAGAAGCATCATGCATCTGAATAGGATGGAAAATTGAGGAAGCCAGGCGTGGTGGCACACATCCATAATCCTGGCACTTTGCAGGCAGAGTCAGGAAGATTAGAAGTACATGGTCAGTCTGGGCTATAAAATGAGTTCTAGGTTTGCCTGAGCTAAATAGCGAGACTCTACCTCAAAGAAAGGAAGAAAAGAAGGGAAGGAGGGATCAAGAGAAGAAGAGTAAAGAGAAGACGAAAGGAGAGAGGAGGAGAAAAGAGCTGAGAAAGGGGAGGAAAGGAAAAGGGTGAGAAGGGAGGGGAAGGGAAGGAGAGGGGAGAAATGGAGAGGGGAGGAGAAGAGAGTTGAAGAGAGGAGAGGTGAATGTGTGTTTCACCACAGAAAATGTAGGAAGCATAATTAGAAAATAGTGAAATTGGTTATTTACAGGGAGGCTTACTTAATTTGTTTGCTTACTTATTTTGCTGGTCCTAGCTCTACGACTTGAGTCACAGCGCCACTTCTGGCTTTTTCTGAGTAGTTTGTTGGAGCTAAGAGTCTCATTGACCTTCCTGCCTGGGCTGGCTTTGAACTGTGACCCTCAGATTTCAGCCTCCTGAGTAGCTAGGATTACAGGAGTAAGCACGGTGCCTGGCCAGCAAAGGTTTTTTAAGCATTCCAGGTGGTTCTGATGCAAGCCCTATGCAGATTACTGCTCCAGGAGCTGGTCTCAAGACCATGCTGACCAAGCCACCAATTCCCAGCAAGGGAGGCATTTTGGCACCTCCTCTGAGACCTCTAGGCAATGTCATTGAGAAACTAAACACACTGGACTGGATTGGGAGCAGCTGGAAATGGCAGGAAGAGGCCGGATGAGGTGGGAGGTGTCACAGGAAGATAAAGCAGGAGTGGTCATGCTCCTTGCAGCCCTACTAAGCTCTAGACTGCATCCCTCTCTGACACTGGAAGATGTTACTGAAGCTAGGAGAGCAGGGAGCTGGGACCTTGGCAGAGAAGATGGATTTGAGCTACAGCTAAAAAGTAAAGACAGTAGGATTGGATGGTGATTTCAGTGAGAGATTGGGATTGAGATTGATTCCTTCTTTTGTGCTACAGCAACTTCATGGAAAATAACAACCTTAGCTGCTTCAGCTCCTCTGGACGATGCTCCCCCATCCTCTCCTCCCCCCTTCTCACCCCATGTAGCAGAGGGACTAAGTACTGCAAGATACTTATTTGAGAAGAGTTTCTGATACCCCCACTGACCCGGCTGCACAATGCTGTACAATCTACATCCTCCAACCATACCAAACCTATTCTGACTGCAGTATCTAATCCTTACTTCATCCATGGAGAAGCCAGAGAAGCAGAATACTTTTTTAAAATTATTTTTAATGTATTTTAAGTGATGTACAGAGAGTTACCAAGTCAGATAAAGAGTACATTTCTTGTTGGACAGAGTCACCTCTTCCCTTGCTGTCTCCCATTTTTTCCCTCCTGTACCCACCCACAAGTTGTAATAGTTCATTTTCAGCATAGCGTCTAGTGAGTAGCACTGCTGTATCTGTTTATCCTTTGTCCCTCCATTTCTGTACCCCCTTTACCCTGTCAAAGACAGGCAAATGGACAAACAAGACAAAAAGAAAAGAAAGCAAACCCAGAAACAACAACAACAAAGCAACCTCTTATTGCCTTTTCCTGGAATTCATTCTGATAAATGTTATTTTATATGATCAGATGCACCAAAGCATTGTGCCTTTATTTCCTCTCCTAAGAGTATCCTCCTGTGGTATCATTGTATATGTCATTTTTTTTTGTTTTTAAGCAATACTTTTATTTCAAAAATATTTCATACTAGCAGAAAATTTCAAGTCATACAATGATCTACTCAGCTGCAGTTCACTTAAATTTACCAATTAACATGTTACAATCTACTATCATCCCCATCAATCATCTATCTCTTCATAATTGTTATAATAATTACTGCTGAACCATATAAAGAAAACTGCATACATTTCCCCCTTTAAATGTTTCAGCTGGCTGCTACCTAGATAGTGGAAGCTGCCATGTGCTCTCTCTCTCTGGGGGAAATATGGCTCCTCTAATAAACCTTGTAATAATCTTTCTCCTGTGCCTGCCTGCCTCCTTGTGGTCCCCTGGCATGGATGTGACGGATCTTTTCTTGGATTCTTTCATTGGTGGCTTTACCCCAGGACCTAACCTGAGATCCTACACTCCAATCCATTGCCAGAGGACCAACAAGGTAACTCTCTTCTGACCAAGCCTATTACCTGTTGCTCAATACCGGCTAATTAAGTCCTACCCAGGCCAGTGACCATTTGACCGGAGTTCTGGGTTTCCAATGTCTTTTTCTTTTTTTTTTTAATTGTAAAAATACTGTACAGAGGGGTTACAATTACATGGGCAAGATCATGAGTACATTTCTTATCAAGCATTGTAGCCTCCTCCTTTGTTTCCCCTTCCCACCTAATCCTCCTCCCCCCCTCCCCCCACCCAATCCTCCCCCCCCACCAAAGTTGTAAAGTTCGCTTTTGACATAACGACTTGTACATCTCATTGTTGCAATGGATCCACCTGTATCCCTATTTAAACGATTTGTTTTTTCCCTTCCCCTCCACAAATTATACCAACAGCAAACAGTGAAAGCAGGGGTTGTACCGTGGGGGAGGGATATACAATTTCTGTACCCTTGTCTGACCGAAATCTTGGATCTCATCCTGTGCTACCCTGCTCCCCCCTCCCCCCAGGCCTTCCGTGGCCAGGGACCACCGTGGAGAGGGGTGACAATCCTTCCCACACGTAGGTCCTTGTTCAAAGTACATTGCACTGCCGAGGACGCTCTGCAGCTAGCTTTTGGCTCCGGTCACTTACCATGGAAAAGGACAGAACTAAATTTCCAATCAAATTTGGCCCCCAATTTAAAATTGTACTTAGGGGAGTGCTTGGGCAGGTAGAATACTCCTCCAGCCCTCCCTTCTAACTGAAGATAAAAGTATGGATGAGTTTAACTTTAAACTCCTCCTCTATGGACCCCTCCCCCGCAAAGTACCCCTCTTTTAGCAGCCTCCCCCGTGAGGTACCCTCTATTTTGTGGCCTCTCCTGCGAGGTACTCCCTTCTCTGCAGCCTCCTCTGTGAACCCTGCCCCCCTCCTCTGCAAGACCCCCCTCCTCTGCGGCCTCTCCTGTGAGGCCCCCTCCTCTGAAGGGGAGGTCTACCAGGCCTCCAATCCTCTGCGGGTCCCCTCCTCTGCCTTTGTAGTGGGAATGGAAACTGAAGCTCCAGTTGTGCCAGAAGCCATGCACCCTCACTGGCTCTCCCGCATTAACCATGTGGTGGATGCACCATCTTGGCATCGTGGGAGCTCAGCTGGTGTTCCCCACCAACTCGATTTCATGCGACCTCAACTTGATTCTGACCTGACCACCAGCGCCATCATGCTATGCCACATGTCTGTTCCTGTCTTGTCTCATGTTTAAAATTGTCTTGTTGTTGGCAAAGTTTTTGAAGTGGACCCTGAGTTGGGGCCCCAGCTAGTATGATTCCATTTTGAGCTTTGCCTTTGTTTTAGGGATTTTAGACTTGATGGGCCTAGTTCCCAGAATGAAAAAAATGCATCTGGTCCCCCTCCCCTTAACAACGTAACCCACCCTTGATTGTTGGGTTAAAGGCTGACCCATAAAACAGATAGGTTGTAATCTGGTTCCAACTGGCCACACGGCGTGCTTATGGTAAACCCTGCTTTTTGCACATGCTTACGGTAAACTCCACCTATTGGCCACCTGTGTGTGGTCTGGTATGACTGTACAATCCTTTGTGTGGTACCATCCAATTGGTCACCTGTAAGTGACCAGGCTCAACCTCATGGATTTTG
The DNA here is from genome assembly GCF_000151885.1 of Dipodomys ordii. Classification (NCBI taxonomy): domain Eukaryota; kingdom Metazoa; phylum Chordata; class Mammalia; order Rodentia; family Heteromyidae; genus Dipodomys; species Dipodomys ordii. Next base: position 1,068,444 of record NW_012267278.1, on the reverse strand, counting down.
CCTTTAAAAAACAAAGAATGGGGGCCACTCGGGTCGAGTATCAGCTCCCAAGCCTGTGCTGCGGCCCTGGCTCATCAGTGTAGGAACCTTCTCAATAAAGTTGCTTCTTTGTTAACAACTTTGTTGCTGTGGGCTCTGTCACTCTGGACGACTAGGTGGGCTTGCCTGCCTGAGTAGGGGTCTTCCTACTGCAGTTTTATGTTTTAAACTTACCACATGGAAAAAAATAAATAAACTTACCACATGGTTCCATCATAATTAGGCAAAATAATTCCAAAAAAAATTTAAACTGCCGATTTAAAAAATCTAAGCACACTCTATAATCTGTGCACAAACGTCCGTTTGTCTGTCTACTTGTCTATATGTAAATGATTATGGTTTCAAGGTTACCAAGTACTCTGCTTACTAAAAATCTTTGTCAATGGAAGTTGTGATTTAATCTAAATTGCTTTAAAACTTTGTGACCTGACTATAAGCCAAAGAAAAAACAGGCAGTTTTAAAGGCCTTGGGAAAGAAGTTAGAAAAGATATTTTTCTTTGCAAAGTAAATGAAATTGGTAATTAAGTTGGCTGTGATGTATGTCATTCCTATGTCCATCTATGCTGAGTTAAATATTGTAACTAAGGTTAAGGTTTTAATTCTCTGTTTTCTCCCCTGTGGGCTGATCAATTCCCTTTAAGATCAGAGAACCAGAGGAACTATGCCCGGGCACAGCTGCCTAAACCAGTGGCACCAACCTGCAAAAGCCAGTGTGAACCAGGTCTTTAACCAGTATATGTAGAATTTTTGCAGGAAACCAGCAGGAAGTGCTACAGATGCCACAGACTCGCCCAGACTCCAGCCTTGCTCCATCACACTTGACCAAAAACCTGCTAATTTGGGGTAAAACACAAGCCACTTCAGATATTTTTTTCTATAATGTTAATGCCCACATGTTAGACCATAAAGGGTATAGGAGCAAAGGACATGAAGAAAAACTGCTAAAGACTCAGACTCCAGGAAAAACGTTGACAGTTTAAATCTTCGGCCTATAGGTAAAGGGTGTAGCCCAGTGTTTCAATGAAGCATTTAAATGCAAATTAAAGTAACTAGAAAAAGGGATTAAAAATGGCCTCCCCAAATTTGTAAAAATTTGGGAAGTTGTGGGGAATGGCTGGCCACCCAGAAAACAATTTAAAAGATTAAATTGTCCTAAAGTTTATTTCAAGGTAAAAAATATAAATTAGGATTGCCAGAGACCTGAGATTATGTCCCTTGAGATCTGCCTAAATCAGGCTCCTCAGCCAGCCAGAAAAATGCTTTTATTAACCAGTGTTAAGCAGTCTACCCTGGTGTAGCCCAAGATATAAACCACTTTAAACAGGCTGCCCAGAGGCAATGGGCAGTACTTAGAGTGCCAATCAGTCCCAGTTTAAAAACATCTACTGAGTTTTATTTAAAAAACTCTGACAAGGGCTGGGAAGTTGGCTCAGTGGTAGAGTGCTTGCCTTGCATGCCTGAGGCCCTGGGTTTGATTCCTCAGCACCACATAAGCAAAAAGAAAAAAGCTGGAAGTGGCACTGTGGCTCAAGTGGTAGAGCGCTAGCCTTGAGCTGCAGAGCTGAGGGACAGCGCTCAGGCCCAGAATTCAGGCCCCACCACCGGACCCAAAAAAAAACCCAAAACCCCCAAAACTCTGACAAGTAATTGTTAGTCAATTGTTAGCAAGTTATAGGTAACTCCTTGTTGCTTTAATTGGAAATAAAAAGGGCCTTTGTAACAAAGGCTCCTTTTGCCACAGTTCAAAGCCATCCTGGGCACAAAGAATTCCTCTAAAACTCCATCTCCCAGCTAATCAGCACAGAGCCAGGCTGGAGACATGGCTCCAGACTCACCTCTAAATATCCAGCCGAGGGCTGAAAGTGGCACTAGCCTTGAGCAGAAGTGCTCAGGGACAGTGCCCAGGCCTTGAGTCCAAACCTGCTTAATGCCAACTAGGACAAGCTATCCCAGCAGTGGACACTGAGACACCCACCAGGACAAAGTCAGTCAGTCCTGACTGGAGAGGAGTAAGAGCAGATGACATCCTAAATGGAGTCACTTTATGCTCCTCTTTCAAAACTAATCAGAGCCTGGAGATCAAGAGACATAGCTGCTTGCCCACCTAATGTCCATACCTATCTACCTTCTAACTGGACAGAAAGGTAACAGTCTTGCCTTTGTTACCTGCTATTTGTATCTTGTAGTTGCTTCTGACTGGTACTCCCAACCAGTCCATATGCTCTCCCCTACCCAGTTACACAAAAGACCCTAGACACCCTCTACCTGCCTTCCTTGCCCCGAGTCCAGTTAGTTCTCCTTCCCTGTAAAGGGCTACAATTGGGTGTATACTCCAAATGAAACTTTTCTGGCCCATGGCCAATATGTGTTCTCTTATGTCATTCATATTAACTGACCTTGTCAACTTGTCAGCTTTTTGCCTGATCTTTCCAAAAGTCTCTTTCAACAGGATAACATCCCTGCCCAGGATACCATCTGAGAACAAGTCAAGGCCATCCTGTTCCTATAGGCAACCAGAGACATCACTTACACAGCCCTGCCTTGCCCAGTGCAGACCAAGACCCTAAAGACCCAGCTCCAGGAATTCCTTGATGCCCCCAGTCTAGCAGGAAGTAGCCAAATAGCCCATGATACCCATTGGCTCTGGTAGCTGCTCCTCAGGTTACTGTGAACGAACCTAAAGCAGAGAAAGTCTTACTCCCCCTCCTCCAGGGTGCCAGGAGTCAGGTACCCTGCTATGTCTCCAATCTGAGACAGAAAAGGCAATTTCAGGTCTTTGCCAACTCCTTCTGGGAATCAATCCTTCCATGGCATATTCTTCTCTTGGGCTGCTAGTAGCAATTTTTGCCTTAACGTCAATTTTGCCTTTTATTAATTGTCTTGCATTTTAGATAACTTGTCATGGACAAAGGAAGACCTTTACCAACCACTGTCAAGCAGATTCTTCCTGGACGGTACCCGGCCGAGCAATGAAACAGGCACCCCTGTCTACTTCACCCCTTTACAGCAGGAAGTAGCTCCAGAAGAATGACCTCTGCCCAATTCCCTTCCCCCACCCAGACTGTTACCCCCAATTTTTATTAAACAACAGAGTGGGGAATGTAAGCATTATGCCCACCTTTGTCCTCAGCTCCACCCAGACCTGACCCCTCCCTTCCCTGGAGTTCCCACTCTTCAGCTGGCCCTTCCCTCTCTCTGCCCAGACCCACCTGAACTCCCATCTACCTCACTTCCTACCCCCCCCCCATACCCTGCTGCTACCTAGATAGCGGAGTCTGCCATGTGCTCCCTCTCTGGGTGAAATATGGCTCCTCTAATAAACCTTGTAATAATAATAATAATAAAGTTTCAGCTTACATCTGCTAAGAACAAGGATATTCTCTTCATACCACAGGGCAGTGATTAATTTTAGAAACTTTAACATGAATACAATATTATTATATAAAATATAATCAGCTTTTCCTTTCGCTGAGATATTGCCCTTTGTATTGCCCCCCTCCAATGTAATTGAAGATTCTGCCATGTGTCTAACACTCACATTTCTCTTATTTAACCTGATAATTTGTTAGAATTATTTTGTCTTTATCTTCCATGGCATTGGCAATCTTGACAAACACAGACCAAGTGTTTTATAAAAATGTCATCGATTTCTAATGTTTCCAGGTGATATTTTTAGGTCACGCATTTGGGGCAGAATTACAATTCCAATTCCAAGCAATATTGTGTCATTGGTACCTTATATCCCAAAACACATCTATGTAGGTGTATTCCATTATTGCTGGTCACTTGGTTGAGGTGATATCAGCCAACTTTTCTGCTATAAAAATACATTTTTCCTGCTTGCAAATTATCTGTAAGGAGACTCTCTGAAACTTTTCAAATAATAATTTTTCAAGGCTAGTGTTGTATCATTTGGGGCAGAGCTCTAGTTGTCCCTTTTTTTTTCTTTTCCTTTTTGTAGTTTTTATTAGTGATAAGAGTTTAACAGACTTCACTGCCCAGGCTGGCTTCAAACAGTGGTCCTCAGATCTCAGCCTCCTAAGTAGCTAGGATTACAGATATGCAACACCACCACCTGGCTGCTATAGCCCATTTGGCTTCAAACCAGTGATCTGCTTTCATCTCATAAGTTCTGAGATTATAGATACGGCCACTATATCTGGCCTTTACCTAATAATATTCATGGTTAATACTTGCCTGAATCAATTAGTGTGAGTTTTCTAACTTTGTTGTTTATTTAATTTTGATCTTTTCTAAATTTTCTACACGTATTAGTTGGTTTTCTATTTTAAAGAAGATCTCGCCACATTTCTTCATTTGTTTAATTGGTAAAAATATAAATTACTGATTTTTTAAAAAAATTATTTGTTATTGTAACAGTGATGTAAGTCAGATAAAGAGTATATTTCTTTTGGGACAATATTACCCCTTCCCTAGCTCTCTCCTAGTTTTTTTTCTCCCACAACTATTCAACCCACAAGTTGTATAGTTTATTTTCAACATAGTGTCTAGTATCACTGCTGCATTTGTTCAACCTTTGTTGAGCTTCCCTGTGACTCAGCATTTCTACTTCTGAGTATTTGTCCAATAGAACACAAACAAGGCACACAAACGCTAAAGCTACCAGCACAACTATGTTTATTGCAGCATTATTTCCTATAGCTAAGAAATTGAACCAACCCAGATGCCCCTCAGTAGATGAATGGATCAAGAAAATGTGGTATATATAAAAAATGGAATACTACTCATCCATCAGAAATGAATGATTTTTGTACGTTTTACTCCATTACTATCTGTATTCATTTTGATGCTCAGATTGTCACAGACTTGGCCAATGTGATCCTGCTATTTCCTATATTCATGCACCACAATTATACTATTTTATGAGCACTTTCTTACCTTTAAGAACATGATGTTCTTGTACTTCTCTACCTAGCACTGGGCTCAGCTATTTCTCCAGAAATTCCTGGTTCCTTTTGATGGGAAGTGGCATTTAGAAACCAAGGTAAATAATGATTGATAACTGCAGAAGCATTGCTTTTTAACTGAACTGATCTAGTAATGACCACCAATCCCAATTCAACAGGCTTCTTTTTTTACCCTAGTATATATTAGTGTCTTCCTTCTCTCTTAATGAGAATCCTAAATTTTTCTTCCAAATCAAAATCTTTACCTTTTCTCATTAATTCTTCAATAATAATGAACAAGATAATTTCAGAACTGCTGTTACTATACCCCTACCAACAACAACACTCTCTCCTAATCTATTTTCTGTTGCTATAACAAAACACCTCAGTCTGATACTTTATAAAGAGAATTTCATTTAGCTTACAGTCCTGTAGATTTAATAGCAGATGTGCTAGTATATGTTTGACTCTGGTGATGGCTGTCTATGTCAAAATATGATGGGGGCACCATAGTGGGGACATGTGCAAGAAGGAAAAGATTCAGGAGTCAGGCTTGCTCTTTTTATAATAATTTTCTCTCATAGAAACGAACTTATTTCTTAAGATCAGTACTAACACTGTGTAACAGCGTTTCTAAATACACTAGGTCCCTCCTCTTAAAGGTTCCACATCTTGAACATTGCCCTGTTGATTACTAAGTGCATGAACCTCATAAGGGATACTTTCAAACCCTACCCAAACCATAGCACCTACTAAATCAGAGTTTAAGATTTATTTGTAGATTGTTGCCCCTTCCTTCCTCCTTCCCTTTCCTTTCTTCCTTCCTTCCTACTTTCTTTCCTTCCTTCCTTCTTTTCTTCCTTCCTTCCTTCTTCTCTTTCTCCCTCCCTTCCTCCTTGTTTCTATCTGTCTCTATTTTTTAAATATTGGAGATTGAATCTAAGGTCTTATGCCAAGCAAGTGCTCTACCATCTGAACCATATCTCCAGTCCTTTTAGGATCTCACTGATTAAAATTCTAAAACTTCCTATTCCCTACCCCTATCCCTTAGGAGCTGAAATTATAGGCACATGTTACCATGTCTGGCTCCTTTTAGCTTTTAAACTGAGGGCTTATAATTAAATTACTACATTTAAAATTATTCTAATATGCACTTCAGTTTTTTCTTCAGTGTAATTATTCACTTGAAACTTAGTCATTTGTTTCTGTTCAAATTTAGTTTTCCTCAACTTGTATAATTATATTAATGAATAGGCAAAATAATAGAACATTTCCCAAATCAAAACTAGATTAATTTTATACTCTGGAAAATATCACTCCCTCTTCTGTCCCTGTACCTCTTCCCAATTCTCCCTTGCATACAACCATTTTCACTAGTTTATAATTATCCTTCTAACATTTCTTCTGTAAAGACATACATATGAAACACAATAATATAAAAGTACCTGCTAGATAACCTAGAGACATTTGAGGTTGAAAACTCAGCAGCAGTTGGGATTCTGAAAGACATAGAAAAACAGACAGAGATAAATAAAATCCAGTGCAAATATTCATATTGCAGAGTGGTTGAACTGAACAAGAATTTAGGACCATCTTCTTTCCATCCCTGGTCACTCTGGATAGACAGTTATCCCTTTACTACCCAAGTACCTAGAAGTTATTGGGTGGTGTGGATATAAAAAGCATGTATTCTGGTCATAGACTGGCTAGTAACTCAGTCACTAAGCTATCATTGTATTTCTATAAATTTCAATTACTTTAATAGGCACATGTATCACAATGGTACCCACTTTCTAGGTTGGTTGAGGATATAAAAGGACTCAGCAAAGCATCTGGTATACTTTCTGTGTTAGTTTTATCTCACTTTCTCTATAATTAAAATCACCTTAGAGAAGCTGATTGACTTTCTGGGTGCAGAGATACTCAGTAATACAGAATACCCAGTCACATTTTAAGTTCAAGTAAATAGCATACTTTTTATTATAAACAGATGTAATGTTTAGCTCAAACTTATACAGTACTGGGTGAGACATAACTAAAAATTCATTTGTTTTTTTTTAAATTCAAAAATTATAAAGGTTTTGGTTACATCTATTATTTTCTCCCTGTGGAATTGCATGGAAGGGCACAGCCTAATTCATAGGGTTATTCTACAGGGTAAGTAATCCTTAAAGCAATATTCTCTTGCCCATTGCTCTGAGACCAGCAGTCAGTCAAGCTCATGAGTGAGCTTATGGCAAGAAAGGACTAGAATGGCTGTGTCCCCAAAGCAGCAAGCTCTCATTTTGCCAATAGCGTCAATCTTCCCACCACTGTCTGTCCGGAGTCGCTAATGAGTGGCAAAATCGACTGCTCTCACCTCTTCTCCCAGCAAGGGCTCGCCTCTAGTAGAAGTGCTAATGAGCCCTGGCACTATCCTCAGCAGGACATCAAGGAGGAGAAGTAAGTCCTGAATTATCCACTCACTGTCACTGACTATTCTAGAACCTGCTATCAGACTAGAACAACCATCCTTTCTCAGAAGTCTCCAGAATCTTCTTTTCACACCAGAGTTGCCACAAGTCTTTCCTGTGTGATTCCTCACATGCCTTCCACAGGTTCAGTCCAGAGAGGGACTCACTGGCTCCAATTTATTTGACCATGGGCCTTGGAAGAAGCAGAGGGTGCTTTTATCACAGGGCCTACCTCCTTGGACTGTGTCTTTTCTCCAACATGCTTCTTCCTGGTTTTCCCAGCAGACTGGGGAAATAGATATTTGAGACACACTGAGCATACTGTAGGATGCATAAAATGAAGGAAATGTTAAAACAACAGCAGATGTGATTTTAGACTGGGTAGTTGAGGCTCCCCAAAGAGGTCAAAAGTCAAGTTCTGTTGTGCCGGTATGTACTTGTAGGAATGCATGTGTATATACTTTGAGAAAGCTGTGGGAGGGTGCATACCAGTGACAGACTTCACCACAGCGTGACAGGATGAAGAGAAGTCAGGGGCATGACTGTCTGATTTGGAATAATAAGCAAAGATAACCTTTGCATTAAAAATTTCAGTAAGAAGAAAGAGGATACACAATCTATGATTTTCTTGTTGAAGAACAATAGTACTTTTTATTCTGCAAACCACTTCTTGTTACAGTAGAGATGAGTAATTTCCAGTCTTCTGAGAGCCTAAACCACAAGTGTATGTGTGGGGTTGCTCCTTTTTAGGCAAAGAAAGAATGGATTTCATGAAAAATTTGGGTATTTCATGACACCCCAAGGTCTCAGTTATCTAAGAAGAGAGCATTGAAGAAGGTTCCATTTTGATGGACCTCCTACCTGTGGCTACCTGTACCTAAGAGATGCAGCCTCAGAACTCACAATAAATTCGGCTCAAAACTCAGCAGTTTTGCCTCTGAACTAATCTTATGGATTCCTGGAATCTTGCAGTCCTCTCTAGGGTTTTTTTCTTTCCTGTGAGTTTTATTCAATTCTATAGAGGGAAAACAATAATCAGAGAAGTCATACTCAAACTGATGTCTTTATAGTTTAGGACAGAACTTGTGATGCCTCCTTTTACCAATGACACAAAGCAAGCAGGATAAAATAAAACCTATTTGGATCTTTTGTTTTGTGTCTCTGGGGAATCTACGGTCAAATGATGCCCCCTTGGCAAAACATCAATTACAAAATAACAGTCAGTCCTGATTCCCTACAGTAATAAAGGAATTCATTCCATAGGTGGTATATCAAGATCACTGAAAAGAAAAGGTAAAGAAAAGGATCCGAATGTAGAGCAAGTAGTATGGAATATGGTATGGCACAGGGATTTAGGATGATATGATAGGAGAACCTTTTTGAGAGCATAGTTTATGAAACTGTGGACAGGGCCACCAAGAACCAATAGAGACTCTACTTTGGCAGTTAGATACTTCCTTCTTTCCCTATATTGTTGCATATCATTCTTTGTCCTTTAGGATGGAAGACAATGAGATCTTAATACTAAGTAAGACTCCTTATAGTTTCTTCCTTTGGTCCCTAAGACCTCTCCCTTTCTGACTTCCCATTGTGGTTGGTGATTTGAATATGGCTTTGACTTCGTTGGCAGAAGTAACACATACTCTGTTCTTCTATTGAAAATGCATTAAGAGATTCCCCAGAGTTCCAAGAAGTTTGATTATGATTCCTTTAATCTCCATCAATGGGAATGAATTGCCTAAGCTGTGGTATATTCAAATTTATCATTTCTTCTCCAACTTTTCTCCAAAATACATTTTTGCCCCTTGTAACCTGCTTGGCCTGACATCACAACATGTTGGATGAGTCAGAGCTGTCTCACTTAAATGCAGCTAACACTAAAATTGTGTTATCGATTTCTGATGCACTCTTTACTTTTTCTTGTTGTTCCTCTGTAAAAGTTGGTTTAACTAATATTACGCTAAATATGTAATGCCGATCCTGGCTCTGTTTCTTTCTCTATTTGCCTTGTTTACCACCTTTTATTGGAGCTATCTACGTCAAAATATTTTTTTAAGATTTCAAAACATGGATTTTTCCATTCTAAAATAGTTCCAAATATCTCCTTCTGGTTTCAGTAGAGTTCAACTCTGCCAATATGGCATACACAGGGTAATAGAACACTCTCAGTGATAGCGTTGGGAGACCTGCAAAAATTCTGGCTCCATCAGTTAGCTACCTGTGTGATTTCTAAGCAAATCATTCCACTTCTATGAGCCTCAGCCTCCTCATCTATAACTTGGGCTCTTTGCATTAACCTTCTGGGTTTTATGAGGCTTGAGTGAGAATATGTAAGTAGTGGTGGTTTGTGCTTACTACTGCTATTCTCTGACGGCTCTGCTTCAGTCTCTCTTTAACTGGAAACACAATTAGTGAATAGCTGGATGGACTTGGAAATCAAGAGCTTTGCTGTCTTCTTGGCTAATGTCATTTCATCTTTCAAGAGTCAGACTAAAAACCATGAGCTTGTGAACTCCCTGGGTCAAAATGAACTTAACCTTGTTGACTCTCCATTAGCACCTCTATCAAAATTCCTCTCCAGGTTCCAGAAAATTCTTACACAGCCTAATATTTAGGACTTTAACACTTTTTATGAAAATGTATCCTGGGCAGGTCATAGTGGTGAACACTGTAATCCCAGCACTCAGGAGGTTAAAATAGGAAGATTGTGAGTCTGAGGCCAGCCTGAATTACATTGCAAGACCTTTCTTCAAAAGGGAAAAGGAAAGGAGATGAAAGGAAAGGAAGAAAAAGAGAGAAAAGAGGAGGAGTAGAGGTGAAGAGAGGAGAGGATAGCAGAGAAGAGGAGAGGAGAGATGAGGAAGGAGAGGAGAAGAGAAGAAGGAAAAAGGAAAGGAAAGGAAAGGAAAAAGGAAAGGAAAGGAAAGGGAAGGGAAGGAAGGAAGGAAAGGAAAGTAGGGGAGGGAAAGGGAGAAGGGAGAGGAGGAGGGGAAATGAAAGGAGAGAGGAGGAGAAGAGAGAAGAGAGGAAAGGAGAGGTAGGTTGGGCAGTAGAAGGTAAAAGCGACTCTATTACACTATTACATCTACTGAAACAAAATAATACAGACCACATTAGATACAGAGAATATTAATAACATTTACACATTCTGCATTAGTAGTAATGAACATTGTATGATTAACATCCCTTTGTTGAGAAAAATCTTTATGGCTTCCCTTTTTGGTTGTTTCAAAGAATGGTGAACATGAATGTTTTCCTTCTTAACAGATAGTTTGCCCAATGCAAGGGATTCACTCTTCTGTCTGCTTCTCCACCAAACATTCGGAGCCATTCTGACTTTATACTTTAGAGTTCTTGTCTCCTGACAGCCAGCTCCCTCTAACCATCATAGCCTGAACCATAGAGCTTTCCAGGTAGACTCTAGCTCCCTCTCCTCTCACATGAGGTCATTTAGTCTTTGTTCATGACCATTTCATGCACATCTTTTGCAGGGAGCCAAAAAATATATCTTTACTTCCCCTATTCCACTTTGATGGGGACTCTCAGTTTTTATTCCTCAAGTTTCTTCACTCTCTCCTAAAAGATTGTAGTGAAAATGTCTGCGTTTTCTACTCTGTTGTGCACAATATCTTCTGAACCTACTCTCAGCCACACATCCTGGCCCGCCTGCTTCTACTTTCTAAGTGTCTCTGTGGACTGAATCAATGCGTTGGCACTGGACCTGGAATTTCCTTGGGGTATGCTACAATTTCATGCATGTGGATTTGGGGGCCTGGAGGATTTAAGAAAGTACTGTTTTAGTGTCATTGCTCAGCTGAACTTGAGCTTCTGGACATCAGGAGCCTCCCTCCATTATTGTCTTTAGCCTTATACACAGGAGACCCTCAGTCCACATTGATAGGTGAGATGCATGCTTGGCAGTAAGGCCACGTTTCCATTCTAGTTTCTTTTCTTTCAGTTAGATTATCCTAACTCCCTTATGTGTGTTGTTCTCACTTATAATTTCAGAATGTGTATGTGTGTGTGTGTGTGTGTGTGTGTGTGTGTGTGTGTGTGTGTG